>NC_086323.1:151078865-151391365 GCF_036172605.1 Pelobates fuscus
CAGAAATGCTGCGGTTTGTCCCCTGTTTCAGCTAGGAAGCGGTCATTGGTGGAGGTACCCAGCCGGGGTCAAAGGAGCTCCATTACACCTTACAACCAGCAGGCATCCATTTTTTCCCCCAGCAACTGGACGAAACACAGTCCTGGAGGTACAGCAGGAATGACTCAGTTTATTTTGTACACATGGTTTTTACAGACACAGACCCCTACATGGGGTCTCCAACACAAAAACAACAGGGGTTTCAATCACAAGAAACTGAAGGGGGAGGAATGACAAGACATCTAGGTTAAACTGAGCTGGCAGTGTCTCTGTGACAATGTCCTGCTGTGACAGGAAAAGGGAAGGGGAAAGGGGGGAGAGGTCCAGGAAGACACTACATTCACAAAAGGAGGGGGTAGGCGGCACACAGCTGCATATACAGGCACAATACAGGAAAGGCATAGAAAGTGGGAACACATAATACAAGGGGGAAACCACGAAAAGCCAGGGTTCTGTCACAGTAACTACGTAAATTTAGCAGATAGTTTGCCTCATGATGTCACTGCACTGTGGAAGTTGTGAAGCAGGGAAGACCATAGAATGGATACTGTTGACTTTCAAGCACTCTCAGACCAAAATGCATGTCAATGGCTGAAGGATCCCATCTATACTAATGATAGGAATGAGCTTTTTAATTTGTAATTTATTTTTTATTTTTTTTACATATACTTCATTTAGTAAAAAATATTTCCTTTCAAAACAAGATGAAAGTTGCATTTTAAGGGAACATTTTGGGCTGAAAGGGTGCATTCATTTTAATGCACATTATCCATAAGAATTACCTACTTCTAAAGACTTTTTGAATATTCTCTCTCCTGCTGGCAAAGCAGAGAGTTCCAGTGTAAATTATAGCAAGCTTGTGTTTTAGGAAGGCTTGATGATTTATCAGCATGAAGTAATGTTTCTTATAAAGAATTATGACTCATGTTGTCAGTGTTTCTTTCACCATTCAAGTAGTGTGTGGGTGCACTGTAAACTTAGAACAAGACTCTTCACTGGATTGTTTGCACTGGCTCTGCCATTGTATCAACATACCCCTTTGTTTAATAATGTATTGAAAAAATGCACTATTTAAGGTACCTATTGCAAAATGAAATCCTGTCCAAATTATTAAATCCAGCACCCACGTCGCTGTGGTGCGTGGAGTAGCTTGATGCCTTTTTTTTTTTCCATTCCGCGTTAAACTGTTTTTTATGATTTCACATTAAATGAGAGCCTTCAGCAGGCCATCCTCTTGTGCTGCTCATGCTTATAAGGAAGCATTAGCCAGAAAATCAATGGGCAGCAGTGATTGGTTGAGAATGTCAGCTGACCACCTTCAGCCTATCACAGTCACTATTACTGGTACGAATCGGTATAGCTAGTAGAGTGTAATCTCAGTAGAGAGAGAGTGTAATCTCAAATTAATCTAACTGAATTGATTATAGTGACTGGTTATAGTGCTTATAGCATCCCTCTATAGGAACACTACAGTGGCAGGATTACAAATCTCTGTTTCTGTCTCTGAAAATACATCATTTACACTGATCATCCTGCAAGGACAGGCTAGAGACCCCAGAACTGCTACATTAAGCAGTAGTGGTTCTGCTGACTATAGTGTGCCTTTAAGGTGCAGTATTCTCCATAACATTTAGCTAATTTGTTTTTTTTCTTTTTTTTGGACAACGTTTGTGAAGCTTATACATAATTGATCATGGAAACAGTTATACATAATTTGAACATGCAAACAAGTTGTGTTATTGGCCAGACATTGCACTAGTGGCCAGAATCTCCATGTAAGCAACTTTGCAAAGCTCGACTGTAGCAGAATGGAGACCTTCAAATACTGTTATATATATATACTTTCCCCTTATATTCT
This sequence comes from Pelobates fuscus, assembly GCF_036172605.1. Taxonomy (NCBI): domain Eukaryota; kingdom Metazoa; phylum Chordata; class Amphibia; order Anura; family Pelobatidae; genus Pelobates; species Pelobates fuscus. Next base: position 151,080,763 of record NC_086323.1, read on the forward strand.
TCTGTTTCATCCTCTTCCCGTTCGGGAGACTTCATACGAACAGAATTATTTTGTCTCCGGAACGAGGACCACCCCATTAGAACGTTGACACCGACCACTTGAGTGCAAAACCACAAGGGAAGTAATAATAAATGCTTCCCCAGGGTGGCCACCATTTTGTATAACCAAACACATGGAAGACAAAAGACCGGTGGTCATCTTGTCTCCCGAACGTGGGCTGTGGTACTGAGTCGTTGAGTGCATGGAACTCTTTTCGGCTAGGCACTCGCACGTACGACGGTAAAACTTAAACCGCTGCCTGTTCTATTTCCAGACCACCTAGACTAACAATGTTTGGGAGACGTGAACTACTGAACAGGGGGAGCATTCGTATCCTGAAATAAAGAAATTCCCTTGCATGGTGTTCGCACTGAAACCTCACGAACAGAGACTGGCCAGGGCACCTATTTCCCTGGAACTGTTTTGGGCTAGCGCCTCATGCCTGGCCGGTAAAAACTTTACCTCAATGGCATTTCCGTATCACTGAACCAATCTGAGTGATTCTTGGATATGTTATACATTCAAATCGGGGCTATCATGGAATGTACTTTTTGTGGGGTCCCTATGTACGATGGGGTACTTTTGGAGTACAGTATGTTTTGTTGGGTTTTCTGTACCTGATAGATAATTAAATTAGAGGATTTTTCTCATGCAATTATCTCTCAGGCACAGAGGATCCTGGGATTGAATCCCCTGTATTGTTGTGTTGAAAACCCCTTGCATGGGACTGGGCATAAAAGCCGTGTGTAACTCAAACTTCAGTTGTACTCCCAGAACTGTGTGTCGTCCAGTTGCTGGGGAGAAGGTGGACATTTCTATGAGGTTTTTCTTGTTCCTGATTGTACTCTGGTGGATCCAGCAGAGAAGGGTCCCCGCTAGGACTAGGGCTCCGCTACAAAGACAACTCCACCTGTTAAGTTTACTGTTCCCTGATCTTTATGTTTTATTTTGTAAGTGGATTTTCTTTTTAATTTTCCTTTTTATTATACATATTATTTATTTCAATAACAGACTGACTTTAAAATAAAAAAATTCTAAATCTTTCAGATTTAAGAACACATCTAAACAAACCCTAAATATATCTGTTCCTCACAGCTAAATTTATACCTACTGACTGAGGATCTTAGATTTTACTTTTCAAAAGTACCTCATGTACAGGTGATGTCTTCACTCTAGATTTCGAATCTGTTTTTTAAAGGCTTTTAGGTTTAAGCCTAATGGAAACCTGACAAGACAAAGAAACATAAAAAAAAATGTTATGGTACAAAATGTAACTGAAAGAAGTGAGACCTCTTTGGCTTTTCTAGGCTGTCTAAATTCCTGTAGCAGAACCGTGTGCAAATAAAAGAAGAGAATCGCTCATCTATGTAATGTCCTGCACAAAGGCACCGAATCCACAAGACAAGTAACATAACATCCATTATGTTTGTGCTTTTGATAAAGTCCCAGAGTTTATTAAGTTTACCGATGCTTCTAGACCATGCATTACAGTAATTCTAAAGAAACAATAAGAAAAGATAAATGTGTAGTGTGTAAAGGGTCTATTATTCACCAAATAGTGAATGTTGCCATAAAACCAAATGAAAAAAGGCCAGAACAGTTTCATTGAAAAACCTATCTAACATGGCACATTTGATTCAATTGATTAGGAAACACTAATCAACCAAAAAACAAAATGGCATATTTTTAACATGGCATCAAAGATCACGAATATGATCTTTTGGAAAATATATTGTATGATAAAATTGATTGACAAATAGGTTGTTGTCTGTTTGCCACCTTCTGTATAGCCCGCAGCCCTAATGAAGCTGGATATAAGACAGTGAGACATGCTTTGGTTTCAATGAGTGAAAGAGGACACTATAGTCACTGTGGCGGAACCAGCCTCGCCACTGGGCATTGGAGAAGATTGATTGCCAGCCTCCTGCCCTGTGACCATGGCCCCATGTTGAAATGCTTGATTTTCCCCTGCAAAGACCCGAAAGTCGGGTCATTCGGTACTTTCCCTATTTGAACAGTGATACCCCAGATAGCAATGCCATGGAGCCCATTCGTATAACGAAAGACTATGTGAAAGACTTTGCCTCTATGGCAATTGAACTGTATGTATGTGATTTGAGCGCCATTCAGTAATAATGTGCGCTCAGATCTAAGCTATCTGGGGATATGTTGAATGTTTTGCTACCATGTGGCTAATGGAGTTTTGCCTCTGTCCTTGGAGATAATTGGATTACTTCCCAATTATCTCCAGGATAGAAGACTCTGTGGAACCGGTTTTGGGCAGAAAAGACCAATTGGTATGATTTTGACGTATGTTTGTATTTGGAGTATGCTGATTCTGAAAATGTAGGTGTAATGATATTGATGTTACAAAGTTTTGGAGTCCAGTAGCCAGATCAGCAATGTTTTCTGCCAGAGGTAGCCACTCGTTACCCAGGTGGTTGAGCCCCTGAGCCTTGAGTGGCCTTCTGGTCTTAAGCAGAGATGGGAGACTGGAACAGAGAGATGATAATCGTAGTGAGGCAAGCCGAGGTCAGTGGGAAGGAGAAGCAGCAAAGTCAAAACGGTCCAAAATCAGCAACAGGTAGGAGAAACAGGAACAAGCTTGATTAGAGAGTACAGGAACCACAATAATCTGGCAAAGGTACAGAGACAGGAAGTGGCTTTTATAGGCCAAGAACCAGACACATGACCAGACACAGCTGAAGAGACTTGTCACTGATACCAATGCGTGTAGAGTCAAGGTTACCAGATCTCAGGTACACTTGCAAAAGGCAGGCTGGTGTACTGGTAAGGAAGAGGTTTAGCAGCATGTAAACCAGGGTTCGAAACCCAGCAGAGTCAGTTCCTCACAGTAGGCTTTATGTGAATGTGGTGCATACTTTTAAAGTTATGAATATTGTGTAAAACTGTGTATTTTCCTGTCTGTGATAATTACATTAACCCATTGTGTAAGGTAATTTTATCACAGGCAGAGGGGAGGATTTTGTGTGGGAGTGTCTGAGTGTATTGTACGTGTTTATTGGTTGTTTTACAAAACCCTGTGGGTGGTTCTAATGTGTAAGAATGTGTATATAAGAACAATAAACCCACAGCTCTGTCAGTTCTACTTCACCCTCAATTTGGAGTGCCGTCTCTTATTGGGGGAATCTGCTACAAGGGATTGCTATGCTTGTCATAAGCAATAAGAGCTGGTTCCTGCCTTGCTCTCTGGAGGAGTCTACTGTGGTGATGGTGTCTGCTGGAGTGCTGGAAACCCTCAGGAAGTGCTAGGAGCATCCTTCAATGGAGGTACCCAGGGTGCCCGGTGATCTGTTACAGTCACCTAAACAACTTTAGCTTAATGAAGCAGTTTTGGTGTATAGATCATGCCCTTGAAGTTTCACTACTTAATTCTCTTCCATTTAGGACTTAAATCACTTTTGTGATTTATCATGCAGTCCTAGCCACACCTCCCCTTGCCGTGACTGGTACAGCCAGCATTAAAAAAATGGTTTCATTTTCAATCATACAATAAAAGATAAAGTGCTCAGCGCAAGATAGATAAAAGCAATATATGATAATCTAGCTCCCAGGGTTCACTCCACCCAATGTGAATGAAAGTGAGTGTGAATATACCTAAATATGAATACAATGACACTGTTTCTTTCTGGAAAAAATAAACAGACAAAACACTCTCATAAAGTAGTATAGTAATATCCCAGATTGGTCTATAGATGTATTCTTTAGGTGTTCAACTCACATTTTTATGAGCCTGTTAGCAAACTGGCTCAGGTAATATAGCATATTCAGACAATGCAGGTCCCATTTCTGGAATACTAGGTCTTCTTTATGGAAATAGATGGAGAGCCCTAGCTTCTGACTTGCTAAAAGGCTCATAAAAATGTGAGTTGAACACCTAAAGAGTACATCTATAGACCAATCTGGGATATTACTATACTGAACCCTGGGAGCTAGATTATCATATATTGCTCTTATCTATCTTGCGCTGAGCACTTTATCTTTTATTGTATAATTTTATTTTTGGTGGAATTTCGAGTGATTGGTTCCACAGTGCTTTTAGCTGCATGCTGTTTAGCGACTATCTTTTTTTAATTTTCAGTCAGATGTAACTTACTTTAAAAGCTTTTATCTCCTGCTCTGTAAATTGAACTTTACTTACATACAGGAGGATCCTGCAGAGTTTAGCAAGCTATTGAAAGAGCAGGAGATAAGGAAGTCTAAATTAAACAGAATTAGCAATAAAGGAAGTGTAAACATTAGATGACGCTTTACAGGAAGTGTTTCGAAAGGCCGTGTAAGTAACATGCAGGAAGGTGTGACTAGAGCTGCAGAAACAAAGTGATTTACCTCCTAAATGTAAGATAATTGAGCAGGGAGACTGCAGGGGTATATATAAAGCTGATTCATTAACCCCTTAACGATCGTGGACGTCCTAGGAACATCCGACAAAAAATGGTCGTTAAGGACGAATTGTATCTGTTTTTTACATTTTCTATATCTATCTATCGCTACATATAAATAAAAATAATAAAAAATTAAATATATATTCATACATATATATTTAAATTCTACAAATATATTTATATAATATTTTTACATAATTAAGTCATTTTATTAATTACAATTTACTGGACCTGCCTGACAACCCAGGCAGAAAGTCCAGAGAATTTGGTTCTCAAGCCCTATATTTTGTCCTGTAACTTTCCAGTTACATGGGGGGGCTGCTGTTTTACTCGGGAGACTTTGCTGAACACAAATATTAGTGTTTCAAAACAGTGAAACATATCACGACAATTATATCGTCAGTGAAAGTGCCATTTCTTGCATTTTTCACACACAAATTACACTTTTACTGACAATATCATTGTTGTGATACATTTTACTGTTTTTAAAAACTAATATTTCTGTTCAGCGAAGTCTCCCGAGTATAACAGTACCCCTACTGTACAAGTTTTATGGTGTTTTCAAAAGTTACAGAGTCAAATATAAGGCTTGCATTTCATTTCTCTCACATTGAAATTTCCAGATTGGTTTTGTTGCCTTTGAGACTGTATGGTAGCCCAGGAATGAGAATTACCCCCATGATGGCATACCATTTACAAAAGTAGGCAACCCAAGGTATTGCAAATGGGTTATGTCCAGTCTTTTTTAGTAGCCACTTAGTCACAAACACTGGCCAAGATTAGCGTTAAAATTATTACAATTTCAAGCACAAACAAATCTAAACGCTTACTTCATTTTTTTTATTATTAGATTAATATTTTTAGGTAATTGTTGTTACTACTCTATACCAATGTAATGACCTCTTTATGAAATCAGCCCACATACATAGGAAGTCCATATTCTTGGGACACTTTGCAGTTCAATGTTGTTTTAGATATATTATTTTAGATATGTTTCTTTAGTAACATTGTATCATGCATTTCACATGAATTTGTTTTTTGTATTGTTTTTTTTTTTTAAAAACTAAAATGTGGTTCGCTATCACTTTGTATTACTATGCACTTTCATAATGCCAAAAAAAACAAACAAATCCTTATAACTCCCAATAATTGTTGTCTAATTTTACTTTAAAAAACATATTCAGGTCACAAATTGCAGAAAACATTTTTTAAATGTCTACAGTTAATGAACAAAAAGGCAAAGAAATATAACGAAGAACCAATACATTCTCTAATCTTTTTGTTTTTTCGAAACATTAAAACTATACAGAATATCTTACTGATTAATATTTTTATATATACATTTTATATACATATATATATATAAATGTAAAAAAACAGTAAGCTTATTACTGAAAATAGCAGAAAAGACATATAGAGCTTGGTAGTTTTATGCCATGAGCATTGTCATGGCAATTAATTTTAATTTGCTGTCAACTAACACATTAAAACCTACATATATCAATATCGTAGGAGAGCTGTTCAGTTTTCCAGAATCACTAAATCAAGTAGAAACTTTAAACGTTGAATTATGGAGACACATTGTGCATTCCAGTGATTAATTGTGTTGATTAAAGTTCAAACTTTCTGCTAAATATTAATTTGAATAAAATAGATCTATTTCTCACTAAGATTATGAAAACTCCATCATCCTTTTTTAGCCTTGTAAAATGGTAAGTACAATTATTAGTAAAACACATACATTTTAGAAAATATAATAAACATACACACTGAGAATAAAACATCAATCATGTGCAATGATTGCTATTCAGAGAACCAAAAAATAAAAGTTAAAGAGTATATTTTGTGTTTGCAGATTGTATGCGCTACAATATACTCAGACAGTGCTGCCATGAGAAATGTTGGTGCCCCTTACACAGCTCAAGGCCTGGGCCCCCAGGACCCAACCCCAGGTCAGTCCACAAGACCCACTCTTGGATTCACATGGCTGCTCACAAGGAGTGGAGTGGATGTGAGCATGTTATGAATAGAGTGATATTGTAGAGGATGTAATGTGTGTGTTTATGGAATGTAGTATATAGGGAATCCAGTCTGTGTAGGGGATGCAGTGTGTGCATGTGTAAGGGTTATATGCAGAGTGTGTGTGTGTGTGTGTGTGTGTGTGTGTGTAAGGAGTGTATTATGTGTTTGTGCATGTGTATGTGTGTGTAAGGGGTGCATTTTGTGTTTGTATGTAAAGAATGCATTGTGTGCGTAGGGATGCATTGTGTTTTTCTGTGGGTAAGGGATGTATTGTGTGTGTGTGTAAGACATGCATTGTATGTGGGGGAATACTTTGTTTGTGTGTAGGAATGCATTGTATTTTGTCTATATGTGTAGTTGTGTGTGTTAGGGATGCAGTGTGTGTGTTTCTGTGTGTGTACGTGTAGGGATGCATTGTGTGTGTGCATATTTGTGTATGGATGCATTGTGTGTTTGTATATGTGTGTAGGGATGCATTGTGTGTTTCTGTGTATGTGTATTTGTGTGTGTAGGGATGCATTGTGTGTTTCTGTGTAAGTGATTCATAATGTGTGTGTGTGTGTGTGTAGGGATACATTGTGTGTGTGCAGGGATACATTGTGTGTGTGTGTGTGTGTGTGTGTGTGTGTGTTTCTGTGTGTAAGGGATGCATTGTGTGTTTCTATGTATGTGTGTTTGTGAAATACTTTGTGGAGTAGAATATGGGAGTTTTGTGGTGCGTATAATTGTAATGAGTAAGCTACTATGTAACTGGACAATGAAGCACAAATGTCAACATGTAACTGAGTTAAATGCTAACTAATAACCGTGCCCAAACCTCACTTAAGGTCACAAGTGAGAAAATAAACATATTCAGAGGTGATCCCATACAAGATCACCTAACACCATTAGTGCATGAGTTATGCATATAGAGAATATCAAATAAATAGAGTATTGTGGATCTAATTAAAATATCTAAGTATAAATGCATGCCTAATGGTAAATGGCAAGACGGCAAAAGGATTGCAAATACGTTTTTGCAACATATACCTAATGACACAGTCGCTATATTAGCAATATGACATGTAAAATACTAGCTGTCCAAGTTGATGTTTAATGACATGGCTTCATAATAGCAATGATGCTAATATACCACCTGTGATAGTGGATGTCCACAGGTTTTAATAATTCATAACTTGGCAAATCGTTAAACAAGCAGGAAGGTTCCTTGTCAACACTACCGCCTACACATGATTACACCTAAAGGGAAGGATAATACCCAATAGTGTTTTTAAATAATACTTTGGTAATCTCATCCAAAAAACTTTGAAATTAAGGCATCCAGGTTATTTAATTAAAATGGTAAGTACCACTAACAAAATCGATTATTGTTCAGAAATGAGTTCACTCAAGTAGATGTACCAAAAGGAGCACAAAATAAATGAATGTGCGAAAAAAAGAAAAGAACAGACATGATAATAGTAAGCAAATAGCCATTCTTGTCAGTGTGTGTGTCTGTCTGTCAGCAAGTGTGTGTGTGTCTGTCTGTCAGTGAGTATGTGTGTCTGTATGTGTGTGTCTGTCTGTGAGTGTGTGTATGTCTGTCTGTCATTTAGTATGTGTGTGTGTATGTGTGTGTATGTGTCTGTCTGTCTGTCTGTGACTATGTGTGTGTGTCTGTCTGTGAGTATGTGTGTATGTGTGTGTGTCTGTGAGTGTGTGTGTGTGTCTGTCTGTCTGTCTGTCAGTGAGTATGTGTGTGTGTTTGTGTCTGTCAGTGTGTGTGTCTGTCTGTCTGTCTGTCAGTGAGTATGTGTGTGTGTTTGTGTCTGTCAGTGTGTGTGTCTGTCTGTCTGTCTGTCAGTGAGTATGTGTGTGTGTCTGTCTGTCAGTGAGTACGTGTTTGTGTCTGTCAGTGAGTATGTGTGTGTGTCTGTCTGTCAGTGTGTGTGTGTGTGTGTGTGTGGCCCACATAAACTTAAACCTTGTTTATGTGGCCCATGCCACACTTTGAGTTTGACATGCTAACACCGGCCAAATAAACGTTTACGTTTATGTGGGCTGCAAAAAAAAAATACTTCGGCGTAGACCAACACAAGCTAAAATTACTTGTATCATTATTATGCAAACAATATGGAATCCTGGGTACATATACATATAATAAACTCAAACGTTTTGCTTCAAGTTACTTACTATGCCCCCTAATAATCTAATACAGAGCCTCCCGCAGCCCAGCCCCCACGCTAATACATTTCCCCAATCTAATATATTGCCCTCCCTCCACTCTAATTTAATACACTGCCCCCACCACTCTAATTTAATACACTGCCTCCCCCATTCCCCCAATCTAGTACACTGCCCAACCTCCCTAAACCATTTTAATTTATGACACTGCCTCAAATGCTCAAATGATTATGGGGATGTAGTATATGCATCTGCACCGCAATCCCACATTAATAAACTCAATACATTGTATAACTCATTCTGCCGATTTGTGCTACAATGTAATTACAGGACCCACCATTGTGACATGCTAAAAGAACTAAACTGGCTGGCGCTGGAATCCAGATGCACCCTTCATCTTTCCAGCCTTGTGTTTAAGAGCTTTTCTGGGAAACTCCAACCCTACCTGAGCAAAATGCTCTCCTCGGCTGTTCCCACCTCCTATAACCTTCGATCCAGTACCAGCACTTTATTAAGTCTACCTCAATACAAAAAGACAGCAGCCCGATCCTCCTCCTCCTACAGAGCGCCGCAATTGTGGAACGACCTACCGCACACTTTAAAATCTTCCCCAAGCCTAAAGTTCTTTAAGAGATCCCTCTCTACATACCTCAAAACAGAATGCGTGTGTCATGGTTGATTATATATTTCCTACCTGTTCTATGTAAAATTTTGTCTATATTGTGTATTAATATTGTTTTTGTATTTTATTGTACCCTAATGTATCAATGCAATGTTTTGAGGACCCAGGGCATACTTGAAAACAAGAGAAATCTCAATGTATCTTTCCTGGTAAAATATTTTATAAATAAAATTCCCCCAATCTAATACACTGCCCCCACTCCTACCACTCTAATTTAAAACACTGCCTCCCCTCCCTACCCCCAATATTTGGTATGCTTGATCTAGAGAGAACCTCGGACAAAATGCTAAATTAATGCAGTGTAGTCAAATTCGTTATTTAACCACAGCGTAAGATTTTTAAATTCATGAATCCACTGGGACTCACGGTGCAACACTTTCCTGTTGTGGTCTCCTTTGCGTGGATTTATTTTGATTTGTTCAATGGCTTGGAAGAGCAAGTGAGATGGATTTCCATCATGAAAAAGACACACATGGTGAGAGACAGGTGTTTCTAGTCCATTCAACACCGAATTCATTGTACAATCAGACATCAGAATTGTTGGGGGAAAAAAATTCTGATATGTGATAAGGTGATAAGATAACACAATAAATGTCAAACAGTTAATGAATGATTTGATCTGGTATGATCCATTTGTCTTACTGCTTGATATTTTCTTTGTGGATTTAATAAATTGCCACATATATTAACTCCACTAAGTGGTTTTAGCCAGCTAGTCACTGGAGGATTCAGGGAGATGAGTATGGACCCATAGATCTTAAAATTTGGGAAGAAGTTCCGGCTATCATAGCTGAATGTGCTGTTATAGTTTGTCCAATAATTGAAAAATAAGCAAAGGTAGCAAAACGATGCTATTTTAGGAGGGGGTGGGGGGGCTAAATAAAATGAATGCTCTTACGTCTTGCTCCCAGTGTTGGTCCTAAAGTTCCATAATCAAGAAATGCCAGAAGAAAGTTAAAGTGGACCACTCTTTCAGAAAACACTCCGTTCAATAATGCAATTCCTTCAAGGTACCAATTTATTTAAACAAAATGCAACAGTTGGAGGATTGGTAAACCTAATACAAAAGAATAGATTAAGTAGTGAGTATACATAAAAAAAATAATCAAAAAAGTATGTACAAAATTAAAAAGAAAAAAAGACAAAAGACAAACATAAAAAAAAAAAGAACTCAAATACCTGCATGATAGGGGTAAAAAACAGAAAAAAAAAACAAGGTAAATGTCAGGACTCTGCGGGCAGCGGTGAGGGGAGGCTGCAATCCTCTCGCAGCACTCACCCTCGGTCCGTCGCCGCCCGCGGTCCCCTCTCCCCTTACCGGTCAGCGAGCGGCGTCCTCTCCTCTTGACACGCCGCTCGCGTCCTCCTCTCCTCCTCCCAGCGGCAGCATGTCTAACGCTGCACGTTGGGAGCCGGCACTGTTATCAGAACGCTGGGGTCACTCACGTGACCCGGCGTTAAAGCTACAGCACAACAATCACAGTGAGGGGTATAGATATCCCCCACGTGTGATTGTTAATTCTGATTGGAAGTTATCCAGTCAGAATTAAGATAAGGTTATTAATACTTCCCTTTTAGTCTCTCAGTGCCCTGTTGTGGTCTTTGCTTTATAGTATTGATACTGAACTTGTGTTTCTGGTTACGTACTCTCTGGCTTGTTAAACTGACTTTGTGACTTTCTTCTACCCTTTGACCTCGGCTTGTTTCTCGTTATTCTGTCTTCTGGTTCCCCTTACTCGGCTTGTCTCCTGACTATTCTGTGTGTGCTTACCCCGGCCACTCTAAGGTCCGGTACGGCACCTTTTCTGTGTGTGTGTGTGTGTGTTGGGTTCCCCGAATCGTGACATTACAACAGGGCCAAAATGGAACCTGCTGACATTCCACAGCTACTTGTTAATCAGGAGGCTAGAATGGATGGTTTAGACCACCGTATGGACCAGTTTGCCCAGGCCTTACAAACCATACTGGCTCGTACTGCACACTTGCAACCTGCCGTTCAGGAGGTTGCTGCTGCTGTGTCCGAACCCATTCCCACTCCAGTACCTGTCCCTGCTCACGTAGTTCATATGACGCCGCCACAGCACTACAGTGGTGACCCAGCTTTGTGTCGTGGTTTCCTCAACCAAATTGATATCCATTTGGTGATGAATCCACGTTCCTATCCCACTGACAGATCCAAAATTGCCTTTTTGATAAACCACCTGTCCGGGAGAGCTTTAGCATGGGCAAACCCCATGTGGGAGAATATGTCTCCTATGTCCTTTGCAGATTTTTTGACAGCATTCAAATGCACGTTTGATCAACCCGGTAGGGTTGCCTCTGCTGGCAAAGCTCTACTTAGGGTTCGACAGGGTAACAGATCTGTAGCGGATTATACTATCGAATTCCGCACTCTAGCAGCTGAAGTGGTTTGGAATAACGACGCCATCGTAACAGCCTTTCAGGAGGGTTTGGCCGCTTACATACTGGATGAAATAGCATCCAGGGAACTGCCTGTTCTACTGGATGATGTTATAGACTATGTAATCCTTATTGATAACCGTATTAGAGAGAGGCGTAGTCAAAGACGGATGGATACACGGGTGTTACCTGCTCTACCCAGCACTGCATTACCCGCTCCTAGGCAACCATCCCCCGAACCCATGCAATTGGGTGCTACGGGGTTAACTGAGGCTGAAAGAACGTATCGTAGAAGGGAGGGGTTATGTCTGTATTGTGGAAAGAGGGGACACCACTGTAATACCTGCCCTAAATTACAGGGAAACTACAGCACCTAAGGCCTAGAGAGGGGTCGGCCTCGGGTGTTATGACTTTGTCCCCTCGTGTGTCCATCTCCAGACCGTTTATTACGGTTTCTCTTTTGGTCAATAAAACCACTCTAACAACTAAAGCCTTGATCGATTCAGGTGCGGCAGACAACCTAATGGATGAGAACTTTGCCAAAACTGCAGCCCTGACTTTGATCCGAAAGGCCACACTCTTGGCCGTTGAGGCCATAGATGGTAGACCACTTGAGAAACCTCTGGTGACCCATGAAACCCAAGATATAGTTATGTCTGTGGGTGCTTTACACAAGGAAAGGTTAACCTTCCAAATAATTGACTCCCCTACTGCTTCCATCGTTCTGGGTTTTCCCTGGTTAGTCAAACACAACCCAGTACTTGATTGGGGTTGTCTAGATATACTCTCCTGGGGGGAATCTTGTCAACGAGACTGTATGGCTCATGTACGTCCTGTTTGTTTACTCAACGTGCCCACGGCTAAACCACTTTCTGTTTCTGTCCCTTCTGTGTATGCAGACCTTGCATTGGTTTTCGAAAAAAGGGAGGCAGATAAGCTACCTCCACATCGTGACTATGACTGTGCCATAAACCTGTTACCGGGTACTATGCCTCCTAGGGGTAAGATCTACCCTCTTTCTGAGAAAGAAAACCAGGTCATGGAGGAGTATATACGGGAAGCCTTAAATAAAGGTTTTATTAGAAGGTCCTCCTCTCCTGCTGGTGCTGGTTTCTTTTTTGTGGCAAAAAAGGAGGGCGATTTGAGGCCATGTATATTAATTTGGATCCGCTCCTTTCATACGCGGTTTCCTTTGAAGCCTTCGAGGGCTCTGTCAGGGCTCCGCGGGCAGCGGTGAGGGGAGGCTGCAATCCTCTCGCAGCACTCACCCGCGGTCCCCTCTCCCCTTACCGGTCAGCGAGCGGCGTCCTCTCCTCTTGACACGCCGCTCGCGTCCTCCTCTCCTCCTCCCAGCGGCAGCATGTCTAACGCTGCACGCTGGGAGCCGGCACTGTTATCAGAACGCCGGGGTCACTCACGTGACCCGGCGTTAAAGCTACAGCACAACAATCACAGTGGGGGGTATAGATATCCCCCACGTGTGATTGTTAATTCTGATTGGAAGTTATCCAATCAGAATTAAGATAAGGTTATTAATACTTCCCTTTTCTGTCTCTCAGTGCCCTGTTGTGGTCTTTGCTTTATAGTATTGATACTGAACTTGTGTTTCTGGTTACGTACTCTCTGGCTTGTTAAACTGACTTTGTGACTTTCTCCTACCCTTTGACCTCGGCTTGTTTCTCGTTATTCTGTCTTCTGGTTCCCCTTACTCGGCTTGTCCTGACTATTCTGTGTGTGCTTAGCCCGGCCACTCTAAGGTCCGGTACGGCACCTTTTCTGTGTGTGTGTGTGTTAGCGTGTTGGGTTCCCCGAATCGTGACAGTAAAACCTTGATGGACACTGAATGCGTTTCACATCCCTGCGGATTTATCAACAAAAAAATAAAATTGATCATCCATAGTGTATTTTAAAGACTTGAGTGAGGAGAGACACAAACAAACCTCCTCCTCAAACTGACACCCCTTGGGTGCCTTGTTCCAAATTATTTACCAGGATATAACAAATTAAAATTCACAAGTTTATTTGCAAACATTTTCCATTATATGCGGAGAGAGATTTGAACTGCCGAACGCTCACATACCACAAAACTTTATCATAAATGTCTAAACTAAAATTGATTCTAAACATGTGTGTCAAACACTAAAGGGTTAATTTACAACCTTGTCTTTTGCCTAATTGCATCTCCATATATGGGGAATATTCATTAAATTGCCGTTAGGGTCAATGTTTAAACTCTGGCCACAAAGAAGGAAACATTCGCTTACATCTATACTTGACCTAATACAACATATACAGTTGTGCTCAAAAGTTTGCATACCCTTAGAGAATTGGTAATGCGTGTACCATTTTTAAAGAAAACATAAGTGAGCAGGCAAAACACATTTATTTTATTTCTTATGGCAGTCACGCGGCCATAGGTCGCTGGGGGAAGGAGCCGCTGGCTGTCTGCAGCAATGCAGTGTAGGCCCCTGCCTGCCTAAAACGTCAGGTGCCTACTCTGTTTTCGTGTTGGGAGGACCAGGGAGTATCTAGGAAGCAGCTCTCCTGTCCTCTCGCGAGCAATCTGTGTGGAGCGTTGCAGAGCGTTACCATGGCAACGCTCCACACAGCATCTCGCAGGAGGGCAGGTGAGCTGCTTCCCAGGCACATACTTACCATCACCGGACCACTAGGGCTGGCTGCCCCCCTCCCCCCCAACTTCACCAAAGGTAAGAAGAAGGGAAGGGGGATACAGATTTAATATATATATTTAATGTATCTTTACCACCCCCCCCCCCCCAACACACAGTACTCCTACACCCCCACACAGTAACCCTCCCCCCCAGTGGTGTACCTGATTTTGTGCTGCCCTAGGCATGACAAAACCCAGGCACCCCGTCCCCCCCTGCCCCGCCTTCTAAATACACATACACACTCACTGACAGACACATATACAATCAGTGTCAGACACACACTTTCACTGACACACATACACTAGCTAAAAGTCATACACACACTAACAGACACGCATACACTCTCACTAACAGACATGCATACACACTCACTAACAGACACACTCACCAACATACACACAGACACACAGACACACACATACACTAACAGAAACACACACACACACTAACAGACACACACTCACTAACAGACACACACACTAACAGACACTCACTAACAGACACACACTCACTGACAAATAGACACTTTTTTTTAAATTCAATTCCCCCAGCCTCCCTATCTTTCGTAATGCTGGGGTGGATTATCACTTTCCCTGGGGTCCAGTGGGGCTGTATTGCATTTGTTGGAGATACCAATAAACATAAGCTTAATTTTATCTATTTATATCATTATTTAAATTTATATCATTGAACTATATGTTGTTGTGTTCTTCTTTTAAAACAAAAGATGTTAATTAGTTTGGACAACTGTACGAGTTGTTTTTTCTAAACTTAAACCTCAGTAATCAGGTTTAATTGCCGTGCTGGCACTTTGAGAAAAAAAAAGTTGGCATGTATTCCGTTTTGGGCACTCGGGCTCAAAAAGGTTCGCCATCACTGTCTTATGGGATTCAAATTCAACTGTAGGTTATAACAGAATGACACAATCATAAAACAAAACATGGTAAGAAAGAATAAAAAAAAATAACCCCTGTTCAAAAGTCTGCATACCCTTTTTTAATACTATGTATTGCCCCTTTAGCATCAATGACAGTGTGCAGGCTTTTGTAATAATTGTATATGATTCCCCTAATTCTTTGAGGTGGTATAGCTGTTCATTTGTCTTGGCAAAATGCCTGCAGGTCATGAAAAGTCTTTGATCGTCTTGCATGAAACGCAAGTTTGAGATCTCCCCAGAGTGACTTGTTGATACTAAGGTCATGATACTGTGATGGCCAATCCAGGACCTTCATCTTTTTTCTGCTGTAACCACTCTGTGTAGAATGACATGAATGTCCTAACGTTGGGAAGGGTTTAAGGAAATATGTGCACGTTAGTAGTTCATATTGCCAGCTCTTCAAATACCTGATACTGTAAACCCCCCTTGTATGTAAGGTTTGATAAAGTTACATAAAGAAATAAATAAATAGTAAAACTTCACTAAAAGAAACAATAATTGGATTGGATTACTTCCAAATGTATTAATTGCATCTAAAATTTCTCTCTGTGAGATACATTTGATTGGGCATTGCCCATTAGGAACAATGAAGTCTGTGCTTTGCAATAAGGGGGTTTATCAGCTTAGTTGCAGGAGTTGCAGAAGAGGTAGGATTTAAGGGTTTAGGAAACAAAAAGAATAAGTGCATTTTGCTTTTAATTTTTTTGTTCAAGGGCAGTACACGTGTTTATTTTAACCTAGGCTATAATTTTGATTTAAATGTGTTACATTGTAACATCTTTGATCAAATACACCATATGATGGGTTGATTGTCCCATGTTAAAAATGTTTTATTTGCTCCTTTTTCTAATACACTGGATTATTAGTCCTTATCTGAACATACTCAGATTTATTTACACAATTTTTCAACACTGAAACGTAAATGTCTAGGGCAAGAAGTAACACCGTGATAAAAATGCAAACAATAAAAAATGATAACAAATGCGGATGTTCAGTGCACTATTAAAGGAGGACCACAATCTCTGAATAGTAACCAAATAAAACATGCACCTCATATGTTATTAGGTACTGATAATATTCATTATATGAGACTCATCAAGAAAGCTTTGTCCCGAATGAGATTCACATGGTGGAAAGATGATATTCAGTGAACTGCAGATTAAAAGTCAATAAAAAGGACAATAAATTGCAGTGTAGTGACCTTGTTATAAAGTTATAAAGTAGTTTAATGTTATAGTTATTGCAGTAGGCATTACTCAAACACGTTCTACTACCACATGCCAGAATTACCAATAAACAATATTTCGAATTGGAATGCCCATAAAACCATAATTATTGGTGGTTCTCATGACCTAGTTTGAGATACTCTGATTTAGATATGTGATTACCAAAATGAATTTTAAATCATTACACCTGAAAAATAATAATTCAACATACAAATAAAACATTAAAATACTAATTCATTGAGATCTACTGTCGCTTCTTGGCAATTCTGCTGGCCAATTTGGATATCAAAGAACACAAACAGGGTTATTCAATGAAGCAAGAAATGCCTGGATACCATTGTGAATTTAAAGTGAATATTACAATTAAATACAAAATAGAAAACAAAATTGACATTGAGATTTTACCACTTATCCGATTCCAGTGTCGATCTCCTGTGGCACTGGGTCGCTGCTCCACCTCCTCCGACTTCATTGCTTCAGAGCTTTCTTATGGGGATTTTTTTTTTTGTTTTGTTTTTTTGTTTGTTTGTTTGGACAGGTACATTTAGTTCTTCCTGTGTGTACCAACAGTGTTCCAAGACCTTTATGAAACATTCAGAAAGCACATAAGTTAAACATTACATGGACGTAACATCACAACTTCACATTTAAACACCATTTATAAATACAATGGTATAATGGTATAAAACAATTGCGCAATGATCCCTTGTAAACAAGATCTAAAGGGGGCAGTGGTAACAAGTCAACTCAATGCTGATAACCGTACAAATGAGGAATGATGTGTTACCTATAGCCCTATGTGCTGATTGGTCTGTCAGCAATAGCTCGGCAATGTCCGACCATATGCTCTTGCACCGCAGGACTTTAAATACTGATTTATCAATATCATTGATTAAAAGCAACAATATATTTATAGAACATATTTTAAAATAAGGAAGAAAATAAGTATCAAATGACTACTATAGGGGAAATCACCTTGGGATGGGAAATTAGGAACAAGCACAGGGATCAGGGTGTTAATGTACTTCATACTCATTTCTGCTGCAACAATTCAACTACAGTTTTAATTTACTTAAAGGGAAACTCCAGTGCCAGGAAAACAATCCGTTTTCCTGGCACTGCAGGTACCCTCTCCCTCCCACCTCACATCCCCGGTAGCTGAAGGGGTGAAAACCCCTTCAGGTCACTTACCTAAGACCCCGCCGATGTCCCTCGGCGGTGGTTTCGGGTCGGTGTCGCTCCTCCCTGCAATCACGTCAGCCGGTGGGCGAGACTGATCCCGCCCGCGGGCTGAGGAAACCTAATGTGCATGCTCAGCAATGCCGCGCACGCGCATTAGGTCTCCCCATGGGAAAGCATTGAAAAAGATTTTCAATGCTTTCCTATGGAGAATTGAGCGATGCTGGATGTCCAGCGACGCTCTAGCAAAGAAAATCTTTGCTATAAACGCGGAAGTGCCCTTTAGTGGCTGTCTACTGGACAGCCACTAGAGGTGGAGTTAACCCTGCAATGTAATTATTGCAGTTTATAAAAAACTGCGATAATTACAGTTGCAGGATTAAGAGTAGTGGGAGTTGGCACCCAGACCACTCCAATGAGCAGAAGTGGTCTGGGTGCCTGGAGTGTCCCTTTAAAATCAAGTAGATTCCAATCAATTGTGTAGTATACGTTTGGGTAGTGCTCTTGCTGGCTGAGGTTTAATCCTGGAACATCCATTGGCGCATATATTGTGCACTGCTGTTCAAATGTTTAAGGAGGTCATACAAAACCTCCCTCAGTTTTTTCCTGGTCTTCTTATTGGCTTGAAGCAGCATTGCTTGGAAGTTGACCGGTAAGCCATACCTTGAAATAGATTCCACAAACACCCGCAAAGCTTTAACATGGATTCAAGCAATGAAAGCTTCACTGAAATTGACTTTGAGCCATCGGACTAATGGGCCAAACTGTTTCTTCTTATCAGTGGAGAGTTTGTTCAGCTTTCATTTCCTCTTCATTATACTGAAAATCGTGAACAGTACATTTATTTTCTATGGCTTTATGTTGGAAGTCATCTACAGCTTTCTTGAACAAAGTGACATTACAGAGATAACTGTCTTTGTCTGCAGATAGAACATTGCTAGAATGTGGAACCACCAACTCGTCAAGCATTTTATATTGTTTAACCCAGTCATTGTAGTTTCATTTTGGTACAACCACCAAAAGAGTGACCAGATATTCAGATGCAGAGTCATCTTTTTTCACAATTTCAGCTAAGCATCCAGTTACTAAACATCCCACATTTTTTCTTTTAAAGGTTTTTAAGATTTCCTTTCAGGTTATAATAAGCAGAGGCTCTTGCTTTAAAGGGAAACTCCAGTGCCAGGAAAACAATACGTTTTCCTGGCACTGGAGGGGCCCTCTCCCTGCCACCCACCAATCCCCAGTTACTGAAGGGGTGAAAACCCCTTCAGTCACTTACCTGAGGCAGCGGCGATGTCCCTCGCCGCTGTCTCCTCCTCCGCGCCGCTCCTCCTACTGGCTCCTACTGGCGAGACTGATCCCGCCCACCGGCCAAGGAGACCTAATGCGCATGCGCGGCAATTCCACGCATGCGCATTAGGTCTCCCCATAGGAAAGTGTGAGGACGTCCAGCGACGCTCTAGCACAGGTTTCCTGAGCTATGGACCAGGAAGAAACCTCTAGTGGCTGTCTAGTAGACAGCCACTAGAGGTGGAGTTAACCCTGCAAGGTAATTATTGCAGTTTTTAAAAAACTGCAATAATTACACTTACAGGGTTAGGAGTAGTGGGAGTTGGCACCCAGACCACTCCAATGAGCAGAAGTGGTCTGGGTGCCTGGAGTGTGCCTTTAAGGTCATTATCAATCTGTGTTATGCCTTTTACAATTATTTCAGCAATGTTCTTTAGGGATTGTTTAATTGGATACTTTGCCAAATCCTACTGCAACCTGTTAATGTTTGCCATCAAATTAACTCCACTGGCCAAAACCTTGTGTGGATTTTACTGACGCTGGATGCCCTCATACAGAGCGCCAGGATGTCCAATTAGACGACCAAATGTTGGTTAGCCACCAGGAACTGCACCTGGTGGCAGTCTTAGTCTTGCAATGTAATTGTTGTGGTTTCTAAAAAAAACTGCAATGGTTTACATTGCAGGACTAAGTGGGACAGTAGCATGGCACCCAGACTACTTTAATCAATTGAAGTGGGTAATCAGTGAACTGGGTGCCTATAGTGTCCTTTTAATATCACAAGTTGTTGGATGCCATATTTTAGGATGCCAGTGTTTTACACAGATCTGGTAACTGTTTAGTTGCAGTCATAAAGAAAAACTGTCAGTGTTTTATTTTTTCACAATAAACAAATTACATGGATCCTAGCCTGTGTACTTATTTTGTAATGCATACATATAAGTAAAAACTCTTTTTAGTGGGGACAGTCATATTAAAGTGACACTCTAAGCATCAGAACCACTACAACTTAGTGTAGTGGTTCTAGTGCAAAGAGACTGTTACCTGTTATCTCAACAGTATACTTTTTCTGAAAAAAGGCAATGTATACATTGCTTTCTAAGGACACATCTAGTGGCTGTCATCAGTGCTGGATTACCCATTATGAGGCATTAGCGGTTGCCTGGGGCCCTGGCTGAGACAGGACTAGCTCCTGTCTGGGCCTGGAGCTCTATCACTGTATGTGGTATGTGAGGTAGCCCTCTTTCAGCTGACGAGGAGATCTCCTTACTTGGCCCTGTGCCTGCCCACTACAGCACTGAAATGATGTGCTGAATAGGGAGACCATCAGACCTCTATTTAGCAATACAAATTATGTGGCCCTAAGTGCATGGGCCACCTGATGGGCCCCCTGAATGAGCTGGCCCCTAATGCACCGGTGGTAGTTGCGCCACTGCTGCAGGGACTAGAGTCTGAGCAGAGAGCCAGCAGAAGAAAGGCAAGTAAGGTCAGGATGGAGGGAGACACAAGGCTTGGTAGGTGGGTAGGATTGGTGATGTTTATCAGTACTGGTGGGAAGCTCATGAACAGAATGTTGTATATAAGCAGGCTACAGGTAAGAAATCCAGTGAGTGATAAATAGTGGAGCATGCACATGCTACATACTATGGGTAGCACTTTTCATGTGCTGTCCATCAGGATGTCTAAAATATATGTCCAGAGAATGTTGTGGATCTGATGGCAGAGTGACATAGGCAGGGGGATAGGATGGTGGAAAATAAGTGTGGGGAGGAGTTAAAAGTGAATTTTACATTTAAATACAAAATAAAAAACATTTTTTTCTTTCTAATTTGGCATATTTGGCCTACATTTTTAAATGTGCTTTGAATTCCCAGCAATTAAGTGACTAACCCTGAAAGTTTCAGGAACATGTTAGAATAGGAAGGATGCATTAGAAAAGAAAAGGATATTTTATTTTCAACTGAGTAAATATTGCAAGTATCAGACACAATCTGCAAGCATAAATTGCAACTTCACCTTCTTTAAATACACGGATAGCCTTTTCCTTAGTGATATAAAGAACAAAGTTCATTGGTTAATTATCTTTTAATTAAATAAACCTCTGCACTGACATTCACCCTTGAGGATTAAGCCATGCAGCTCTGCTGTTAGATGTTCTTACTCATAAAGTCAATAAGACATTATGTGAGCATGTTAGTCAGTAATTCTATAAACTGCTTATCTTTGCTTTAAGAGCAATCTGTGAAATGGCTAATGGCCTAAATGCCGGCTAGTACTAAACTGTGCAATACAAATACACCTATAGATCTCTGATGACATGATCTGAGCCAGATGGGTTTAATTGTTATTGCAGGTGACATGAGATGTGGTACAGGTGAACAATCATGTTTTGTTTTTTTTTGCAGAGTAGTGCAGTTCGGTATAGCAGGGTCACATCCAGTCCACAGTTTGGGGACTTTTTCAATTAAAGCATAGTTAACCAATTAACATTGCTCTCTATATCATTAAGAAAAATTTTTTAGATTTGCAGTTTTTTTCTACTTAAGTCCTTGAGGAAAATTATATGTTAATCAAATTCTACATATATACATAAAACGTACAAATAAAATATTATATAAACATACAAGATCCAGCGCACTCACTCATTCACTAAATAGCAATTTCAAGTCTTGCAGAATGTAATAGTTTTAGTAATAGTATTTTGTAATAGTTTTATTTAAATAATGGGGGTTTAGTTACAGTATATGATCTTGCATTGCATAAGCCTGCCACAACGTCAGTGTACCCCATTATATATACCTCATGTATATATGTATATCTAAAAAATATTGTCATTTTAACATTTATTTGCAGAAAATGTCAACTGGTCAAAGTTACAACAAAGATGCAGTGTTTTCAGACCTTGAATAATGCAAATAAAATAAGTTCACATCCATATTTAAACAACACAGTACTGCTAATGTGTTACTTAGGAGGTGTTCAGAAATCAGTACTAATGTATTACATAGGAAGTTTTCAGAAATCAATATTTGGCGGAATAACCCTGATTTTCAATCAGAGTTTTCATACATCTTGCCATGCTCTCCATTAGTCTTTCAAATAGCTGTTGGGTTACTTTATGTCATTTCTGTCACAAACCCCGGTCAATGACTGATGTGCCCAAGTGAGCAGACCAACACTATTTTGTATCCTCTGTCTATCTCAGCAATCTCTCTAACAAGCCATTACACAAAACCACATCAACTGAGGGTCTGTGGCAGTCAGGGGCCCGGAGTAGCTATGGCCGGGCTGGGGAGATCAGAGGATCTCCTCAACTGGCCCCGTGTCAAGTAAGGCAGCAATTTGTAAGACCGACTGGAAGCTCTCCTTGCCTGTTCTCTAAATTACTTCCCCAACGGGAGCACTCTGTGTTAGATAAGAGGAGGGGAAATTTACTCCTCCTTCTGTTCGTGCTCTAGATATTGATTCACGTTCCTTTTCTCCTGTCGGTGTTTCTTTTGACATTTCTAGGCAGATGAAAACATTAATTACATCAGTTTTCTACCCTTCCTTCCCATACAACAAGAAACTGTGTCCAGTCACCTGTCTTAAGGAGTATGAATCCAGGACTTTGCCTTTCCGGAATCCAACATTTCCCAATTCGTTTTTGGCACTGCGGAATCCCCATCGTCCTGTATCTATGATCACCCTGACCCGTTGTGTGAAATGGATTTTGACATCGGTTTCCATGGACACTTCGGTTTACGGAGCACAATCATGAAAGGGTACCATGGCTTCCAATGTATTTTCTTTGGGTTGCAGACTGGAAGACCTCCTCCAAGCTGCTGACTGGTCTTGTGAATCTACATTTAGAGAGTTTTATATTAGTCCTGCAATGTAGTTTTCCGCTACAGTTATTTCACAGTTTTAAACTACCATAATATGAGCCTTTGTGTCCTTTAATAAAATTACCAGATTGACTATTTACTATTGTTTTATTGTTAATGTTTTATATGTGTTCATTTTCTTGGTTTACGTCATCATCAAGAAAGAGGAGTGGCTTAGGGAAACATGGAGGTTTATGAGCTGTGGGACATTCTATTGGCTGTATAATATGATGGTTAACACTTAGTAAAGGTATTTTTTTTTAAATTGATATTTACACTATCCATTCTTTGTTGCTGAGATAAAGCACAATATTCCTTAATAAAATCATGACGTTACGTCATGTACATAGTAAAATCTGCTAATTACCCTTAAGTCCAACATCTTTACTTCTGCCTTAACTCTTATAGACTCTGTTATTTGATAAGGCTTCATGAAAATCTTTTCCCTAGCTCAGTAATGATTCTATGTTTAATAATGTGTATTTTACCTGGAATGGGGTTCATCTGAAAGCACCTTTAGAATTAAACGCCTCAACTTCCTGCATCTGAATCTAGAGTCTCTGTAAAATTTACTTAGGTTCATTCATAATTATTTTGTGAATAGATTTGCTTTGTATCATTAATTTTTTTTTAATATTTAATATTTTTTATTTTCCAAAGACAAATCTGGGCACAATATATAATACATGTTTAGTTTTACAACATTGACCCATTGCTCCATTAAGATCAAATCCTAACCAGCAGTTAGTCTTAAAGTGCCCCATGCACAACAATCAGCATAACACTCTATACATAATAAGTATATAGAATAAATATATAATAAAGAACTACAAACAGACATAAATTATATACAACATATACATATACAAGGCCACATAGAATTGTTAAAGTGAAGTTATATATATATATAGAATATAATTCCTATTTCTTTCCTTTATTCAAATTTATTCTGAGAGAGAGAGACCCGGGAGAGAGAGCACAAGCAGTCAAACAGAGCCCCCCTTGAACCCACATGAAAAATTACCGCAAGATTCATTGGCACAAAGGGAAACATGAACTTTTATAATCCTATAAAGTTTCTATCCACTTTAACCAGGAGTTCAATTTCTCATTAGATAGTTTTGATATACCTCTTTCCATTTTTAATTGGTATTTAAGCTGCTCTTTCACTGTGAGCCAAGTTGGAGTATTAGGCCCTTTCCAGTTCCTCGCTATGGACATAAGTGTAATACTAGAGGGGTGTCAAAACCAAACCACTGTTTTACCTTAATTTGTAAAATTTGAAAAAAAATAAAACAACCAACCTTATTAGTCTGAATTAGCAGCTTATTTTTAATCACATTCCAGAAATTACAGATCGGTGGACAATTCCACCACATATGTAAATAGTCACCTTTCTGATCCCCACATCTCTAACAAATATAAGTGCTATCTGGAAGCTTTGTATCATGAATACCTATCTGGCTACCCAAGGTTTCAGTATTTTTATATGGTAAAATATGTTGTGGCTGAGAAGAGACATGCGTTCATCAAGTTCAGCCTTTCTCACATCTGTTTTTGCTGTTGATCCAAAAGTAAGAGTAAAAAAAAACAGTTTGAGGCACTTTCTTATTTTCTTCAAAATAGGAAAATAATCCATATTGACCCGAGCAGAGCAGTCAGATGTCTCCTTGGATCAAAAAGCTGTTACCTCAGAAATTAAAAATGTTCCCTCCCCCTCAAAATGCCTAATGTTGTATCACTTGAACCGCTTGAATATTTTCACGCCTGCTGTTGTGGCAGAACAAACATGTATATAACCATAAGCACAACGCAAAAATAAAGAATTTAAAAAAAAAAAATGTTCCCTCCCTTCGTCTTGTGATCCCTCCCTGCCTCCAGCATGTGTTAATATTTGTCCTTTTTTCACTTGCCTCGAGCAAATAGCATGCATGTACTATGTGGTCTTATCAAATGCTTCTCTATGAGTATTTTAATTTTTTTCAGATTTTTAAATAAACTTGTAAAATGAGTTTTAATCAAATTATTAAAATATAACCAGTTATATCAATATATAAACAAATATTAAAATAGTTTTCATAATGTTAAATCATTTTTAAAAAATATCCAAAAATATTAAATAATTTGAAAAGCTTTTTCAAAATATTAAATCAATTAATTATTGGCGTTGCTTATAGTTTTTTTAATTTTATGTTGGCACATATTACTACACATACATTTTTCATAGGTGAGCAATGGTTTATAAATTCATTTAAAACTATATAGAAATATAACAAATTACAAAGCTTAATGCCAACATAAATAAATAAGTAAATAAATGTATACAAATATACCTAACAAGCAAAAAAAAGCATATGAATTATATGGTAACTTCTGAATTCAAGTATTTCCATTAAGAAAATTACAATTGTCTTGGAATTTAAATCCTCTTAAAGACATAGTACAACATTTACAATAAGAGCTGTATTAACTGTAATAGGGATTAGTGGTACTTATTAAAGAATGTTGATCTAGTAACGCTGCATGAATGAATGAACGCCTTATATGAAATGCTATTGCTGATGCCATTGAAACTTTGGCCATTAGTGGTTAAAAATATTCATTTGTACTAGTCTTGACTTTGTGTACAGTAATCTTCTAATTCTTCTCCCAGTCCTTGAATATAATTCTAAACAGAACTCTACTTACATTTTGTCATGTGTTGAGCTCTGCTGTATCCACATGTGTTAGAACTTGTACTCCTGTCCTATATCCCTCTTGTCTAAATGTAAATTTTGCCATTTCCTGTCAGTAAATACATTCTGTAACCTGTTTGTGCTTTTGAGTATGAATTTATGGTTCAGAAATGTATTTTCTGCTGTTGTATGGTCTGGGGTAATAATCCAGGTAGGGGTCAGCAGAGTGTTGTTAGTCCAGTCTGAAGGACAGGGCAGGGGGAAATGATTTGTGAGTCCAGATCTAAAGAGCCAAAGAATACAACACAGATGAAGGAAATGCAGGGCACAGGTACAGAAAGGACAGAGCAGGGGCAGAAGGAACTCTGGGTCTCTTTAGTGAAGGCATCAGAAAATCTGAGTGTCAGTTTCTGGCAGTTCAGAGGGATGCTGCAAGTTACCATGGCAATACTCTTGATTTTATATGTGTGAATATGCATGTGTGTGTATATGAATTTTGGTATGTGTGTATGAATGTGAGCATGTGTATAACAGAAAACATAAATAAATACAAATCTCAGTTCGAGGGGTCTAATTTACATTTCCAGTCTAGGTGACAGATAATCTAGGTACGCCTACTGCCAGGTGCAATGGATTGTCTACACAGACTGGGCCATCAGAGATCAGGTCATGGAACTGCAAGGCATCTATGAGAGCGATACTCACTGTATATTGCTGCACATCGTATTGCTGTGGAGCTGTGTGATAGTTAGACAATGTACATTGCACTTACACAGTTACATAGCTGAAAAGTGGCATGTGCACATCAAGTTCAGCCTTTCTCACATTTCTTTTTGCTGTTGATCCAAAAGAGCAGTGAGTTTTACTGTAGTGGTACGTCATGATAGAATGCCACGTTTTATTTTGCTGCTCTGAAGTGCAAAGATGTAGACAGAGCTCAGGTTCACATTGTCAAAGGGATATATGGCTAGCTGAAATTGTTTTGAGGTTTAACAATATAATAATGCACTGGGGCTATGCCAAGTTCTGAGCCTGTGTTGCAATTTTCTAAATTCAAACAGCCGAATAAACAGGGAGAGATCATGCCCACAAGCGCAGATAAATTTAAAGCAAAATATCTTACAGCAGAGGGGAAGGCACCACCACAATGACGTCATTTTAAAAAAAAATATTTATTCTTTTTATTTTGTTTTCAATTATAACAACATTGCCAAAAATATAGATATAATTAAAGATTTTGTTGAGATATGAGAATAGATTAAAAAAAAAATATTCCCCTATATAACAATGTTTGGCATTTAGTGAATATTCCCCTATATTCACTAAATGCCAAACATTGTTATATAGGGGAATATTCACTAAATGCAAAACATTGTTATATAGGGGAATATTCACTAAATACCAAACATTGTTATATAGGGGAATATTCACTAAATGCCAAACATTGTTATATAGGGGAATATTCACTAAATGCAAAACATTGTTATATAGGGGAATATTCACTAAATACCAAACATTGTTATATAGGGGAATATTCACTAAATACCAAACATTGTTATACAGGGGAATATTCACTAAATGCCAAACATTGTTATACAGGGGAATATTCACTAAATACCAAACATTGTTATACAGGGGAATATTCACTAAATGCCAAACATTATTATATAGGGGAATATTCACTAAATGCCAAACATTGTTATATAGGGGAATATTCACTAAATGCCAAACATTGTTATATAGGGGAATATTCACTAAATGCCAAACATTGTTATACAGGGGAATATTCACTAAATGCAAAATATTGTTTTTTATTTGCCCTTTTTTGGGTCTGAAAAAAGAAGATTTTAGAAGAAAGAAAACATTGAATGGTAAGTTGTTTTTTTCTATTTTTTTTTTACAGGTTCTTGGTTAAAGGTCCCCCCCTCATTATTTTTAGGGTGAGGGAGGTAGGTAGGGGGATACATTTTTTTGGGGGGGGGAGGGGGTGACTAGGGTCCGCCCCATTTGTATTTAGGGCCCCCACCCGCCGCTCAGGGGTGGGGGCCAGGGGGGAGGACATTAGGTCCCCCCCTTATTAGTATTTAGGGCCCCCACCCACCGCTCAGGGGTGGGGGCCAGGGGAGGACAGTAGGTCCCCCTTATTGTTTTTTTAGGGCCCCCACCCGCCGCACAGGGGTGGGGGCTAGAGAGGGGGAGGACAGTAGGTCCCCCCTCATTATCTTTATGGCCCCCACCCGCCGTCCAGGGGTGGGGGCCGGGGGGGAAGGACAGTAGGTCCCCGCCCCATTATCATTATGGCCCCCATCCGCCGCCCAGGGGTGGGGGCCGGAGAAGGGGAGGATAGTAGGTCCCCCCTCATTATCTTTATGGCCCCACCCGCTGCCCAGGGGTGAGGGCCGGGGGGGGAGGACAGTAGGTCCCCCCCCTCATTATCATTATGGCCCCCACCCGCCGCACAGGGGTGGGGGCCTGGGGGGAGGACAGTAGGTCCCCCCTCATTATCTTTATGGCCCCACCCACCGCACAGGGGTGGGGGCCTGGGGGGGAGGACAGTAGGTCCCCCCCTCATTATCTTTATGGCCCCCACCCGCCACCCAGGGGTGGGGGCCGGGGGGGGAGGAGAGTAGGTCTCCCCTCCCCCTTCAATCACTATTGTGGCCAGAAAGAGTCCCTGTGGGTTTTAAAATTCGCCTGCCTATTGAAGTCTATGGCGGTTCGCCCAGTTCGCCCGGTTCGCGAACATTTGCGGAAATTCGCGTTCGCGATTCGCGAACCGAAAATTTTATGTTCGCGACATCCCTAATGAGCCTTGATATCATTTAATAACTCACAGGTGTACCATATATGAAGTATTGTGCCAATCTCTTTATTACATCTCCAACATACGGGTGAATATGCTTCATATATTTTATGTTGTTTAGAAGGAATGCAATTTTAGTTATACCCACTTCACCACAGTCTCCAATTATACATATCCATTTCTATCATGTTATATTGAAGAGTTTTTTTTATGGGTGCTTGTATAAGGATAGAGTCTAGGAGGTTTAGTTAATCTTCAGCCTTTTTAGAGCATCAAACATATCAGCTATCAATTGATTTGGAGCATTTATTTGATTAATTTAGCTCATCTGACCAAAATACAATTCTCTTTTTTATTCTAAAACCAAGCATTATTTTGGATACTTAGTTTAGTCTATACCATTACACCCTGTTCCAAATTATTATGCAAATTCTATTTAAGTGTCACAAAGATTAAATATTTTGTTTTTAGTTTATCTCATGGATGGCATTGTGTCTCAGGGCTCTTTTGATCACTGAAAACAATCTCGGACACCTGTGATAATTAGATTGCCAGGTGAGCCCAATTTAAGGAAAAACTACTAAAGGAGGGTGTTCTACATTATTAAGCAGAGCACCATTTTCATACAATATGGGGAAGAAAAAGGATCTCTCTACTGCAGAAAAGAGTGTAATAGTTCAATGCCTTGGACGAGGTATGAAAATATTAGATATTTCACGAAAACTTAAGCGTGATCATCGCACTATTAAGAAATTTGTGGCTGATTCAGAGCACAGACGGGTTCGTTCAGATAAAGGTACATTGAGGAAGATTTCTGCCAGATGCATGCATCGGATCAAGAGAGCAGCTGCTAAAATACCATTACATAGCAGCAAACAGATATTTAAAGCTGCTGGTGCCTCTGGAGTCCCACGGACATCAAGGTCTAGAGTCCTCCAGAGTCTTGCAACTGTGCATTAACATTCTATTCGGCCACCACTAACCAATGCTCACAAGCAGAAATGGCTGCATTGGGAAGAAAAATACATGAAGAGTAATTTTCAAACAGTCCTGTTCACTGATGGGTGCAACCCTGCAACCCTGAATGGCCCAGATGGATGGAGTAGTGGATGGTTGGTGGACGGACACCCTGTTCTAACAAGGCTGTGACGTCAGCAAGGCGGTGGTGGAGTCATGTTTTGGGCCAGAATCATGGGAAGAGAGCTGGTCGGCCCCTTTAGGGTCTCCGAAGGTGTAAAGATAACCTCTGCAAAGTATGTGGAGTTTCTGACTGATCACTTTCTTCCCTGGTACAGAAGGAAGAACTATGCTTTCCGTAATAAAATCATCTTCATGCATGACAATGCACCATCTCATGCTGCAAAGAATACCTCTGCATCAATGGCTGCTATGGGGATAAAAGGAGAGAAAGTCATGGTGTGGCCTCCATCCTCCCCTGACCTCGATCCTATTGAGAACCTTTGGAGCATCCTCAAGCAAAATACCTATGAGGGTGGGAGGCATATTACATCCAAACAGCAGCTCTGGGAGGCTATTCTGACATCTTGCAAACAAAATCAAGCAGAAGCTGTCCAAACACTCACAAGTTCAATGGATGCAAGACTTGTGAAGCTGCTATCAAAAGAGGGGTCCTATGTTAAAATGTAACGTGACCTGTTAAAATGTTTAAAAAGTTAAAATGTTGTTATAAGTTTGATTGAAATAGAAACATAGAAACATAGCATGTGACGGCAGATAAGAACCATTCGGCCCATCTAGTCTGCCCAATTTTCTAAATACTTTCATTAGTCCCTGGCCTTATCTTATAGTTAGGATAGCCTTATGCCTATCCCACACATGCTTAACCTCCTTTACTGTGTTAACCTCTACCACTTCAGCTGTAAGGCTATTCCATGCATCCACTACCCTCTCAGTAAAGTAATACTTCCTGATATTATTTTTAAACCTTTGTCCCTCTAATGTAAGACTATGTCCTATTGTTGTGGTAGTTTTTCTTCTTTTAAATATAGTCTCCTCCTTTACTGTGTTGATTCCCTTTATGTATTTAAATCTTTCAATCATATCCCCCCTGTCTCGTCTTTCCTCCAAGCTATACATGTTAAGATCCTTTAGCCTTTCCTGGTAAGTTTTATCCTGCAATCCATGAACCAGTTTAGTAGCCCTTCTCTGAACTCTCTCTAAGGTATCAATATCCTTCTGAAGATACGGTCTCCAGTACTGTGTACAGTACTCCAAGTGAGGTCTCACCAGTGTTCTGTACAATGGCATGAGCACTTCCCTCTTTCTACTGCTAATGCCTCTCCCTATAAAACCAAGCATTCTGCTAGCATTTCCTGCTGCTCTATTACATTGTCTGCCTACCTTTAAGTCATCAGAAATAATCACCCTAAATCCCTTTCCTCAGATGTTGAGGTTAGGACTCTATAAAATATTCTGTACTCTGCCCTTGGGTTTTTACGTCCAAGATGCATTATCTTGCACTTATCCACATTAAATGTCAGTTGCCACAAGCTTTTGATTTCAGTAAATATGCTGCAGACACAACAAATGACAATTTTCAGTTCTTTACAACCTATTAAGTGTTTTGAAACTTACTGTGTGTAATAGTTTGGAACAGTGCATTGTGAGTTTTTTATGTTTAAAGAAAATACTGTTATCATTAGGAGGTTTGTTCAATAAAATTTGAATTGTGCTCTTAATAGTTCATAACATGAGAATTATGCTGACTGTTATTTACATCTATTATTTAGGTAAATGAGCAAAATATAATTTGCATAATAATTTGGAACAGGGTGTAGATTTGCAACTAAACTAAACTTTGCAATATTCGGAAATGATATACCACCGTTATCATATTTGTTTTAAAGGATATTCTTGGGCGTTTAATAGCAATTTAGGGGTAGAGTAAGCATTAACTATGTTCAAGCAGCCCAGCCAGGAAATTTCAATTTTGCTCCAACTGATCAATTGTTTTTTAATTCAACGTACGCTTCATAGGTATTGTGGATGTAATTTTGACGGAGGAACTGCAAGCTTACGTTAAAGGCCTGTGCAAATAGCTTGTTCCAACTTTGGCGATTAGGCCTGGGCGTTGGATCGGGTTCATCGCCTACCAAGACCCTCGCACCTCCCGGAAGACAAGCCATGAGATACGATAGTGATCCAATCTAAAGACCTACTGCTGCAGACAGCCAGGAAGGCTCCCAACTTACCTGCCTCCTATCAGGGTGTACTGATCATCGCAGACCTGTCAGCCCTTACTATGTCGAGGAGACGGGAGTTTGTGAACACTACCAGAATATTGATGAGCCGTACAGTACCTTACCGCTGGGGGTACCCCACTAAATTGATGGTTTGGCGCAATGAATCGCTACACCCTATCCTGGAACCAGAGGATGGAATCAAGAAGCTGACAGAATGGGGTCTGACAACAATGCCGAGTCATGAGGCAAGATCCTCGATTAAAAAGCTGCAACCGGAATGGAGGATGGCAGGCTCTCCTGGTCGTTGACGGACTCTCACAAATTCCACTACCCTTTTTTCAAGTTGATGGTTCTTCTGGATTGCGGAAGTGCAGGACTCTGGATATTGGAGCAGGTTCCTGGGCGCCCACAAACCCACTCCAGAGCTGACTTTGGTGGTACAGTCTATGCTGCTATGTTTATGTGTTGCTTTGTGTTTATTTTTATGTGTTTGATAGTGCCTTGAGTTAGTGCTAATACTCACCTGCATGCTAGCGTTTAGCTTATATAATGTGCCTGGACAAATTAGGGGGCACCCTGCTAGGGTACCGGTGGGTTATGGGCTTTATACACTTCTCTATGGGTACTAAATGGAACTGCCGATATAGGGAACCGCAGTGCCAGCGACACGTGGTAACCTATTGACCCGGAGAGACCTTTGCTGAAACCCGGAGAGACCTTTGCTGACACTCAACCTGAGCCCCTAGATGTTGCCATATTCCTAGTATGCCTTCCGTTGCCCTTCCCAGTGCCCTTTACGCTATGTGCTATAGGCATCTGATCCTTCGGCACATCAGGGAGGCGCCTATTGTTGCACGCTGGTTGGTGGTAAACCTCCCTCTAACATAGTTAGCTAAGATGATAGTAATGACCAAAATTATAAAAAATACATTAAAAATAATAATAATAATAATAAATAAATAATAAAAAAGTAAGAAATTGAAAAGAAATATGGCATACAAATCAAAACGAATTACTAAAAAAAAGAAATTAAAAGGAGAGAAGGGTTTATAAGTGTATATCTATCTGTATATCTACAAGTATGTGTATGTGTAGTACTCCAAAAAAAAATAGATAACTAAATATAAAAATGTTAGACTATTCTACAGGATAAGCACTAACTTGAATAGGGCACAGGTTCTCGTTCACCTGAGTGGCTTATTAATTACTAACGCATTACCTAATTATTGTATGTTGTGGTCTTATGGTGACACTGTAGAATTGACACTAAGTAGAGGTTCTTACGTCACAGATCTACTATCCGGGGCCTCCCCATGCCTGGACCTCTCTACTCACCTCCCAGGCCGTTAAAAGAAACACTTGGATCCTCGGTCTGGCCACGCTTCTCCAACTAATGAACTCTTATCTACAAGACTCCGTGTCATTATTAAAATTTTGAAATAATTTTTAAATAGAAACCAAATTTGATGTTAGTTACCTGTGACGTACAGTTTCTTTATACCATCATACCCCATAATATAGGCTGTCAAGCTATTAAAGACACCCTAATTAAAGAAGGTAAAATTCACGACACACAGATACATTTTATTTTAAATAATAACTACTTTTGGTTTTCAAATTCTTTTTATCTCCAAAAAAGAGGTACAACTATGGGAACCAGGTTTGTCCCCAGTTATGCCAACTATGGCTGAGAAAATAAATAGTGCGGCGCACTCAGACTACAAAATACAAAAAACAAAGAAGGCTACTAAAATGCCTAACTGAGTATAAATATGGGGATTTGGTTCCACCATATGGCCATATGTTGTTAAGCACACCACTACTTTCAAAGTACCCCATTATTGGTGGGTCCTACACTACAATGTGGGAGACAAATAAATAGTAATAGTGTTATAAATAAAACAGTGTTAAATACTAGTAAGAGCATAGTGAGTATACAAACATAAGTGATGAAAGCAATTAAAACAGTGTTAAAACTAAATAATTAATGTGTTAGTGCTGAAAATGAGTATACTCACTAATGCAGATGACTGTGCTCACTGGAAAAAATAATACAAGTGACTTGACTACTGATAAACTCCTCCTTAATATACACACCTGTGGCCACCTCTAAAGGAGACTCTGAAGCTGGGGGGGCCTGGGCGGGGTGCTTAACCCCTAAGGAATCTGGTCTGGACTCCAAATATAGTATAAACAGAGAAAGGATAGGGGGCACTCCCGAGACCTGAATTTTGCATGAAAGGTGCTGCCGTTGTGACCAAAGTTTCATAAATGAGAAAATGGCCATATGGTGGAACCAAATCCCCATATTTATACTCAGTTAGGCATTTTAGTAGCCTTCTTTGTTTTTTGTATTTTGTAGTCTGAGTGCGCCGCACTATTTATTTTCTCATTTATGACATTTTGGTCACAGCGGCAGCACCTTTCATGCAAAATTCAGGTCTCAGGAGTGCCCCCTATCCTTTCTCTGTTTATACTATATTTGGAGTCCTGACCAGATTCCTTAGGGGTTAAGCACCCCGCCCAGGCCCCCCCAGCTTCAGAGTCTCCTTTAGAGGTGGCCACAGGTGTGTATATTAAGGAGGAGTTTATCAGTAGTCAAGTCACTTGTATTATTTTTTTCCAGTGAGCACAGTCATCTGCATTAGTGAGTATACTCATTTTCAGCACTAACACATTAATTATTTAGTTTTAACACCGTTTTTAATTGCTTTCATCACTTTTGTTTGTATACTCACTATGCTCTTACTAGTATTTAACACTGTTTTATTTATAACACTATTACTATTTATTTGTCTCCCACATTGTAGTGTAGGACCCACCAATAATGGGGTACTTTCAAAGTAGTGGTGGGCTTAACAACATATGGCCATATGGTGGAACCAAATCCCCATATTTATACTCAGTTAGGCATTTTAGTAGCCTTCTTTGTTTTTTGTATTTT
This sequence comes from Pelobates fuscus, assembly GCF_036172605.1. NCBI lineage: Eukaryota > Metazoa > Chordata > Amphibia > Anura > Pelobatidae > Pelobates > Pelobates fuscus. The sequence goes on from NC_086323.1 coordinate 151,115,270, forward strand.
GTAGTCTGAGTGCGCCGCACTATTTATTTTCTCATTTATGAAATTTTGGTCACAGCGGCAGCACCTTTCATGCAAAATTCAGGTCTCGCGAGTGCCCCCTATCCTTTCTCTGTTTAACTTGTTTATGGCTGACTGATAATCTTAAGCCATTTTTGGGAACCATGACTGGAAGGCAAACCTGGTCTCATATTTTAGGTATATTGACGATCTATTTTTTTTGGAAGGTTCAGAGGATAGCCTCATCCTCTTCATTGACAATCTGAACACTAACAATAGAGGCATAATTTTAACATATGAATATAGTAAGGAACAGATTCATATTTTAGATTTGAATATTTTTATTAAAAATGTACAATTACATACAAAAAGCTTTTTTATTTGTAAAAAGTCTGTGTAAGCACTGCGATAGACAAATCAAGCTGCCATTATAAACCCTGGCTTGATAGTGCCCCATAAAGCCAATTTCTACGTTTCTGTAGAAATTGTTCCCAACTGAATGATTTTAACGAGCAAGCTGAATTTTTAAAAAACAAATTTGCCTATAAAAAATACTCTGAAACAGACTTAAAAATTACTATTGATACGATTAAACAAAAGGATAGAAATTATCTTTTAATATTTAAGCCAAAACAAACCAAATAATCTTCATCTCTACCTATTATTTTTGATTTTAATAATAAAAGTAGAAACATAAAAAAGATCATAAAGAAACATTGGAACATTTCAAAACAAGTATATAGTTTTTATAGAGGTACCCAATTTTAAATCCATTTTAACTACCAATTTTACTAGAGAAACTCCAAACAATTCTCTGCCTGAAGAGGTGGTTTTGTCAGAGTCTATACCGATGTTTAAACTGCAATTGGATAAATACTTGCAAAAACATAACATACAGGGATATCATTTCTAATTAGTGGGGTAATAGATCCAAGTTTATTATACATTATCCCCCCACAGCCAGTAACCTGTGTTTATTATACATTATCCTCCCCATAGCCAGTAACCTGTGCTTATTATACATTATCCTCCCATAGCCAGTAACCTGTGTTTATTATACATTATTCCCCCATAGCCAGTAACCTGTGTTTATTATACATTATCCCCCCACAGCCAGTAACCTGTGTTTATTATACATTATCCTCCCCATAGCCAGTAACCTGTGCTTATTATACATTATCCCCCATAGCCAGTAACCTGTGTTTATTATACATTATCCCTCCCATAGCCAGTAACCTGTGTTTATTATACATTATCCCCCCATAGCCAGTAACCTGTGTTTATTATACATTATCCTCCCATAGCCAGTAACCTGTGTTTATTATACATTATCCTCCCATAGCCAGTAACCTGTGTTTATTATACATTATCCCCCCCATAGCCAGTAACCTGTGATCCAAGGAGACATCTGACTGCTATTTTGGGGTCAAGAAGGAAGCACTTCAGGCTAGGTTTTTTGCCTTCTTTTGGATCAACAGCAAAAACATATGTGAGGAAGGCTGAACTTGATAGACGCATGTCTCTTTTCAGCTATGTAACTATGTAACTATGTAAACCAAATCTGTCTTTTTTTTCCCCAAACAAATAAAATATTTCATTAATTGCAATACAAAGAATGTAATATATCTGCTTGAATGCCCCTGTGGCTTCCAGTATGTTGGAATGACCACAAGGTGCTTAAAAATTAGATTAAGTGAACACTGCAGAAATATTAAAAATGGATACTTGAATCAAACATTTTATTAAACAAGACCCAAAACTGTTAAAGTGTATAGGTATCAAGAAATGTACTATACCATGGAGAGGTGGAGATATAAAAAATATTCTTGGTAAAACAGAAATGGAATGGGTATACAAGCTAGACCCTTATACCCCATGTCATTAATGCAGATTTTGAGTTACATAATTGTTAGTGATGTCGCGAACATAAAATTTTCCGTCGGCGAACGCGAACTTCCGCAAATGTTTGCGAACGGGCGAACCCGGCGAACCACCATAGACTTCAATAGGCAGGCGAATTTTAAAACCCACAGAGACTCTTTCTGGCCACAATAGTGATGGAAACGTTGTTTCAAGGGGACTAACACCTGGACTGTGGCATGCCAGAGGAGGATCCATGGCAAAACTCCCATGGAAAATTACATAGTTGATGCAGAGTCTGGTTTTAATCCATAAAGGGCATAAATCACCTAACATTCCTAAATTGTTTGGAATAACGTGCTTTAAAACATCAGGTATGATGTTGTATTGATCAGGTAGTGTAAGGGTTATGCCCGCTTCACAGTGACAGACCAAACTCCCCGTTTAACGCACCGCAAACAACAGCAAACAGGCCATTTGCACAACCACAAACTCCCCATTTGCACAAGGTTGGAGACTAAGCTAGCCATGTCCTGTTCCTTGTCCTCACTGATGTCATTGAAGGTCTCTTCCTCCACCCAGCCACGTACAACACCAAGGGTCCCCGAAAGGTGACAAGAAGCCCCCTGTATTTTTTTTTTTAATGTACACTACTGTTACACCAGATATGAGTTGCACAACACAGTAAAGGAGTTTAAGCATGCGTGGGATAGGCATAAGGCTATCCTAACTATAAGATAAGGCCAGGGACTAATGAAAGTATTTAGAAAATTGGGCAGACTTGATGGGCCGAATGGTTCTTATCTGCCGTCGCATTCTATGTTTCTATGTTTTTATGGTGTGACACTGTGCCCTGGCAGGCCCCGAAACGCACACGTGTGAAGGAAACTGACTGGTATTATTTCACAGTCAAATTTCTAGTTTTTTTTTTTAATGTACACTACTGTTACACCAGATATGAGTTGCACTGGTGTGACACTGTGCCCTGGCAGGCCCTGAAACGCAAACGTGTGAAGGAAACTGACTGCTATTATATTACAGTCAAAAAAGTTTTGTTTTTTTAAAATGCAAGCTATTGTGACACCAGATATGAGTGGTGGCACTGGGACCACCTTAAAAATATTGGATATCGCAAAAAATCATGATCACTATATACTTTCTCTACAAACCTCTAAAACGAACCAAACTACTCATCCATCCGCTATACCACTTCATCCCACCTAGAACTAGTGCCCAGTTAAAATACTTGACTCTTACTTACCCACACTCAGTCATGCCACACACATTTCACCACTACTCTCACTGAATCCCTCTGACTACGGCTAAATTCATCTTCTACATCAGAACACTACTCCTAAGATTGGGTTGTATCCATGTCTCGGGTCTTTCATTTAGAATAGGGGCAGCTTCGGTCTCCTTCAACACTGACACTCCAGTGCATATTATTAAAAGATTGGGCAGATGGAAATCCTCAGTCTACAACCGATATATTCCTCATCACGAGAAAGAAATGAGGAAAGCTTTTAAAAGTTTGGCTTTGTAAATTTGATGCAATAAGTGTGTTTTTCTTTAATACCTTTTCACCCTCTTTGCATGAACCCGATTTACATATATTACTAATATGTTTCTGAACATATATATTATATTATTCACTCACTCACTCACTCTCTGGGCGGGCCTAAGACATCATGCTGCCTAGGTCCAACGATAAATGACTATGGGGGATAATGTATAATAAGCACAGGTTACTGGCTATGGGGGGGATAATGTATAATAAACACAGGTTACTGGCTATGGGAGGATAATGTATAGTAAGCACAGGTTACTGGCTATGGGGAGGATAATGTATAATAAGCACAGGTTACTGGCTATGGGAGGATAATGTATAATAAACACAGGTTACTGACTATGGGGGGGATAATGTATAATAAACACAGGTTACTGGCTATGGGAGGATAATGTATAATAAGCACAGGTTACTGGCTATGGGAGGATAATGTATAATAAACACAGGTTACTGACTATGGGGGGATAATGTATAATAAACACAGGTTACTGGCTATGGGAGGATAATGTATAATAAGCACAGGTTACTGGCTATGGGGGGATAATGTATAATAAACACAGGTTACTGGTTGTGGGAGGATAATGTATAATAAACACAGGTTACTGGCTATGGGGTGATAATGTAAAATAAACACAGGTTACTGGTTGTGGGGGGATAATGTATAATAAACACAGGTTACTGGCTATGGGGGAGATAATGTATAATAACACAGGTTACTGGCTATGGGGGAGATAATGTATAATAAACACAGGTTACTGGCTATGGGAGGATACTGTATAATAAACACAGGTTACTGGCTATGGGGAGGATAATGTATAATAAACACAGGTTACTGACTATGGGGGATAATGTATAATAAACACAGGTTACTGGCTATGGGGGGATAATGTATAATAAACACAGGTTACTGGCTATGGGGGGATAATGTATAATAAACACAGGTTACTGGCTATGGAGGATAATGTATAATAAACACAAACACAAAAAAAAATGAATGCAGCTTCAGAATTAATCTAAATTGTATGCTGTCTAGGAGGTGGGAGGGTCTGGGAGGGAGGGTCTGCTGCTGATTGGCTGGAATGTGTCTGCTGACTGTGAGGTACAGGGTCAAAGTTTACTCAATGATGACGAATAGGGGCGGACCGAACATCGCATATGTTTGCCATCCGTGGCGAACAAGCTATGTTCGCCAGGAACTATTCGCCTGCGAACTGTTCGGGACATCACTAATAATTGTCTGTAATATGAGATGTATGCATGTTTACCTCTATCATCTGATATTTTATGGTTTTATTGTTTGATTTTTTAATGTTTTAATTGTTTTATCTCTATCATCTGTTTTTTATTGTTTCATCTATTTTACCTTGTTATATTCCCTTATTAATTATAGCCCTCACATATATTTCTAACCATTCATATATGTAATCCTCATATATGTTATTAGTTATCATTTGCTAATAAAGAGAGAGGAAGGGGGGAAGGAAAAATAAATTTAAAAAAAGTGACAAAATCACTTATATTCTGTGATAGACACCTTTTTTTTACATGAAATTAAATACCCAAGTACTACAATTACTCTGTTGACTACCTATATATATTTTGATCTATTTTAAGTTGTATTTCACTATGTCTACTTCGATTGGCTGTTCTTAGTTTTGGCGCCAATTTTAATCATTTGTATCCCTATTTAAACTCATACCGCCAGGTATTATTATTCCATTTGATAAAGCCCTGAGGCGAAATGCATTTGTGGATTTTTAATTGTGTACTGTAATGAAGTTTTTTTGCTCACTTCCCTGGTGCCAACTATCTTTTTTATAGACTTGATTTTTACCTGGCATTTTTTTGTATCCTGCACTACAAGAAATCCGAGGCAGGGATCATAACACCAGCGCTGTTACCAAGGAGCAGTTAGCCTGCTCTTTGCTTGTGAGTACTAATTTAGTTATTATATATACTGTTGTTTTTATTCAGTGAGCACTATTAGTTGTCTCTTTTTACCCTCTTTCCTGAGTGTGGACCATACCCCAGATGGAAGAAACCCACAACATATTCCATAAGCGGGGATTATACCGCTGTACGCCCTTCACACTAGACTTAGCTATAGCACTACTAAATGTGAGTTTATTCCCGTTTTTTTATCTATATACATATTGGACAGTTCATATTGCACAATTGGTTCTTTTTATCTGTTTTTTTGTCTTTTCATATGAGTGGATTCATCCGGAAAAAGACACTAAGGATATTACTCCTGTTTAAGCACCTTATTCTATATTTGGTCTGAGTAAGATCCTTTTTATTGGACTTTTTTTTCTGATAGTTGGATTTTTACTTATTTTATGTTGTGATTTTCACTGTTCATTATATTTTGTTATAGAAATTGGCGCAGCCCTTACCTCTATTTTTGCCCACTATATTACCCTTCTCATCAAGGGTGTGTAAATATTTTTATTTAGTTTGTTTTTGTTTTCCTCCTCAACAGTTGTTCCCCTTAACTTCCTTCCCCTCTCAGGTGGGATGAATGTGATTCAGAGATTTTTGTACTGTACATGCAAATATGGAGAGCAGGGATCTGGCAATGTTGTCTCTTGTTCCCCCAAACTGGAATGCCAAATAACGGCCATTGCCCAAGCTGTGGATGCCCTCCCCGGCTCTAGCTTAACCACAGCACGTTTGGCATATCTAAACACAACAGCACAGGATGATACGTAATAATAAATCATGGATACATCCTTTTCCGCACTGTCCCTATCGCCTAACTACCTAAAAAATTTCAACACATGATCAACTCACAAATCTGAAAAAAAAAACAAGGATCGCATTCAGGCTTACAGGGCTTCCATACTCGCAAGGAGGCTTAGGCATTCCCAACATCACCAAATATTACCAGGGTTCCCTGCTGTCCCAGAGCATGGCAGTACTTTTCCGTCCTGCCCCGCCACTGTGGTTGCACCTAGAAAATTCTTGCGCCTTCACTAGAAGACCTTCTTTTGCAGACCTCATCAAGCACGCCAATCGGCAAACATGTGCTCCTGTTATCTAAAACGATGCTCCAATGTTGGTCTATTTGGGCCCCTAAACTGCTAAGGTGTGTGAAACTGCTGTCCCTTGCCCCGTTACATGCTATAGCTACCCTCACACAGGATCTAGACTTGACCCTGTGGGGGGATAGCGGCATTGACAAGCTGCACATGCAATATGACGATCCAGGGATCAAATCCTATCCAAGGTTGCAGACAATGTATTCTCTTCCAAACAAATACATTTTTTACCTACCTGAGGATTAAGAATGTCCTATTAGCTAATAGGGTGTCAAACCTGATATGGCATCCCTAGACCCATCTGGTAATTTTTGCTTGAGACCCAACCTGTCTGGTAAACCTCTGTCCGTGTGTTACAATGCCCTTCTCACTCCCACTGAGGAAGAGAAGTTGCCATACATGCTATTCTGGGAGCGAGATTTGTCGAAAACATACTCACTGTCAAATTGGCATCAAGCCATAAAACACACTAAACGTGCATCACATAGCCTCACCCACTGGGAAGCTTACAGCAAGGTTCAGATGTGGTGGTACCTGGTCCCAGCGAACCCTCCCGAATGTATGCAGGTGCCTCTGACTTATGCTGGAGGTGCCAAGGGCATAGGGGAACCTTATTCCACATTTTCTGGAAATGCCCCTGCCTCGTACATTTTTGGAATGAAGTTAAACAAATCATACACACCCTGATGGGAATACTGATACCAACCCATCCTGAGTTTTATGATAGTGTTGTTGTTTATTTCTGTATGAATAAATTGCCTTATTACTGTAAGTAGTATCCCTCACATTCCTTATTTTTGAACAATCTGTGGATAATGGCTGTGGAATATACTTTATAGTTATGATATGCCTATATCACTACAAACTTGTAAGTGTGATTCATTATAGCGCAGGACGAAGTATCTATAATCTGCAGTTATTTTGTATTTTTTTACTTTCCTCCTACATGCCCATGCTCTCGTGTTGGGGACCTCATATCATTTTCCATTATTGAGATATGCCTACTATCAATATATATTTGTGAGTGTAACCTATAATATTGGTTTATTGAAGTATATTGACTGTACTACTCTATGAGTTTTTATTTTTATTTTCTGTAGATTTTGTTTATATATGTTGTAGACATGTCCAATTCGTTTCGGTCCGAATATGTATTCGGATGAATTTCGGACAATTCGGACATTCGGGTACTTCCGAATGTCCGAATTGCCGAAGTGCCGAATTGCTGAAGTGCCGAATTGCCGAGGTCCCAAAGTTCCGAAATTACCGAAGTGTCAAAGTGCTGAAGTGCCGAAGTTCCGAAGCACAGTATTGCCTAAGTACTAATATACTTACCCAGTGAAAGAAGAAGAATGTAACATTGTAAATAATGTTAAATAAAAAGTATACAAACATAGCCAGGATTCAGCTGTAAGCATTTGCAACACTTACAACAATCAAGTAACATACATTCATATAAAATGTAAGTTACTTGGCCAGTCAATGGAATGACAGGAATGAATAAGTAGCTAACTCCCTAATTCCCACGGTATTAGGGAGCTATCTACTAAAAGGCTGAAAGACCTGAATTGGTCTTTCAGACAAATTTACTAATACTAAGTAAAGATTACTTAGTATTAGTAAATTATGCCCCTACTCGCTATACCGCAAGTAGGGGCATGTCTATTAAACAGTGAGCAGCCTGTGACTACTTACTGTAAAAAAAAAAGTCCCCCCTCCCGAGCCCCTGGCCCCCAGCCCTGAGCGGTGGGTGGGGGCCCTAATGTAAAATAATGGGGGGACCTATTGTCCTCCCCCCGGGCCCCCACCCCTGAGCGGTGGGTGGGGGCCCTAAATACTAATAAGGGGGGGACCTAATGTCCTCCCCCTTGCCCCCACCCCTGAGCGGTGGGTGGGGGCCCTACAATAAAATAAGGGGGAGTACCTAAGGTCCTCCCCCCGCCCCCACCCCTGAGCGGTGGGTGGGGGCCCTAAATTATAATAAGGGGGGGACCTAATGTCCTCCCCCCGGCCCCCCACCCCTGAGCAGTGGGTGGGGGCCATAAATACTAATAAGGGGGGGACCTAATTTCCTCCCCCTGGCCCCCAACCCCTGAGCGGTGGGTGGGGGCCCTACAATAAAATAAGGGGGGGACCTAAGGTCCTCCCCCCTGGCCCCCACCCCTGAGCGGTGGGTGGGGGCCCTAAATACTAATAAGGTGGGAGACCTAATGTCCTCCCCCCGGCCCCCACCCTTGAGCAGTGGGTGGGGGCCCTACAGTAAAATAAGGGGGGGGACCTAAGCGGCGGGTGGGGGCCCTAAATTGAAATAAGAGTGGGGGGACCTAGTGTCCTATCCCCTGGCCCCCATCCCTCAGTGGCGGGTGGGGGCCCTAAATACTAATAAGGGGGGGGTCCTAAGGTCCTTCCCCCTGGCCCCCACCCCTGAGCGGCGGGTGGGGGCCCTAAAAAAATCCCCCCGCAGGTGACTAGGGGTCCCCAAACCCTCTAGTCACCCCCTCCCCCCAATAAAAATTATCCCCCAACCTACCCCCCTCACCCTAAAAACTAAGGAGAGGGGGGCCTTTAACTAAGTACCTGTAAAAAAAAAAAAACTTACCATTCGATGTTTTCTTTCTTCTAAATTCTTATTTTTTCAGCCCCAAAAAAGGGCAAATAAAAAACCATAATAACCGACGCAATTATAAAAAAAATAAACGAGCGCAAAAAAATCCACCTTCATCCATGGAGGACTCCGTGCAGACTGAGCTCTGCAGGGCGGAGGAAGGCTTATAAAGCCTTGCCCCGCCCTGCAATTAGGCTCAGAGCACTCTGATTGGTGGGTTTAAGCCATCCAATCAGAGTGCTCTGACAGGTAAATGAAGAGACCGACAAGTAAGTCTCTACATTTACCTGTCACAGCACTCTGATTGGTTGGTTTGAAAGCCACCAATCAGAGTGCTCTGTGTCATTTTACACAGCGTGGGAAAGTTCTTTGGAATTTTCCCACGCTGTGTAATTTGACTCATAACTCTCTGATTGGTGGATTAAGAGACAGAACAGCCTGCTCCCCCAGCGGCTGCCAGCAGACCTCCCCAGCCAGCGGCTGCCAGCAGACCTCCCCCTGCGGCCACTAGCCCACTCAGCCAGTCACCCACAGGTAAAATGTGTAATTCTGTCAGTGTGAGTGTCTGTGTCATTGTGTGTGTGTCTGTGTCATGGTGTGTGTGTATGTGTCATGGTGTGTGTGTGTATGTGTCATTGTGTGTCTGTGTCATGGTGTGTGTGTATGTGTCATGGTGTGTGTGTATGTGTCATTGTGTGTCTGTGTCATGGTGTGTGTGTCTGTGTCATTGTGTGTGTGTATGTGTTTGTGTCATGGTGTGTGTCTGTGTCATGGTGTGTGTGTCTGTGTCATGGTGTGTGTGTGTGTGTGTCATGGTGTGTGTGTGTGTGTGTGTGTAATGGTGTGTGTGTCTGTGTCATGGTGTGTGTGTCTTTGTCATGGTGTGTGTCTGTGGCATGGTGTGTGTCTGTGTCATGGTGTATCTGTGTGTCTGTGTCATTGTGTGTGTGTATGTGTCATTGTGTGTCTGTGTCATTGTGTGTGTGTCTGTGCCATGGTGTGTGTGTCTATGTCATGGTGTATCTGTGTGTCTGTGTGTATTTAAAAAAGTGTTTTTACTCACTTTTTTTTTCTCCCCACGCCGTGCTGGTCTTCCTTCGACTGGCCCTGCCTCAAGCATGATGATCTGAGCCAATCCAATGCTCTGCCATAGGATTGGCTGCAAAGGCCCTGATAGTAGGTGCTGCACACTGTGCAATCACGCTGTGCAGCACTGACACAGGAAGCACCTCTAGTGACTGTCTGAGTGACTGTCACTAGAGGTGTCACTAGGAAGTAATGTAAACACTGCTTGTGAGTATGCTTAATGTATAATTAAATGTTTTACTCTAAAAGGACCAATATTATATATCAGAAAAAGCAATATATATATATATATATATATATATATATATATATATATATATATATTACTCAACCATTTGGGGTGGCAAGATATTGCCTTACATATTACATACGGCAATATATGGCACAATGACTTATGGAGCAGCTTTGTATCCCCAGTCCGGCCCTGCCCCCACCCACCGCTCAGGGGTGGGGGCCAGGGGGAGGACATTAGGTCCTCCCCTTATTAGTATTTAGGGCCCCCACCCGCTGCTCAGGGGTGGGGGGGCAGGGGGAGGACACTAGGTCCCCCTTATTACAATTTAGGGCCCCCACCTGCTGCTCAGGGGTGGGGCCAGGGGGGAGGACATTAGGTCCCACCCTATTAGTATTTAGGGCCCCCACCCACTGCTCAGGGGTGGGAGCCAGGGGGAGGACCTTAGCTCCCCACTTATTTTACTATAGGGCACCCACCCACCGCTCAGGGGTGGGGGCCGGGGGAGGACATTAGGTTCCCCTTATTAGTATTTAGGGCCCCCACCCACCGCTCAGGGGTGGGGGCCAGGGGGAGGACATTAGGTCCCCCCTTATTATAATTTACTGTAGGACATTTACTGTAGGGCCCCCACCCACCGCTCAGGGGTTGGGGGCAGGGGGGAGGACATTAGGTCCCCCCTTATTATAATTTAGGGCCCCCCACCCGCCGCTCAGGGGTGGAGCCAGGGGGGAGGACATTAGGTCCCCCCTTATTCTGATTTTGGGCCCCCACCCGCCACTCATGGGTGGGGACCAGTGGGGAGGAAATTAGGCCCCCTCATTATAATTTAGGGCCCCCACCCACCGCTCAGGGGTGGGGGCCACGGGGGAGGACATTAGGTCCCCCCTTATTCTGATTTAGGGCCCCCACCCACCGCTCAGGGGTGGGGGTACTATTTTTTTTATTTTTTTTAAACAGTGAGCACTCACAGGCTGCTCATTGTTTACTAGACATGCCCCTACTCATGTATAGCGAGTAGGGGCAAAATTTACTAATACTAAGTAATTTTTAGTATTTTAGTATTAGTAAATTTGGCTGAAAGACCTATTTAGGTCTTTCAGCCTTTTGGTAGATAACTCCCTAATACCGTGGGAATTAGGGTGTTATCTACCAAGCGGCTGCAAGAGAAGTCCCGAGTTGCCGAAGTCCCGAAATCCTGAAATTCCGAAGTTCCGAAATTCTGAAGTGCCGAAGTGCAGAAGTGCTGAAGTTCCGAAGTGCCGAAGTTCCGAAGTGCCGAAGTTCCGAAGTGCCGAAGTTGCCGAATTTCCGAAGTGTCGAAGTGCCGAAGTGCTGAAGTGCCGAATTGCCGAAGTCCTGAATTGGGAAAATCCTGAATTTCGGAATGCAGAACCGACAATTTCCCCATGCACATGCCTAATATGTTGTACTGTGAGGACTGGGAGGAGTCCTGTCAGTCTACAGTTTAGAGTTTTTAGGCATTTTATTCTTGACATTTTATTGTATCTGCTGTATAATTATTTGGTTGAAAAAGAAAGAACGATTAAGCATAATACATTGGAAATTAAGTTCTCATGCCACACTATGCTGTGTTATGTTATCTCCCCTTACCTATTTCTTTTCCTTTCTTAAATTACCACTCTATGGTACCATGTGGCACCTGACCTTTACACCCCCTAAAGTGGCTCATCACACCTTCTCTAAAACGATATGCCCCTACCTGGCTTCTAATCAGATTTTTCACATGTATAATAACATGCAATGTAAAATATAAAATACTATGTACGGCTCCATGGCATTCAGATATCGCATATACGCACAGATTTGTATACTATGCTGTAAATATGTGCTTTTTTCAGGGATGTATTAACATACGGTATTTCCAGACTGTATTGCCATATTGTGTACTGTACTATTTCTTGTTTAAAAAACTAATAAAAACAAAATATTGAAAAATAGAAAATTAGATTTGAGAAAAGATAATTCAGCCTCAGCTAAGTTTGACACCAAAATTTGAGTTTTCCTTACATTTATTTTATAATTAGAAATATTTCCATATAATTCGATAACTTTTAATACCTCTGGAATAGAAATTGAGGGCCTCACCAGGGACAGAAGCACATCATCAGCAAATAGAGAGATTTTATATTCAGGATCAGCTGATTGAATCCCATATACTTCTTTATTCTCCCTTATCATGATGGCCAATGGCTCAATAGACATAATATATAATAATGGAGCCAATGGGCAACCTTGCCTTGTACCATTATTTATTGGAAATATAGTTGATTCAAAAAAGGGATTTATAATTTTCACAGATGGTTCTGAATACAATTACATAAATACTCTATCTACAAAAATCTCCAGGTTACCCTATCGAATGTTTTTTCTGCATCGAGGGTCAAGATAGCCATTTCTGAATTCATAAGATTTAGTATTCTATGAATATTATCCGCTGTGCCTCTGTCCCTGATGAAGCCTGACTGATCAACCATAATTAATTCAGAAATAACTAATTTTGATCTGTTTGCAAGACTATGAGTAAATTTTTTTTTATTTTTTATATTTTTTATTTTTAGCAGGCAATATAATACAAACAGGCTTGATATGCCATCACAGCGTAGAGAAGCATTTTAGGTAAATACACATGGTTACATTTCATGGCACATAAGAAAAACTGCACATTTTATATTAAGGGTAAGCTTTGTTTTTTGAGTAATAAACAGGCTAATAAAAGGTATGTCAGTTGGTGATAGGCCAGTTAGCTTATAAGGAGCATCTTGTGTAGGCTGACATTAGCCTATCTATGCTGAGAAGTGAATAGAACCCTTTACGCTGGGTGACCCCCAAGCGGAGCCACTTTACACAGGCTCAAGTGTCACAGCGAAGCAGGCTCACCCCCTGCTATACAAGTAGAGTCACAATGCAAGCAGGCTCATCCCCTGCCATACAATTAAAGTCACAGTGCAAGCAGGCTCATACCCTGCTATACCATTAAGAGTCAAGGTGCAAGCAGGCTCATCCCCTGCTATATTATTAAGTGTCAATACAAGCAGGCTCACTCCCTGCTATATTGTTAAGAGTCAATACAAGCAGGCTCATCCCCTGCTATATTATTAAGAGTCACAGTAGAAGCAAGCTCATCCCCTGCTATAACCACTAGGGAGCGCAGCGCACACAGGCTCGCCCTGCTACATCATCATAGATATGTATGACTCTGTATATGGTACCCACATACGACTGGGGTGATCCATACCCTTCACTGAGGGAAGGAGAAAAATCTGACAATATCGGGCTCCACTAATCATACAGTATTGGGTGACCCCAAACTCCACAGGCCCCCACCCTGATGGGTGCGGCCCCCTTAGACGAACGCTCATCCCGGTCGCACAGAGGGTGACCCCCTCCTGTTACCACTTGACACTAATCTCACAGGCCCTCCACCCCTAACGGGTGTGGCCCAATTATACGACCGCTCATCCCGGTCGGACAGAGGGTAAGCCCCTCCCCAAACCACTCGGGGCAAACAACGCTGGGTGACCCCCAGTCGTAAGTGGAAGCCAAATTGGACTGCAGTGCACGTACTTCGGTACCTAACACTCTCCTGTCTTCCGCAGACAGAATCCCCAACTGCATCAAGATGAGTGATTCACCACAGTCGCTAATTAACTCTGCAGTGGCCGCCTCCGTGGCTGTCACCGAGCTACTGATGCAGAACCCAAAAACTGATACTGCCGCAGAAACAGCCACGGAAACAAAGGAGCCTGCCTTCACTGGAGACTTCCCTGCCATAAAACGGCAACGGAAGGGCACCAGCTCAGGCACCCAGAAGCCAAAAGGCAAAGCTCCGCTTAAGAGGAGCCGTCAAGCGGTAAGAAGGGAACCATCCCCCCCATACTCTCCGTCCTCGGAGGACGATGACCAAAACCCTCCGCCGACGCTCAAAATTATGGACGAATGGAAAGCGGAGGCTTCGCGTTCAGAAGACGAGGAGTGGAAAGACGTTTCAAGGGATGATACGGAGTACGACCAGGACACATACTTTGGACAAGAGGGCTCTCAACACTCACGGGACAACCGTGAGGAGGGCACCTTTCTAGACGCCCAAGGGATTGCCATGTTCGACCCCCGCACGATCCGACATCCAAGATCGACGGAATGGGGCTTGCCGGAGCATCTGGCCCAGTTCATCCATTTCTGGCTAAGGAATGGACCAATGGAAAAATAAGTGAGGGAGAGACTACGGGCAGAATGCCCAAGACCCATGCTACCGGACAAAATCGCACAGACCCCAGAATTTGACACTACAGTGTCCCTGTTCATGTCCCGCGCGGGCCGAGGACAACGGAAAGGGATAGAGAAGGGCCTTAAGGAATCCCAGGACAAACTCCTGGACATACTAGGCCCTCTGGCAAAAATACTACACCTGGCCGACCTGGCCCTCTCCCAGGGCACCGCTCTGGACGCCCACGCGATACGCAAATGGGTACAGCAAGCCATCTGTATCCTGGGCAACACTAATGCAGCAATGTGCGCAGAATGCCGCAAGACAGCGTTACTGAAAATGGACCCCAAATTAATGGAACTGGGGAAGAAAGAGATAGGACCACTGGCCAACGGACAGCTTTTCAGGGACTCATTTATAACAGAGCTAAAGAAGCACGTGAACCTCTTCACTGCACTTAATAAGGCACAAACGTCCATCAAGTATTTCGCAACACCACACCACGCCGTGGAGTTTTTGGTAGGGCTGGTCACCAAAGGGGACGAGCCACCAGCCGATTCTGGCCTACAGGCCCCAGAACTCCAACATCTCAAGCGTTCTTCCCATCTACAAGAACCAACTTTCCACAAGGTTCAT
Source organism: Pelobates fuscus (assembly GCF_036172605.1). NCBI lineage: Eukaryota > Metazoa > Chordata > Amphibia > Anura > Pelobatidae > Pelobates > Pelobates fuscus. The sequence goes on from NC_086323.1 coordinate 151,130,522, forward strand.
TCCGTTCCAGAGGCACCCGCACCCGCACCCGCACCCGCGGACGCTTCAATGCAGGTGAGCAACCACAACATGACCTCTTTGTACTCTTATATGACTGCAGGCAGACTGTCTCTATTTTCACAGGAATGGGAAAAGATATCTTCGGACAACTGGATCCTACGTACGGTGGCTGGCTACAAGATCGAGTTCTCAGACACGCCGGTACAGAACTGTCGCCCACCGCCAATAAGAGCATCGGCACTACACACCAAAATCATAGACAAAGAGATCCAGGCCCTGTTCGACAAAGGGGCTGTAAAGATCGCCCCGGACGATACGGGTTTCTTCAGCAACATCTTCGTAGTCCTAAAGAAAACAGGAGACTACAGTCATCAACCTGCGTCAACTGAACGGATTTGTCGCCTACAGACATTTCAAAATGGAAAGGATCCATCTTCTCAGGGACCTACTACAAAAACACGACTGGTTCACTCGGCTAGACCTAAAAGACGCCTATCTCTCGGTACCGATAGACCACGTCAGCCGACCCTTCCTCCGATTCACCTGGAAAAGCCTCACCTGCCAATTTACTTGTCTCCCATTTGGCCTAAGCTCAGCACCATGGTGCTTTACAAAGCTCATGAGGCCGGTAATGGCATACCTAAGGGAGAAGGGCATCCACTGCCTAATATATTTGGACGACATCCTAATATTCTGCGAGACTGCATCCAGACTTCGTTCTCAAACGAGATCCATAGTGCACTTACTGGAATCATTGGGCTTCATCGTAAACAGAGAAAAATCGTTGCTCCAACCAACCAAGGTGGTACAATTTCTAGGATTCGAAATCGATGATACCCTATGGCTACCCACGACAAAGAAATATGCCGGGTACTCAGAAAAGACTCAATACCACTCTGCCTACTGGCCAGAATGGTAGGCCTATTATCATCTTCCATTCAAGCGATTTTCCCGGGACCACTACATTACCGAGCCATGCAACGGGCGAAGGCCCACCACTTGAGACAAGGGCGTACATACGACCACTGGATCCCGGTATCAGCAGAAGTACGGACCGAATTTCGATGGTGGCTCCTCCACATGGAGGCATGGAACGGCAGAGCCATATTCGGACCAAACCCAGACTTCATCCTGGAATCGGATGCCAGCCTATGGGGCTGGGGAGCCCACTGTGCACGGGCATCCACCTGTGGCCCGTGGTCAGAGGAAGAGAAGCTCCTACACATCAACTGCCTGGAGTTGATAGCGGGATCTTTCGCGATAAGCAGTCTGGCCAAACACATGTCCAACTGCTGCATACTCTTACGCATGGGCAACATATCAGCAGTCCAGTACATAAACCACCTGGGCGGAGCCAGATCACGAGCCCTAACAGAAGCAACGAGGGACATCTATCGATTTTGCCTGCCCCGCAACATCACGATCAGGGCAGAATACCTACCTGGAGTCAACAACCTCACGGCGGACTGATTCTTTAGACATTGGAGAGACAGCAGCGATTGGCGCCTAGACACCACCATCTTCCACAGGATAAGAACGGTAAGAGGTCCCCTACACATAGACCTCTTCGCATCACGGACAAACACACAACTACCGAGATACTATAGCTGGCTCCCGGATCCACAGAGCAAAGCAGTGGATGCGTTTCTACAACAATGGCCACCGACAGGAGCGTACACGTTCCCACCGTTCTCAATGCTAGCAAGAGTCCTCCATCACTTACGCGGATCGGGGACATCGCTGATACTGATCGCTCCTTTGTGGAAGAGCCAAGCATGGTTCCCGGACCTACTAGCGTTGTCACAGGACCATCCACTAGTCCTACCAGTGTTCCCACTCCTCCTAACGAACCCGGAAGGGGAACCCCATCCACTAGTAGCACAGGAACGGCTGGAGTTAGCGGCCTGGAGTCTTTCCGGGGATCCTGGAACGTCTCAGGCCTATCGCAGACGACTAGGGACCTACTATGGGACTCATGGGCATCTGGCACTAGACGCAACTACCTATCAGCATGGAACACATGGAATCGCTGGTGCATGGCGAGGGACCTCGATCCCTTTACAGCACCTATTCCATTCTAAATTTTCTATCAAGTTTATTCTCGGAAGGAAGAGCATACCGGTCGATTAATATCACCCGATCCGCCATCTCGGCGGCCCACATCCCGATAAACAGAACAGTGGGTCAGAACGCTTTGATATGCCGTCTACTTCGGGGTATCAAACTGTCCAGATCTCCGACCCCGAAGTATAACAGTCTATGGGATGTAGATCTGGTTATCCGATTTCTGAAGAATTGGCCTGACAACGAGGCCTTATCACTGAGACAACTAACAGCCAAGCTGACTCTCCTGCTATGTTTAGTTTCCTTTCGAAGAGTCTCGGACGTTAGAGCGGTTTCTCGACGTGGACGGTTTCACGGTGACACCAGAAGGAGTTACCTTCACGGTGTCTTGCAGGACCAAGACGGAATCTACGTCCGTGTCTTACCCCTTTTTTCCGACGGTTCCTCGTCTATGTGTAGTGAACACGCTTATAAGGTACGTTGAAGTAACCGAACCTCTCCGTTTTTCCCGATCGGGTCAGCTACTGGTATCGTACACCAAACCATACAAGCCCGTAACTACCACCACGTTGGTTAGATGGGTACGTTGGCTCTTATCCCTGGCAGGGGTAGACCCAAAATTCGGGACCCACTCGATACGCGGGGCGGCAGCTTCACGTGCATATTCGGCGGGAGCATCGTTAGCGGATATTTTACGCTCGGCAGACTGGAGTAAACTTTCAGGGTTTTTTACTTTCGACAGACATCACACGCATCTTTTTCGTTGTTACCGCAGCGTTAAAAATGCAAAATAGGAAGCCTCCTGTCATGTGAAAAAACTAAAAACTATTTGAAGAAATGATGACAAACAATTCCAATTTGACTCACATATTTATTATGCTGGAAGGAATCTTTATCAGAATGTAGCCTCAGTCTTTTGGCTTAGTAATTCTCTTGTAGGTGATCATTATAAACAGTCTGGGATACGGAGTTAAGTCAACAACAAAACAATTTCCTTTGATTTCTATTCCGTTTTTTCTTCTGGCTGTTAACAATGTTGGAATTTCTTACTACCTCTGGCTGAAGTGTACGAGGGAGTTTACCTTAACAGGGGTACCACCAAGCTGCTATCATTAGTGGTATTACTTATTGAATTCCAGCTAAGGTACACGTGGGGAAAGTTTCCCTCAGCAGGGATGCCGGCGATAGGACGACCCACCCACAAAACTATACTGGCGTCGGGAAACCGACCCTCAACGTGATTCTTTATGAGTCCACCTGCTCACCTGTTTGGTTTGAAATTTAGTGGATGTAGTGGGACAGTATCAGTATCGATACAGTTCTGGTGCAGCCTCGCCTCGCCTTAGTGTTTCATGGCCCCCCAGGCTTGCAGTGGTGAGTCATTTTTAATACCTGGCTAGTAGCCCTGACCCATGCACACCAAACAAATAAGACATGTTGCATCTCAAAATTAAATATATTATCTTATATAACCACATCAACCACATCAAATGCATTATCACAACCCTTTTTATGTGCTTGGCAGGGCATTTGAATTTCTTGATAGGCGAGGACAATTATTTATTGGTTAAGAATACTCAAATAATATATGCATAGGTATTCTTTAGAGATTATACAGGGACTTGGAAATCTGTTGTTGCTTAATGCTAAGAATGAGGGTCATGTTGATTCAGCTTGTACAAACCAGATGCTCCCAAAGGTAGACTCTCTTTGTCATTTGGCATACCTGCCCTTCAAACACATGCTACCAGTGTGGAAGGTGTAAATGATCACAGCAGGTCTGTGTGTCTAAAAAGACATTATAAAGATTAATAAAGGTAATTTGAATTATGAGCAAGCTTTGGCCAAATTAGGTTTGCTTACTTTAGAAATGTAGGAATACACCAAGGGATTGCACTAATATATTTAAACATACAACGAGTACACATATAGAAATATACAAACATCAAGGACAATGATGTATTTAATTCCTGAGAGACTACTTAATAGGAGAACTCACCTTGAATGTAATATAGACATCTTTACAGTGAGAGTAGTAGCGTTAGCAACAACACTATATACTGTAAGCAGAATTACTATTAACAGTACCATATATAGGCCTTGATTTAATATTTTTGGATACACTTTTCAAAGTTTTTCATATTTTTGGATAAACTTTTAGAACAATTTTTGTGAAAAATATTAGAAAATATTTCATATATAAAAAAATATATATAAAAACATCTAAAAAATTTTTATATATCTAAATATTAAATCATTTATAATAAAAAAGTTTATCAAACAATATTAGAAATATAATATTATACAATATAAAAGGAACCAAGATATTTTAGGTTCCTGTATTGAACAGTCTGCTGAATACAGAATTTCTCATCTCCTGCTTGGTTAATAGCCTTTTAGACCCTGCAAGAGCTATTTGTGATTAGAGTTCAATTTACTAAGCAGGAGCTAAAAACCTCTAAAGCAAGTTAACTTCTGATTGAAAATGAAACTTTTTTTTCATGCAGGCTGTGTCAGTCATACGTAGGGGATGGGTGGCGAGGAATGAATGGACAAAAAAAAAAGTGATTCAACCGCTAAATGGCAGAGAATTGAGCCATGAGACTGCAGGGACATGATCTATATATGCCTATGTGTAGATCATGCCTAAAAGTTGTGTGTTTAGCATGTCCCTTTAAGAAGACACTACAAATGTGAAAATAACACAAAACAGTATTCGAAAAAAGACAACTAAAGGAAATAAACATTTGAGACCATCGGAGTCGGACCGAGAAGAGGCAGACTCTTGAATTAAAATATAAAAATTCTAAATTTTACGTCTGCGTCTCTTTTGGCTCATGCATGGTGTTTTAGCATGTACATTTGATGATGATTCTGCAAGCACAATGAACAGAGTGAAATTATGTATCTAGCTGACCTGAAAATGTCATCCATACATTTCATTGGTGACTAGTTCATAGTGTTACGCTATAGACTCTTCTATTCAGAACAATAGAACAGAGATACAAATAGTTCTAAAAGTTAAATGACAGTTTGAATTCTCATTAGTAGAAATAAAAATAGAAAACCATGCAAAAAAATTACCGAAACCATATGCTTTCAATAAAAAAAATGTGAAAAAAAATATCTATTTGACTAGCTAAATTTGATACAGTACATTCAGTTTTCAATCCCGATTTTCCTATTAGGACTGAAATAGTTTTCATAAGAAATAGTTTAAGCGAGATTTTCAGCATTTTACAGTACAGCCAGCACAATCTAATGCAGTATTTTCTTGCTTTTATATCAACAGTGATTTTTTTTTTATATCCAAAAGGACTGTCAAACGCAAGGAGGAGTGTGAAATTAATTAACGATGGATGTTTAATTATCTTCATTACCAAATTCACTTCTGGCATATGATCATGAGAGCAGAATGAATGATGAGAAAAGACATTTGTGAATTTTCATGTCAGTGGCTTATCTTTCCGAATTTGTAGATTTGCTTGCTCACAAGTGATAGTCTTAGACATCCATAGTCTTTCCAAAACAAAGGTCAAACAGGAAATACAGTATTCCTTGAGGCATAATTTAATTTATACTCACATGGGTATAATCTAAATTAGGAATTATAAAAAAAAAAAACTTCCAGTGAAAAATCTAATGAAAAAAGGTTAACGAAAATCAAATTAACTGAATTCAAATGAATGTTAACTAAGGTCAATGTCTTCTTAGGGGCAGGAAATTAGAACCGTTATCTTATCCCTCTGCATCTAGAGGGTATACATATTAATGGTTTATTCACTAAACAGTGAGCTGTAATTAGTATATGTAACGGATCACCCGTACTCCGACTAAGTACCTTCCGTTGATGGACATTTCCTAGCTTGCGCTGATGACCACAAGTACTGCACCAGACACCACAACCACTGCAGACTCCACAACCGCCGTAGCTTAACTGGAGTCTCGCCATCTTCCTTCCACCCTGGATCAGCATCTGTCCTCCAGGACCATGTGGGAAAGACCTCTTCCTTCCACCATGGATTAGCCTCTGTCCTCCAGGACCGTGTGGGGAAAGACCTCTCCTTCAGGAGTGCGTATCAGGAACAGCTCTTAAAATAGCTATGTGATTAAAGCTCAAGGGAATATGCAGAGCATAGCAATCCCCAGTGTGATTATAGCAGGTCCCTCCAATAACGAGACAAGGCTATGTATTGAGGGTCAAGAAGATCTCTCTTAATTAGCACCAAAGGGCTTTCTTTCATGTAGGTTTTACACATACAGTACCGCCCACGGGTTTTATGGAACAGCCAATCAAACACAATACAATACAGTCAGACACTCCCATTCATTACAGCAAAATCCTCCCCTCTGCCTCCGTAATTATCACAGGCAGGAAAATATAATTTTTTTACACAATATTCATAACTTTAAAAGTATACATCACATTCAAATAAATTTTCAGAATCAGCATACTCCAAATACAAACATATGTCAAAATCATACAAATTGGTCCCGTGGTTCAAAAGAAGTCCTTTTTACGCATGTGCATGGGAAAAATTTTCGTTTCGGTTCGGCATTCCCAAATTCGGGACCTCGGCAATTCGGAACTTTGACACTTCGGAAATTCGGTAATTTCGGAACTTCGGGCCCTCGGCACTTCGGCATTTTGGAACTTCGCCAACTTCGGGACTTCGGAACGTCTTTTGCAGCCGCTTGGTAGATAACGCCCTAATTCCCACGGTATTAGGGAGTTATCTGCCAAAAGGCTGAAAGACCTCAATTGGTCTTTCAGCCATATTTTACTAATACTAAGTCAAAATGACTTAGTATTAGTAAATTGTGCCCCTACTCGCTATACCGCGAGTAGGGGCATGTCTATTAAACAGTGAGCAGCCAGTGGCTGCTCACTGTTAAAAAAAAAATATTTTTTTTAAAAAACTGGGTCCCCCCTCCTGAGCACCCACCTTTAAACTAAAGGGGGGACTGTTGCCCCCCCCGGCCCCCACCCCTGAGCGGTGGGTGGGGGCCCTAAAGTAAAATAATGGGGGGGGGACCTATTGTCTTCCCCCTGGCCTCCACCCCTGAGCGGTGGGTGGGGGCCCTAAATTACTAATTGGGGGGGACCTAATGTCCTCCCCCTGGCCCCCAGCCCTGAGCGGTGGGTGGGGGCCCTAAATTAGAATGAGGGGGGAGGACCTAATGTCCTGCCCCCAGGCCCCCACCCCTGAGTGGTGGGTGAGGGCCCTAAATAAAAAAAATAACCCCCCTCCCCCAGCTGACTAGGGGTCCCCAAACCCCTAGTCACCCCCCTTCCTCAAAAAATTAACCCCTACTCCTTTTCTTTCTTCTAAAATCTTATTTTTTCAGCTCCAAAAAAGGCCAAATAAAAAGCCATAATAACCGACGCACTTAAAAAAAAACTAGGGCTCCGTGCAGACTTATAAAGCCTTGCCCCGCCCTGCAATTAGGCTCAGAGCACTCTGATTGGTGGGTTTAAGCCATCTAATAAGAGTGCTCTGACAGGTAAATGAAGAGACTGACAGGTAAGTCTCTACATTTACCTGTCATAGCACTCTGATTGGTTGGTTTGAAATCCACCAATCAGAGTGCTTTGTGTAATTTTACACAGCGTGGGAAAGTTCTTTGGAATTTTCCCACGCTGTGTAATTTGACTCATACTGATTGGTGTCAGTTATTATGGCTTTTTATTTGGCCTTTTTTGGGGCTGAAAAAAGAATATTTTAGAAGAAAGAAAACATCAAATGGTAAGTTTTTGGTTTTTTTCAGTTACTTAGTTGAATGGTCCCCCCTCATTATTTTTAGGGCGAGGGGGGTAGGTAGGGGTTAATTTTTTGGGGGAGGGGAGTGACTAGGGGTTTGGGGACCCCTAGTCACCTGGGGGAGTGGGGGTTATTTTTTTTATTTAGGGCCCCCACCCACCGCTCAGGGGTGGGGGCCAGGGGGGAGGACATTAGGTCCCCCCCTCATTCTAATTTAGTGCCCCCACGCACTGCTCAGGGGTGGGGGCCAGGGGGAGGACATTAGGTCCCCCCCATTAGTATTTTAGGGCCCCCACCCACCGCTCACGGGTGGGGGCCAGGGGGAGGACATTAGGTCCCCCCTAATTAGTATTTTAGGGGCCCCCACCCACCTCTCAGGGGTGGGGGCCAGGGGGGGGGACATTAGGTCCCCCCTAACTAGTATTTTAGGGCCCCCACCCACCGCTCAGGGGTGGGGGCCAGGGGGAGGACATTCGGTCCCCCCCAATTAGTATTTTAGGGCCCCCACCCACCGCTCACGGGTGGGGGCCAGGGGGAGGACATTAGGTCCCCCCCAATTAGTATTTTAGGGCCCCCACCCACCGCTCACGGGTGGGGGCCAGGGGAGAGGACATTAGGTCCCCCCCCTCATTCTAATTTAGTGCCCCCACCCACTGCTCATGGGTGGGGGCCAGGGGGAGGACATTAGGTCCCCCCCCAATTAGTATTTTAGGGCCCCCACCCACCGCTCACGGGTGGGGGCCAGGGGGAGGACATTAGGTCCCCCCCTAATTAGTATTTTAGGGGCCCCCACCCACCTCTCAGGGGTGGGAGCCAGGGGGAGGACATTAGGTCCCCCCAACTAGTATTTTAGGGCCCCCACCCACTGCTCAGGGGTGGGGGCCAGGGGGGAGGACATTAGGTCCCCCCCCCTAATTAGTATTTAGGGCTCCCACCCAAAAGAGTTCTCCCCACACAATAAATGTATTACCTCTCTAAATCCCCAGAAACCATGCCCCCTCCATTCACAGAGGTAAGCATTCAGAATGGTAGCGTGGGGGGGGGGGATGGGGGGGCACAGGGGCAGGTATGAATACATTTACACAGAAAATCTTTCAGTTTTCAAACATTCTACACAGTCTTTCAACATAATGGGGAAAATAAACATTGCCACGTAACATTTTACAGTATTTTTCTTGCTAATTACAGCCAACATGTCCTCATTTAATCCTTATCTGTAAATTACATAGCGGTGGGAATTCCTGTTTGAAGATCATGCCAGTATCAGGCTTTTAATAGGCATTAAATGGTATACCGGTAGGCTGTGTAACGGGTACCTAGATGACCTCACTCCTCCTTCCCTTCCATCCTTGTCTCCATGATGTGTGTGACACAAATAGTTGCGTGGCATAATTTTTAAAAAGTGCATAGACTATATACATTACTGAAGGCGTGAGGTGCAATTTAAAAATTACCTTAAAAAAAAGGACTTGGGGACTGCTACCAGTCCATGGGTTAGTAGTCGCAGTGACTGCCTTGCAACCCACTCTGTGCTACTGTAAGCAGTTAGTGGGGGCAAAAACTTTTATTTAATAAAATATGAAAAATAAAAAAAAATGGTCAGAGATATGGCAACTGACATTTAATGTGGATAAGTTCAAGATAATGCATCTTGGACGTAAAAACCCAAGGTCAGAGTACAGAATATTTAATAGAGTCCTAACTTCAACATCTGAGGAAAGGGATTTAGGGGTAATTATTTCTGATGACTTAAAGGTAGACAGATAATGTAATAGAGCAGCAGGAAATGCTAGCAGAATGCTTGGCTATTGATACTTTAGAGAGAGTTCAGAGACGGGCTAATAAACTGGTTCATGGATTGCAGGATAAAACTTTTCAGGAAAGGTTAAAGTAAATAGGAACATTAAAAGACATAAAGGGAAACAACACAGTATAGGAGGAGACTATATTTAAAAGAAGGACAACTACCACAACAAGAGGACATAGTATTAAATTAGAGGGTCAAAGGTTTAAAAATAATATCATGAAGTATTACTTTACTGAGAGGGTAGTGGATGCATGGAATAGCCTTCCAGCTGAAGTGGTAGAAGTTAACACAGTAAAGGAGTTTAAGCATGCTTGGGATAAGCATAAGGCTATCCTAACTATAAGATAAGGCCAGGGACTAATGAAAGTATTTAGAACATTGGGCCGACTAGATGGGCCGCATGGTTCTTATCTGCCGTCACATTCTATGTTTCAATATGAAAATTATATTGGTGAGGAGGCTGAAGTCACAAGACACACTGCCACTACTCACAGATAACAATCAGCTTCCCCACACTCATTACACATTTACAACATGTAACGCAAATTATTTGGGTGCTCAGATGAGGTTTGAGTTTATTCCGCACTTCAAATTCAGATGGAAATATTAGGCTGTGCACATAGAGGCTGCTTAGCCAGCACCTGAAACCTATCTTTACCATCCAAGACGTCTGCACAATAACCATTGCCAAAAGATGCATTGAGTGTAGTCCCTAGAATGTCACTTAAAATAGTCAAGGGGGGCCAGGGGGAGGACATTAGGTCCCCCCTAATTAGTATTTTAGGGGCCCCCACCACCTCTCAGGGGTGGGGGCCAGGGGGGGGGACATTAGGTCCCCCCTAACTAGTATTTTAGGGCCCCCACCCACCGCTCAGGGGTGGGGGCCAGGGGGAGGACATTAGGTCCCCCCCAATTAGTATTTTAGGGCCCCCACCCACCGCTCACGGGTGGGGGCCAGGGGGAGGACATTAGGTCCCCCCCAATTAGTATTTTAGGGCCCCCACCCACCGCTCACGGGTGGGGGCCAGGGGAGAGGACATTAGGTCCCCCCCCTCATTCTAATTTAGTGCCCCCACCCACTGCTCATGGGTGGGGGCCAGGGGGAGGACATTAGGTCCCCCCCCAATTAGTATTTTAGGGCCCCCACCCACCGCTCACGGGTGGGGGCCAGGGGGAGGACATTAGGTCCCCCCCTAATTAGTATTTTAGGGGCCCCCACCCACCTCTCAGGGGTGGGAGCCAGGGGGAGGACATTAGGTCCCCCCAACTAGTATTTTAGGGCCCCCACCCACTGCTCAGGGGTGGGGGCCAGGGGGGAGGACATTAGGTCCCCCCCCTAATTAGTATTGAGGGCTCCCACCCAAAAGAGTTCTCCCCACACAATAAATGTATTACCTCTCTAAATCCCCAGAAACCATGCCCCCTCCATTCACAGAGGTAAGCATTCAGAATGGTAGCGTGGGGGGGGGGGGGATGGGGGGGCACAGGGGCAGGTATGAATACATTTACACAGAAAATCTTTCAGTTTTCAAACATTCTACACAGTCTTTCAACATAATGGGGAAAATAAACATTGCCACGTAACATTTTACAGTATTTTTCTTGCTAATTACAGCCAACATGTCCTCATTTAATCCTTATCTGTAAATTACATAGCGGTGGGAATTCCTGTTTGAAGATCATGCCAGTATCAGGCTTTTAATAGGCATTAAATGGTATAACGGTAGGCTGTGTAACGGGTACCTAGATGACCTCACTCCTCCTTCCCTTCCATCCTTGTCTCCATGATGTGTGTGACACAAATAGTTGCGTGGCATAATTTTTAAAAAGTGCATAGACTATATACATTACTGAAGGCGTGAGGTGCAATTTAAAAATTACCTTAAAAAAAAAGGACTTGGGGACTGCTACCAGTCCATGGGTTAGTAGTCGCAGTGACTGCCTTGCAACCCACTCTGTGCTACTGTAAGCAGTTAGTGGGGGCAAAAACTTTTATTTAATAAAATATGAAAAATAAAAAAAAATGGTCAGAGATATGGCAACTGACATTTAATGTGGATAAGTTCAAGATAATGCATCTTGGACGTAAAAACCCAAGGTCAGAGTACAGAATATTTAATAGAGTCCTAACCTCAACATCTGAGGAAAGGGATTTAGGGGTAATTATTTCTGATGACTTAAAGGTAGACAGATAATGTAATAGAGCAGCAGGAAATGCTAGCAGAATGCTTGGCTATTGATACTTTAGAGAGAGTTCAGAGACGGGCTAATAAACTGGTTCATGGATTGCAGGATAAAACTTTTCAGGAAAGGTTAAAGTAAATAGGAACATTAAAAGACATAAAGGGAAACAACACAGTATAGGAGGAGACTATATTTAAAAGAAGGACAACTACCACAACAAGAGGACATAGTATTAAATTAGAGGGTCAAAGGTTTAAAAATAATATCATGAAGTATTACTTTACTGAGAGGGTAGTGGATGCATGGAATAGCCTTCCAGCTGAAGTGGTAGAAGTTAACACAGTAAAGGAGTTTAAGCATGCGTGGGATAAGCATAAGGCTATCCTAACTATAAGATAAGGCCAGGGACTAATGAAAGTATTTAGAACATTGGGCCGACTAGATGGGCCGCATGGTTCTTATCTGCCGTCACATTCTATGTTTCAATATGAAAATTATATTGGTGAGGAGGCTGAAGTCACAAGACACACTGCCACTACTCACAGATAACAATCAGCTTCCCCACACTCATTACACATTTACAACATGTAACGCAAATTATTTGGGTGCTCAGATGAGGTTTGAGTTTATTCCGCACTTCAAATTCAGATGGAAATATTAGGCTGTGCACATAGAGGCTGCTTAGCCAGCACCTGAAACCTATCTTTACCATCCAAGACGTCTGCACAATAACCATTGCCAAAAGATGCATTGAGTGTAGTCCCTAGAATGTCACTTAAAATAGTCAAGTTTGGAAAAACCTTGATCTCTGCTATTTTGATCATTTTCACAATAACTTGAGGTTCTAATTTGAATGGGAGTGCCCACCCTATTTATGTAAAGCACAGTAAGTGGATATAGTATTGCCAATATAACATACATGCTGTTTTATAATTTGCAAGGGCATTTCCAAGCTTCAGTATTCTACATGCAAGTTGTGCTTATTACAATAGTCATACAATAGTTAATGAAAGTCCATTGGGTTTACATATTACATTTGACAGTAGTGATTCAAATTAATTAGTTACACCTTTTTTTTTTTACATCCTAAATTACAAAAAAATTAAATGTCTTTTGAAATCCATCATATTTCCCAAAATGATATTATCTTTTACATATCTTGGATTGAAAGTCCTGGAACATGATGGGAATTTAGGCCTCAACATCCCTCACACATTTGCCTATGGAGAGATATCGCCATGCCTTGGACTGGATCTCAACATTCTCTAATTACTCATTAGAGCAACAAGTTTTCTCCGAGATCTATCTATATTTGCTTCACAAACCTTATCTGGAATTCCAAGTAATTGTTCAGCATAAGCCAATTTTTTTTACTACAGTCAAAGCATGGATTCAACTCTGTATACATTGGCAATACTCTAGATTGCTCACATTCGATTCTAATCCACAGTTCCATAATGATGTGTCCAATCAGTTTTATTTTTATTTACAGCATTAGGATTTAGAATCATGCTTTGGAGATTTTATAAACACTCACAATTCTAGATTTTTTTTAGACTTAGGTGCAGGAAAATAATTTATTAAAGAAAGGAGGTGAGTATTATGAAATGTTTTTTTCTTTCCTGATCCTCAGCAGCAAAGAAATTAATTGAACAAACAAGTTTCAATAACAAAGAAAATTTCAGAACCAAACTTATAGTCACGGGAACAGGCTTGTTATAAAAAATACAGTATTTATTTGAAAATAGGATGCAGTTTTATACCCCCAAATTTGGAATGAAAATTACCTGCTGCTTCCTATATGCTGAATAGAACAGAATATATGCTGAATGTGTGTATATACTGAATATATATATATATATATACTGGTTATAACAGTGGTAATATCAGTTAGGCATGTGCATGGGAAAAAATTTCGTTTCGGTTCGGCATTCCGAAATTCGGGACTTCGGCAATTCAACACTTCGGAAATTCGGTAATTTCAGAACTTCGGGACCTCTGCAATTCGGCACTTCGGCTATTCGGAAGTACCCGAATGTCCGAATTGCCCGAAATTCGTCTGACCGAAACGAATTGCACATGTCTAATATCAGTACCTGAGAACTGGGAACCCTTACCCAAGTAAGTGTCCCTGGGCAAGACACTTAACGCTATATACCCAACTCATCTCAATAACATGAGTAACACGAACCAAGAGAGTCATGGCAACTCGGACGTTATCCGGATTTACAAAGTTGGCATCAGACGCTAAGGAACCAGGGCAATCTGACTACAAGTGGGCTTCTGGATCAAACCATTCCTGAACACAAAGCGAGAACCTAGGCCTGATTGAATTCTACTACAACAGAAGACTCAATGAGAGGGGCTACATGAAACGCATGTGGGAACTATGGATGAATAAGAGACCATTGTACACCCTAACACCAAAACAGCTGGATAAACAAAGTGTTAACATCACCTCGAGGAAGTTAAAGGGACACTTTAGTCACCTGAACAACTTCAGCTTAAGGTTGTTCAGGTGAGTGCTACAGCTACCCGGAGCCTTTTTCTTGTAAGCACTGTATTTTCTGAGAAAATGCAGTGTTTACATTGGAAGCTTGGAACACCTCTTGTTGCAGTCAATCAGACGGCCACCAGAGGGACTTCCGAGTTCAGAGGCCCTAAAAAGGCCTCTCGTCTGATGCATTCTGGGTGAATACTTCAGACGGGCTATCAGCACACAAAGCACTGTGAACGCGCTTTGTGTGCTGATAGCCTGATAGCACTGCTGTGGGCGTGGCTTCAGCTGACAGCTGAAGCCCGAACCCACAGGGATGCTGTCTGTCCACAGGGGAAGGGGGGGGGGAGACCTACTCTCCTTCCCCCCCTGGCCCCCACCCCTGTGCGGCGGGTGGGGGCCCTAAAATGATCAATAAGGGGGGGACCTATTGTCCCCCCCGGACCCCACCCCTGTGCGGCGGGTGGGGGCCCTAAAATTATCAATAAGGGGGGGGACCTATTGTCCCCCCCCGGCCCCCACCCCTGAGCGGTGGGTGGGGGCCCTAAATACAAAGGGGGGGACCCTAGTTAACCCTCCCCCACCCAAAAAAAGATTATCTCCCTACCTACCCCCCTCACCCTAAAAATAATGAGGGGGGGACCATTAACTAAAAACCTGTAAAAAAAAATGAGATAAAAACAACTTACCATTCGATGTTTTCTTTCTTCTAAAATCTTCTTTCTTCAGCCCCCAAAAAGGCCAAATAAAAAGCCATAATAACCGACGCAATAAAAAAAAAAAAAAAAAAAAAAAAACGAGCGCCAAAAAAACAATCCATGTTCTCCCATGGAGGGCTCCGCGCAGACTGAGCTCTGCAGGGCGGGGCAAGGCTTATAAAGCCTTGCCCCGCCCTGCAATTAGGCTAAGAACACTCTGATTGGTGGGTTTAAGCCAATCAGAGTATTCTTTGTGTCAGGGCTCCGCGGGCAGCGGTGAGGGGAGGCTGCAATCCTCTCGCAGCACTCACCCTCGGTCCGTCGCCGCCCGCGGTCCCCTCTCCCCTTACCGTTAAGCGAGCGGCGTCCTCTCCTCCTGACACGCCGCTCGCGTCCTCCTCTCCTCCTCCCAGCGGCAGCATGTCTAACGCTGCACGCTGGGAGCCGGCACTATTATCTAAGCGCCGGGGTCACTCACGTGACCCGGCGTTAAAGCTACAGTGCAACAAACACAGTGGGGGGTATAGATATCCCCCACGTGTGTTTGTTAATACTGATTGGTGGTTAGCCAATCAGGATTCAGGCTAGGATTTAAATACTTACCTTTCCTGTCTATCTGTGCCCTGTTGTGGTCTTTGCTTTATAGTATCGATTGTGAACGTGTGCTTTCTGGTTACGTACCCTCAGGCTTGTTATACTGACTTTGTGACTTTCTCCTACCCTTTGACCTCGGCGTGTTTCTCGTTATTCTGTTTTCTGGTTCCCCTTACTCGGCTTGTCTCCTGACTATTCTTTGTGTGCTTAGCCCGGCCACTCTAAGGACCGGTACAGCACACTTTCTGTGTGTGTGTCTGTGTGTGTGTTAGCGTGTTGGGTTCCCCGGGATCGTGACATTACAACAGGGCCATAATGGAACCTGCTGACATACCACAGCTCCTAGTTAATCAGGAGGCTAGAATGGATGGCTTGGACCACCGTATGGATCAGTTTGCTCAAGCTTTGCAGACCATACTGGCTCGTACTGCACACCTGCAGCCTGCCGTCCAGGAGGCGGTTGCTGCTGTGTCCGAACCCATTGCCACTCCAGTACCCGTTCCTGCCCATGTAGTCCATATGACACCGCCACAGCGCTATAGTGGTGACCCAGCATTGTGTCGTGGTTTCCTCAATCAAATTGACATCCATCTGGTGATGAATCCACGTTCCTATCCCACCGACAGATCCAAAATTGCCTTTTTGATAAACCACCTGTCTGGGAGAGCTTTAGCATGGGCAAACCCCATGTGGGAAAATATGTCTCCTATGTCCTTTGCGGATTTTTTGTCCGCATTCAAACGCACGTTTGATCAACCCGGTAGGGTTGCCTCTGCTGGCAAAGCTCTGCTTAGGGTTCGACAGGGTAACAGATCTGTAGCGGATTATACTATCGAATTCCGCACTCTAGCAGCTGAAGTGGTTTGGAATAACGACGCCCTCGTAACAGCCTTTCAGGAGGGTTTGGCCGCTTACATACTGGATGAAATAGCATCCAGGGAACTGCCTGTCCTTCTAGATGATATTATAGACTATGTAATCCTTATTGATAACCGCATTAGAGAGAGACGTAGTCAAAGACGGCTGGATACACGGGTGTTACCTGCTCTACCCAGTACTGCATTACTAGCGTTACCCGCTCCTAGGCAACCATCCCCCGAACCCATGCAATTGGGTGCTACGGGGTTAACTGAGGCTGAAAGAACGTATCGTAGAAGGGAGGGGTTATGTCTCTATTGTGGAAAGAGGGGTCACCACTGTAATACATGCCCTAAATTACAGGGAAACTCCAGCACCTAAGGCCTAGAGAGGGGTCGGCCTCGGGTGTTATGACTTTGTCCCCTCATGTGTCCATCTCCAGACCATTTATTACGGTCTCTCTTTTGGTCAATAAAACCACCATAACAACTAAAGCCTTGATCGATTCAGGTGCGGCTGACAACCTTATGGATGAGACCTTTGCCAGAACCGCAGCCTTGACTTTGATCCAAAAGGCCACACCCTTGGCCGTTGAGGCCATAGATGGTAGACCCCTTGAGAGACCTCTGGTGACCCATGAGACCCAAGATATAGAGATGTGTGTGGGTGCTTTACACAAGGAAAGGTTAACCTTCCAAATAATTGACTCCCCTACTGCTTCCATAGTTCTGGGTTTTCCCTGGTTAGTGAAACACAACCCAGTACTTGATTGGGGTTGTTTAGACATACTCTCCTGGGGGGAATCTTGTCAACGAGACTGTATGGCCCAAGTACGTCCCATTTGTTTACTTAACGTGCCCACGGCTAAACCGCTTTCTGTTTCTGTCCCTTCTGTGTATGCAGACCTTGCTTTGGTTTTCGAAAAAAGGGAGGCAGATAAGCTACCCCCACACCGTGAGTATGACTGTGCCATAAACCTATTACCGGGTACTATGCCTCCTAGGGGTAAGGTCTACCCTCTTTCTGAGAAAGAAAACCAGGTCATGGAGGAGTACATACGAGAGGCCTTAAGTAAAGGTTTTATTAGAAGGTCCTCCTCTCCTGCTGGTGCTGGTTTCTTTTTTGTGGCAAAAAAGGAGGGCGATTTGAGACCGTGTATAGACTACAGAGCCCTAAACAATATAACGATTAAAAATGCCTATCCGATTCCCCTCATTACCGAATTGTTTGATCGTGTCAAAGGTTCTAGATATTTTACTAAACTAGACCTCAGGGGGGCTTATAACCTTGTTCGTATTAAGGAGAATGATGAATGGAAAACGGCGTTCAATACGCGTAGTGGGCATTACGAGTATCTGGTCATGCCTTTTGGATTGTGTAATGCTCCGGCCGTTTTTCAGGACCTCATAAACGATGTCCTTAGAGATCTACTGCATGTCTGTGCTGTAGTCTACCTAGATGACATACTTGTATATTCTCCAGATTTGAAGACACATCATACTCATGTTAGGATGGTGCTTAAAAGGTTGTTGCAGAATGGTCTTTATTGTAAATTAGAGAAATGCTTATTCGACCAAACCTCTGTACAATTCCTGGGTTATGTTATTTCTGAACAAGGATTCAGCATGGATCCTTCAAAATTGGAAGCTATACTGTCCTGGCCCCTTCCCCAAGGACTTAAGGCAATACAGCGATTTATAGGGTTTGCCAATTATTATAGAAAGTTTGTTAAAAACTTCTCATCCATTATTTCCCCTATCACTAAACTGACAAAAAAGGGTTTACACCCCAGGGTTTGGAATCCTAATGCTATTGTGGCCTTCGAGACTCTAAAAAAGGCATTTGCCACTGCCCCTGTGTTACACCATCCTGATCCTTCCCTTCCCTTTGTACTGGAAGTAGACGCCTCTGAATCAGGTATAGGAGCAGTGTTGTCACAAAGACAATCGTATGACGAACCCCTCCTTCCCTGTGGTTACTTTTCAAAACGCTTGTCAGAGTCTGAAAAGAATTACGACGTTGGGAACAGGGAATTATTAGCTATAGTGATGGCATTTAAAGAATGGAGGTACTTGTTAGAGGGAGCTAGACACAAGATTTTGGTTATAACCGATCATAAAAATCTATCCTATATCGCAGATGCTAAGAGGTTATCCTCTCGTCAGGCTAGATGGTCTTTATTTCTCTCACGTTTTCAGTACATAATCACATACAGGCCTGGTTATCGAAATGTCAAGGCTGATGCCATCTCCCGCCAGTACGAACCTGTAGATTCTATTACCTCCACTCCTGAGCCCATTGTACCCACAACTAATATAATAGCTACTACCCGTTTGGTTATCTCGTCTCTTTTTCTTGATGGTATCAAGTCATACCAACCCCAAGCACCCTCTGAGACACCTACTGGTAAGCTGTACGTGAAAGTAAAAGACAGAAAGAAGTTGTTGACTTTATTTCACACAGCCAAAACGGCTGGTCATCCAGGGGTTACCAAGACTTACAAGGGTCTTCTCCAACAGTTTTGGTGGCCCTCACTCAAAAAAGACGTGGTAGATTACGTGCAGGCTTGTCGTGTCTGTACACAGTGTAAGTCCCCTAATGTTAAACCCCTGGGACTCCTTATGCCCCTATCTGTACCCAAGAAACCGTGGACACACTTATCCATGGACTTTATTGTGGATCTTCCTTCATCTGATGGGCAGACAGTAATTTTGACTGTAACGGATAGGTTCTCCAAAATGGCGCACTTCATTCCGCTTAAGAAGCTACCTTCTGCGGTTCAGTTGGCTCAGGTGTTTGCCAAAGAAGTGTTCCGCTTGCATGGTATACCACAAGATATCGTATCTGACAGGGGCCCTCAGTTTGTCTCTCGGTTTTGGAGAGGCTTTTGTGCTGAGATGGGGGTCTCCTTATCGTTTACTTCCTCCTATCATCCGCAATCTAATGGAGCTGCCGAACGAGCAAATCAGTCTGTGGAGTTGTATTTACGCTGTTTCACGAATGCACACCAGGACAACTGGTCCCGTCTCCTTCCCTGGGCTGAGTTTGCCAGGAACACTGTGTCTCATTCTTCTACTGGCGCAAGTCCTTTTATGGTGGCTTATGGGTTCCAACCCGCTGTCCTTCCCGGTGTATTCTCCGACAAGGGAATGCCCGCTTTGGACGAGCACCTCGCCTCCTTACGGAAGATGTGGGATCAGGTCCATGCTGCTCTTTGTCGTGCTGCTGCTACTCAAAAGAGGTTTGCTGATCGTCGTAGGTGTGCGGCTCCTTCTTATGCTCCGGGTGATAGGGTTTGGTTGTCCTCTAGGAATCTCCGCCTTAGGGTTCCCTCGATGAAGTTCGCGCCCAAGTTCCTTGGTCCCTATAAGGTGTTGCGTAGGGTGAATCCTGTATCCTACTCCCTGGCCTTGCCCCCTTCCATGCGCATACCTAACACCTTTCACACCTCCCTTTTGAAGCCCTTGCTCTGTAATCGGTTCTCTGGCTCTCTCAGGCGTTCCGATGCCCTCCGCGCGGTCTCTAGTGACGTATATGAGGTGGCTGCTCTCCTTGATTCTCGTTTCTCTCGAGGTCGGTTGCAGTATCTGGTTGATTGGAAGGGTTATGGCCCGGAGGAGCGGTCGTGGGTTTCTGTCTCTGACTTGGACGCCCCCTCCTTGATCCGCTCCTTTCATGCGCGGTTTCCTTTGAAGCCTTCGGCTTCCCGCCCCCTGGGCGGTCTTCGAGGGGGGGGTTATGTCAGGGCTCCGCGGGCAGCGGTGAGGGGAGGCTGCAATCCTCTCGCAGCACTCACCCTCGGTCCGTCGCCGCCCGCGGTCCCCTCTCCCCTTACCGTTAAGCGAGCGGCGTCCTCTCCTCCTGACACGCCGCTCGCGTCCTCCTCTCCTCCTCCCAGCGGCAGCATGTCTAACGCTGCACGCTGGGAGCCGGCACTATTATCTAAGCGCCGGGGTCACTCACGTGACCCGGCGTTAAAGCTACAGTGCAACAAACACAGTGGGGGGTATAGATATCCCCCACGTGTGTTTGTTAATACTGATTGGTGGTTAGCCAATCAGGATTCAGGCTAGGATTTAAATACTTACCTTTCCTGTCTATCTGTGCCCTGTTGTGGTCTTTGCTTTATAGTATCGATTGTGAACGTGTGCTTTCTGGTTACGTACCCTCAGGCTTGTTATACTGACTTTGTGACTTTCTCCTACCCTTTGACCTCGGCGTGTTTCTCGTTATTCTGTTTTCTGGTTCCCCTTACTCGGCTTGTCTCCTGACTATTCTTTGTGTGCTTAGCCCGGCCACTCTAAGGACCGGTACAGCACACTTTCTGTGTGTGTGTCTGTGTGTGTGTTAGCGTGTTGGGTTCCCCGGGATCGTGACACTTTGTCATTTTACAAGCGTGGGAACGTTCTTTGGAATTTTCCCACGCTTGTAAAATGACACAGAGCACTGTGATTGGATGGCTTGAAATCCATCCAATCACAGTGCTCTGTGTCATTTTACAAGCGTGGGAAAATTCCAAAGAACTTTCCCACGCTTGTAAAATGACACAGAGCACTGTGATTGGATGGCTTTAAATCCATCCAATCACAGTGCTCTGTGTCATTTTACAAGTGTGGGAAAATTCCAAAGAACTTTCCCACGCTTGTAAAATGACAAAGAGCACTCTGATTGGCTTAAACCCACCAATCAGAGTGTTCTTAGCCTAATTGCAGGGCGGGGCAAGGCTTTATAAGCCTTCCCCCGCCCTGTGGAGCTCAGTCTGCGCGGAGCCCTCCATGGGTGAACATGGATTGTTTTTTTTGCGCTCGTTTTTTTTTTTTTTTTTTTTTTTATTGCGTCGGTTATTATGGCTTTTTATTTGGCCTTTTTTGGGGCTGAAGAAAGAAGATTTTAGAAGAAAGAAAACATCGAATGGTAAGTTGTTTTTATCTCATTTTTTTTTTTTTTACAGGTTTTTATTTAATGGTCCCCCCCTCATTATTTTTAGGGTGAGGGGGGTAGGTAGGGAGATATATTTATTTTTGGGGGGGGGGGAAGGGTTAACTAGGGTCCCCCCTTATTGATAATTTTAGGGCCCCCACCCGCCGCACAGGGGTGGGGGCCGGAGGGGGACAGTAGGTCCCCCCTTATTTTTAATTTTAGGGCCCCCACCCGCCGCTCAGGGGTGGGGGCCGGGGGGGGGGCAGTAGGTCCCCCCCTTATTGATAATTTTAGGGCCCCCACCCGCCGCTCAGGGGTGGGAGCCGGGGGGGGACAGTAGGTCCCCCCCTTATTGATAATTTTAGGGCCCCCACCCGCCGCTCAGGTAATAATTTTGATAATTTTAGAAAGCGAGCTGAGCTGTCAGTCAGACAGCTCAGCTCGCGAACGCGCATTCCGCGCACATGCGCGGTATAGCGCTGACTATCTTCATAGGGCGGCATTCAATGCCGCTCTATGAAGAACGCGATTGGTCATTTTGACGAAAAAGGGGGCGCGGCATGGCTGGGAGCTCGGCGCTGGAACAGAGGTAAGTTTTTAATATAAAACCACCTCGAAAATTATTTTAAATAAATGAAAGTACATATAAAAGCAAGAAGGAAGGCTGAGGGACCTGTCTTTCTTGCTTTTATATGGTGACTATAGAGTCCCTTTAATGTCACAACTGGATTTAGATATACTATAGAAAACATCAACCATGCGCAACGAGGAGGAAGAAATTCACATAGCAACATCCATACCTGCAGCGGATTGCCAATTTGAATCCCTGCCCTAAAATGGCATAACAACAGATATAAGAAAAATTATCTTATAAAAGCTAGAAGTCCTTGAACAGCGGACAGCACTATCAAAGATCACTGGAAAACTGCAACCAGACAGCATTCTAGCTGCAGTTAATGAGGCACTGTCCACAATATCAACTCGCACCATCACAGAGGCTCATATATGCCACAGCACCAATGGTGCTCTAGCTGCTAGACTGCAAGATCAGTAAAGAGAAGTAATGCCCATCATTGAGACTTCGAGTGGAAGCCAAGATGAAGACAACACTGAAGGAAGTTAGTAAGCTGAATCAACTTCACAGAGGTGGAAAGATTAATGATAGATCCTGGCTACAAAAGAAGTACAAGAATAAGCTAATACTAGAGGCATTGTAAACAGTTAACCAATGACTGACAGCACTGGCAACTAGACTTAGCAGATACACCAGAATATCAATGCCCTGTTTAACAAAAAAACATGCAGTACTGGAAGAACATCTGGGAGAAACAACTATCACATAATACCAAGGCTCAGTGGCTATGAGACCTGAAAGCAGACTAATGCATGCTCCTAAAAAAGGAACCAGTCACCATCACAGTCAGAGATAAACAGCAAGTACTTCCGAAATTCGGCACTTTGGCAATTCAGTTCGGCATTCTGAAATTCGACACTTCGGCACTTCGGAAATTCAGCAATACGGTTCGGTTCGACATTCCGAAATTCGGCACTTCGGACATTCAGAAGCATGTGAATGTCCAAAATTCGTCCAAATTTGCATTCGGAACTAAACGAATTGCACATGTCTAATATTGACTGATTTTATAAAAACCTTTTTAAATGTTTAGCTTTTTAAATCTCACACTTCCAATCAGATACAGTAATTTTGCAGCTTGATAGTTGTATTAAAGATTTAACCTATCACACTAAAACTATGTATCATCTAATAGAATCTTTTTACATGTCCAGTTAACTGGCAGTATTTGCCCCTAGGCTGCTGCCTGCAGGTGCCTGCTTTTTTTTTTTTAAATTCTTTATTTTATTCGTGCATAGGTTATTCAAACAAGATTGCGCCGTCACAGCGGCTGGTACATGCATAACATCAAATGGATAATAACGATTTTGTGACATAAGGAACAGTGCACGTTTTGTATTTTTGTGCATAAGATTATACGCGTGGTTTTCATGAGTAAAACATAAACTTAGCATGCAGATTACTTTCACGTTGTTTGTATTGTTTATATCGCTTAAACTATCTGAGCTAATGAGTCACCATGTGGGGGCTGACTCTGTGTGTACAGTACAGGTATAACTGGCAGTCATGTGAGGGTAATGAACGTTTATAATGGAAAATAAAACATGTCACCGGTTAGGTTACTAGGCAAACTAGATATGTACAGGCATATAAGAAGGTTTCTGTCTAACCTGCGTGTTGGATAGTAAGCATACATGAGTATTTGTTGATGCATAGTTAGGTAAACAAACATATTATTAACATTCTGAGTGTCTGCAGTCAGTAACTTCATTGCAATGAGTTAAACGTTAGGGCTAATTTGAAAGTAAAACAAGAACAAAAATCTGATGAAAGTCTTGTGAAGCACATAAGCAAGCTAGCAATCCAAGCTTAAATCATAAAATAAGACAGGAGATAATCTGTGAGATCTACATAGCAAAACAATAGATCATTAGTTCAGGGCATCACTTTCTGACATCTATTTAGCATAGGGTAGTCAGGTATGAAGGCCCCGAATTTGAGAGCCCAGATCATCCTACACCAGTCACAGTCCTTGCCAAGTCGTGCCCCGGGAGGCTTAGTGGCAGGCCATCGAGTGCAGCAGTAGTTATGTAGCATAAGGGGGTTTCTCCCGGTACCTCTAACCTTGTGAGAGTCCCAATGCTGGGCACCCTTGGTGCCCTCTTGTATGTCGTCTTATGTGACTCGTGATGGGTGCTTTCTGGCTTTGACTGTGCTGTCACGGTATGTCTGCTTGTTTCCTTCATGTGGTTGCTGGATTTAAAGTATTTCCCGCTGATGGCTACTTTTTGCCGCCCTTTGGTCTCGTTGTTGCTGCTGTTCAGCCGGGTGGGTGGGTTTGTGCCGCGCCTCTGTGTCAGGCGTGTATGGCGTCCCCAGGTGCTCAGTCTCCGCCGGGTCCGACGGCGCCTGGTCAGGCCCGGTCTCTGAGCCGTGAGGGTGGTGCTGTCATGGGGAGAGGTAGGTAGCTGTGGTGTCGCTGTCATTCTGACCCCGGCTTTCAGCGTCTCCTGCAATCTCCTCCACAGGTCTGCAAAGTGCTGGTCGATTCGGGCCATTAGGCTGTCGCAAATCAGTGGTGCGTCAGCGTGTGTCGCTTGTGCTGTTTCCCTGCAGGCAGCCGCCATCTTAGGTAAGTAGTGTGGCACTGTGCTGTCCGCGTATGCCCCCAGGGTCTGAAGCTGGGCGAGGATTCTCACCGTAGTGGACCGGGATGACCCCCACCGGTCCAAGGGGGGGGGGGAGTAGCTGCGTGCTGCAGTCGCTTAAGGGCTCTGAGAGCTGGGAGAGCGGCCGTCTCTCTGCAGCTCGGCGTGGTGCAGGCCCCAGGCCTCCGTTCGGGCTATCCGGTGTCCGAGACGCTCGTGTGGGGTATCCCCCGGTGCTCCGTTGTGCACTCTGCACGGGTCTGTCGGTTTGGGTTCAATTCGATAGGGTGACCCTTGATTAGGTCCCCATTTGCCTTATCAGGCCTAGGAGCTCTTGCATAGTACGTCCATTCAGCTCCACAGCTAGACTCCGCCCCCTGCAGGTGCCTGCTTTTTAGGGCATCAGTCCTGACACAAGTTTAAAAAAAAAAAAGATGAAGTGTAAACTTTATAACATTTATCGTAGCACCAAAGATTAGCCACATGGCTTTATATAGGCATAGTAAATGTACTGTCTACTTTGGCTTTGTGGAATAGTGTGTGCATGTCTGGCATTGTATATCTGTATGTGTGTGCATGTGTTTATCAGTGTGCATCAGAATCTATACTTGTCTGTGAGTGTATACCTCTCTGTGTATCCGTTAGTATGTTGGGGGGAGCAGTGGAAATGTAAAAGGTCCCAGCATTTCTGTTGCAATCCTTAGTAAAGTACAATAAGTGAAGTAAGCATTTGTGGCTAATACTAGAGACAGAATGACAAGATAATGTCAACCAATATGTATTCAGAGCTTGACAAATGTGTTTGGAATCTAGGAGCCAGCTAAAAATGTTAGGAGCCAGAGTTATAAAGTTAAATGTACAATTTTTAGGGGCGTGGCTGACCGAACTGGAACATAGACGCATCTCCTTTGAGCTCTGTACCAGAAACGGCCAAAATACACTTTTTAAAGCATCTAGAGCTTTGGGGAAACAAATACCCGATAACCCCGGCCAGATAACAACATGGGGTGCAAGAACCAAAATTCTCGAGGCTTGGTGATCCCAAGAATGCCAGATATAAGGCTCTCATTCGAGCAGCCTACCCCGTTGCCGCCTCCCAAGATGGCGCCAGAACCTCGTGAGGAGGAAGAAGCCTGAGAAGAGTCATATGAAGAGGAGAAAATACTCACCTCCCCAAGAGAGGACTCTCAAGAGGCAGAGTTGGATGAGGACTCCTCTCCCTCAATGAAGGGAGATATTATAAGGCTCCTGACAGACCTGCGAAAGGTCTGGAAGGCCGACCTGAAAAAGACCCAGGAGGAGATGGACATCTTCTGCCAGAAGGCACAAGCTGTGGAGTCCAGGGAGTGCACCCGGGATGCCATGCTGCAAACACCCAAAGCCAGGTAGAAGGCCTAGCCCAGCAAGTGCAGAGGCTTAACCGGACAAATTTTGTGATGGAGTCCCGACACAGACTTAGCAATATCCGCCTCCGCGGTAAACCTGAGACAATAGAGGAGGAGGTATTGCTGCCTTTTATCTGGAGGCTAATCACAACAATGGGCATCAAGGGCGGAACTGACCCCACACCTCTCACCTCAGCATTCAGAGTCCACAAGGCTGCAACAGCACCTGCAGGAGTGCCCAGAGACACAATTGTGGTCACCAGGGATGTTGCGACCCGCTCTACCGTCCTAACCCGCTCCAGAGTCTTGGGAAGTGTCCAGTTTGAGGGCTGCACAGTCACAATTTACCGAGACCTACCCTTTTCCATTCTGCTGGAGAGAAGGATGTTGGCTCCCATGCTGTGAAATACCGCTGGGGAGAAGACGGCTCACTGACCGCCCAACAGGGTGATACCACTACGGCACTGACCTCCTCTGGAGACACTGAGGCATTCCTGCGACAGCTCAAACTGTCAGCAATAATAACTACGAGGGCAGAATTACAAGTAAAAGGAACTGTAACCTTAGTGTGTCTAGTGACACTTGCCTAGATCAAATACACTCGAGATCCTAGGCTACACCAGTTCTGCTCTATCTATTCCAGTGCATTCTCATTAACACCTCTGCTAATCTATGACTTGGCTGTGCAGCTCAGATATATGTGCACCAAACTAGCCACCATTTACTACTTTGCCAAAATAGTCTCGCTATTAATTACCACCTGTCTCACCAAACCAATGTCGATGTCTTTCTATGTCTTAATTTTCTTTACCATAATTTACATAAATTGAATAAGATGTATACTTGTGTACAAATCCAAATAAAATTCAAATTATAAAAAAAAAATACAATTCTTGAAGGGACACTACAGTCACCAGAACCATTACAGATTAATGACGTTGTTCTGGTGCCTATAGCGTGTCCCTGCAGCCTTTTCAGTAGGGATGTGCATGGGGAAAATATTCGGTTCAGTTCAGCATTCCGAAATTCGGTACTTCGGCAATTCGGAACTTCGGTTCGGTTTGGCACTTCGACACTTTGAAGCTTCGGCAACTTCGAAACTTCGGCACTTCTCTTGCAGACGCTTAGTAGATAACTCCCTAATTCCCACGGTATTAGGGAGTTATCTACCAAAAGGCTGAAAGACCTAAATTGGTCTTTCAGCCAAATTTACTAATACTAAGTAAAAATTACTTAGTATTAGTAAATAATCTGCCCCTACTCGCTATACCGCGTTGTCCTCCCCACCGGCCCTCACCCCTGAGTGGCGGGTGGGGGCCCTAAATTAGAATAAGGGGGGTACCTATTGTTCTCCCCTTAACCCCCACCCCTGAGCAATGGATGGGGGCCCTAAATTAGAATAGGGGGGGACCTATTGTCCTCCCCCTGGCCCCCACCCCTGAGGGGTGGATGGGAGCCCTAAATACCAGTAAGGGGAGGGGACCTATTGTCCTCCCCCGGCCACTACCCCTGAGTGGCGGGTGGGGGCCCTAAATAAAAATTTAACCCCAGGGTGACTAGAGGTCCCCAAACCCCTAGTCACCCCCCTCCCAACAAAATTAACTCACCCTAAAAATAGTGACGGGGACCCATTACTAGGTACCTGTAAAAATTTAAAATAAAACTTACCATTTGATGTCTTCTTTTTTCTAAAATCTTCTTTTTTCAGCCCCAAAAAAGGCCAAAAAAATCCATAATAACCGTTGCACTTAAAAAAAAAAAAAATCCATCTTCACCCATGGGGGATGCTACATCTTACCCCTGCTTCTCTCTCCAGACTGGGGGGCAGCCTACAGATTAGGTAAGGGAGGAGGCAGCCTACAGATCAGGTAGGTGAGGCATGGGGGGGCCGCCTACTGATCAGGAAAGTGAGGGTTTGGGGGCAGCATACAGATCAGGTAAGTGTGGGATGGGGGGCAGCCTACAGATTAGGCAAATGAGAAGGCAGCCTACAGATCAGGTAGGTGAGGCATGGGGGGGCAGCCTACAGATCAGGGAAGTGAGGGATTGGGAGCAGCATACCGATCAGGTAAGTGAGGCATGGAAGGGCAGCCTACAGATCAGGTAAGTGAGGGATGGGGAGGCATCCTACAGATCAGATAAGTGGGGGGTGGGGGCAGCCTACAGATCAGGTAAGTGAGGGATGGGGGGCAGCCTACAGATCAGGTAAGTGAGGTATGGGGGGGCAGCCTACAGGTCATGTAAGTTACGGATGGGGGGCAGCCTACAGATAAGGCAAGTGAGGCATGGGAGGTGGCAGCCTACATATCAGGTAAGTGAGAAAGCGGTCTACAGATCAGGCAGGTAAGGCAATGGGGGCAGCCTACATATCAGGTAAGTGAGGGATGGGGGGCAGCATTCAGATCGGGTAAGACATGGGGGGAAGCATTCAGATCAGGTAAGTAAGACATGGGGGGAAGACTACAGATCAGGTAAGGGATGCATGGGGGGCAGCCTACAGATCAGGTAAGTGAGGGGCAGCATACAGGAAGGGTCAACAAGGAGCAGGAAGGTAAAGTAGGAGAAGGAGCAGAAAGGAGAAGGAACAAAAATGAGCAGGAATGGACATCAAAGAGCAGAAAGGATCAGCAATGAGCTGGAAGGGACAGAAGGAGAAGGAGCAGAAAGAGCAGGAAGAAGCAGTAAGGAGCAGGAATGGTCTGTAAGAAGCAGGAAGGGGCTGCAAGAAGCGGGAAGGGGCTGCAAGAAGCGGGAAGGGGCAGCAAGGAGCAGGACGGGTCTGCAAGGAGAAGGAAGGGTCTACAAGGAGTATAAAGAGTCAGCAAGAAGCAAGAAGGGGCTGCAAGAAGAAGGAAGGGTCTGCAAGGGGCAGGAAGGGACAAAAGGAGAGTAGGGGTGTTGTTGATTGGCTAAACCCATTCACAAAAAGTAAAACTTTTTTATCAACCGGGAACTAGCAATTGACTAAGAGCATCAGCGGATTCTAGCCAATCAGTGGCACCCATGCCTGATGTCAATTTGCACTTCCTGACACTCGAATACCACTGAGCAACCTGGAGATCTGGAAGTCTTTGGGGTTAAACCATTTGAGAGAGGTTTCATCCCTTAAAGGAAAGAGAGCACCCAGGGGCCTCCTGGAATCATAGCATTTTCATTTAGATGAAGTTGTTTTGATGATCAGAATGTTCCTTTAATTTGATTAAAAGGAACACTATAGTGTCAGGAATACATACCATAGTTGTGAAAACGCTGTTTACCCTGGCTTTATGTGATAATGACTATCCCCCTTCCCTTCATGACACTGTCAAAAAGGGGCCAAACATGGATGTCATTATAATTATGCCCCCTCCCCCCCTGGAAAAATTCATGCAGACGCCCATGCCTGATGTGTGTATGTATATATTGATAAAGACAACAGATAAACATTATGGCGATGTTGTAGATATTAAGTAGTTATAAATGAAAAACCTCTCCAGAGATATTGCAATGCAAGATTTCTAGTATATCTCAGAACTTAGAAAAGCATCCACCTGGGTTACAAATTATATGATGACAACTACCATGACAAAGACAACTTAGTAGTATAACCCCACAAGTACAATATTAACATAGGAAAAACTAGCAAGTAAAAACAGGAGTAATTCCTGTACAGATTTCTACAGACCTTCTCTTCGCTTAACAAAGATGGCAGAAACAAGTATTATTTAAAGGCACACTGTAACTGCTTCATGTCATTGAATTGGTTATAGTGTATTGAGCACACTGACACAGTCTTTTTTATTCAACAGTCCATCCCCTCTGTGCTGTTTAGGCTAATGAGGAAGTGTTCGCCTAATCAGCAACGGCCAGCTGTGATTGGCTAAGAATGTCAGTTAAGGCATTCAGGCTCTCACAGTGCCCATTGGAGGGATGAATTGGTATGGCTAGAATGATGTGTGTAATTTTTCATTACTTTACCCAAATTTTCAATTAGGGCCAGATGCCCTTAATTAGTGTTAACATGCTCAAAATGGTTTCACATTGAGTAGAGACAATGCCAGGGGACTCAAGGCACTATAACCAATTCAATGAATTAAAATGGTTATATTGCATACAGTGTCCCTCTAAAGTGTCTATTTCTGCATATATTTACATTGTTACATTGTTACAAACGGTGAAAAGAGAGATGTGTCCATACCGTTCAGCCTTGCTCACATCTGTTTTTGCGGTTGATTCAAAATAAGGCAAAAAGCACTTGAAGCACTTCCAATTTTGCAAAAAAATGAAAAATTGTTATTCTTGACCCAAAATGGGATTTATCAGATTTTCCTTGGATCAAGAAGATATTACCCCACAAATGAAAAATGACATCCCTGAATATTATGTTTTTGTAAGTATGCATCCAGTTGCTGTATAGACCCTAACAAAGCCACTTCTTTGGGCAGAGTATTCCACATCCTTATTGTTCTTACTGTAAAAAAAAAAACCCTTCCTTTGTCTTATACTAAATCTCCTTTATTCCAGTCTAAACACGTGACCTTGTGTCCTATGTATAGCCCTGTTTATGAATAGATTTCCAGACAATGGTTTGAATCGGCCCAAATATATTTGTATAATGCTATCATATACCCTCTGAGGCACAGGTTTTCTAAACTAAAGAGGTTTAGATTTGTTAATCTTTCTTCATAACTGAAATGTTCCATTCCTTTTATTAATTGTGTAGTTTGCACTTTTTCTAGTGCCATAATATCCTTCTCGAAAACAGGTGCCTAATATTGCACAGCATATTCAAGGTGTGGTCTTACCAGTGATTTATAAAAAGGCAAAATTATATTCTCATTCCGAGAAATATTGCACCGTTTTATACATGACAATATCTCACTGGCCTTAGCAACTGCTGATTAACATTACACATTGTTGCCTAGTTTGTTGTTTAAACCAATTCCTAAATCATTTTTGTGTGTTGGTATCCCTAATTCACCATCATTTAGGGCAGGCTTCCTCAAACTCCAGATGTTGCTGAACTACAACTCCCATGATTCTCAGCCTATTTCATTCATAGAATCATGGGAGTTGTAGTTCAGCAACATCTGGAGGGCTGAAGTTTGAGGAAGCCTGATTTAGGTTGTAAATTGCTTGTGCATTCATTACCGCGAAGTGCATAACTTTGCAATTTTCTACATAAAATTTCATCTGCCACTTGAGTGCCCATTCCCCCATTTTATCTAACTCCCTCTGCAGCAAAGTTATATCTTGCTCACGTTGTATTACTTTATATAGTTTTGTGTCATCTGCAAACACTGAAATATGACTTGTTTCAAGATCATTTAGAAATATGTTAAATTGAAGTGGTCCCAGAACAGAACCCTGAGGGACACCACTTACCACTTTTGTCCAGCTTTAACATCTTCTAGACCAATTTCTTTTGGTTTGAATAATAACCTATTGCATGAAACTGTATCAAATGCCTTGGAAAAATCCAAATAGATCACATCCACTGCAACACCCTGATCTATACTTCTACTTACTTATTCGTAGAATGTAATTAACTTAGTTTGATATGGCCTTCTTAAAGAATTCCTGAATAATATCCCTTAATAACCTTTCAAATACTTTCCCAGTCACAGAAGTTAAAGGTCCACTATAGTGCCCTGAGGATGCCCCCACCCTCAGGGCCCCCCTCCCGCCGGGCTGGATGGAGAGGAAGGGGTTAAACTTACCTCTTTCTCCAGCGCCGGGCTGGGAGCTCTCCTCCTCCTCTCCTCCCTCTTCTTCTCCTCTTCGGCTGAAAGCGCATGCGCGGCAAGAGCCGCGCGCGCTTTCAGCCAGTCCATAGGAAAGCATTATCAATGCTTTCCTATGGACGCTGGCGTCTTCTCACTGTGATTTTCACAGTGAGAAGCGCGGAAGCCCTCTAGCGGCTGTCAAGGAGACAGCCACTAGAGGCTGGATTAACCCATAGGTAAACATAGTTTCTCTGAAACTGCTATGTTTACAGAAAAAAGGGTTAATCCTAGCTGGACCTGGCACCCAGACCACCTCATGAAGCTGAAGTGGTCTTGGTGCCTATAGTGGTCATTTAACCCCTTAAGGACACATGACATGTGTGACATGTCATGATTCCCTTTTATTCCAGAAGTTTGGTCCTTAAGGGGTTAAGCTCGCAGGTCTATAATTTCCAGGTAAAAGGATTTTGTACCTTTTTTGAATATAGGAACCCCATCTGCTTTCCTCCAATCCTCCAGTACAATTCCTGAAAGAAAATAATCTTGAAAGATAAAAAAAACAGCTGTTCACTTATTTCCATGCTTAGTCCCTTAACTACTTATAGGTGAATACCATCAAGCCCCAAAATGCTGTTTATATTAATGTTCTTTAGTTACTGCAGCACCTTGTCTTGAGTCATCCAATAACTTTTTTTTTTTGCTGCATTCATTGCATATCTATAGTCCTATTCTTAATTTATATATACTGATGAGAAATAGTTATTTAAAAGAGCTGTGAGCAACAGCTAAGATGTAAGAAATTAATATAAAACAAATTGTTTTATTCCAGTGTGAAAGGCAAGAATAAAAAGCACTTCTAGAATTGTAAGCAGCTATATCAAAAGCCAGATACATGCAGTCAAAAAAAGATGAAAAAAAAACCCTCCAAGATAATAAAATCTTTATCATAACTCAACATAACATAATTTGTCATAAAAATATGTAACATGCTAGCACTTATGAAACTATTACTAGGTCCAAAAGACCAAATATTTTAGGCATACACCAATACTCAGACAAATTAAGTGTCAAATAAGTACTCTTATTATATAGGAAGAAGTAACTATCTGGAGGTGTGCTTGAATACTTTATCTCTTGCCACTTTGTATAACCTTCAGAAGAAGAGAATGAAAAGTGTATATCATAATGCTGTTATATTATTAATGCACACCAAATAGAGATTAAAAACGCTTACATAGATAAATGTGTGAGTTATTTCTAAGTTCACACTGAAAGCACAGGTTAGGCAATGTGAGTACAAGGGATTTTGCTCTTTCTCCTGTGATTTGGGCAGTCCATCAGTGGGGTATACTCAGCACAGTATCGGCAAGATGGCAACTAGGAAAGTCTTTTTTTTTTGCTCCACTTTCCATCAACATATTAATTCAATGCATGTCACTTCCCCCAGCACCTTGTCTCTTTATCCCTACAGTCGCTGGTTGTCGATTTGTCTCTCCCCCAGTCCCTCTGTGTCTTTTTGTACCCCTCCAAGCCCCTTTTGTGTGTCTCTTTCCTCAGCACCTTGTCTCTTTCTCCCCCAGTCTCTCAATGTCTGTTTGTGTGTGTCCCAGCCCCTTTATGTGTCTTATTCGCCCCAGCCCCTCCATTCCATGTTAACATACAATTATAATTCAATGCTTAAATCGAATGATTACAATCCAAATGGAAGCTCTAGTACCAAATACAGAGTCTCTCTCTTCCGATAAAAAGCTGGATAGAAAACAAGGGGAAGGTGCAGCGCCTAAGTAGTCCTCACTTTGGTATATGTAATAAAGTAAGAAAAAAAACAAAGGAACACAATATTGTAGTATGTAGAACTGGGAATGATGTAAATAAAAAAAAATGTAAAAATGCCCACTGCCGCGAGCATATGAAGAATTTAACTTGCACTTGATCCTTAGGCGGGGATTATTCCACCCAGGCACGTAAGTTGGAGCTGTATTGAAGCTCATAAAAAGTGTGAGTGCATTTATTTATTTATTTACATAATTCCTAGTTCTACATACTACACTATTGTGTTCCTTTGTGTTCTCTTCCTTTATTACATATACCAAACCGAGGACTACTTAGGTGCTGCACCTCCCCAGTTTCCCTCCATTCCATGCGTCTCATTTCTTACCCTCAGCCCCTCCATGTGTCTCATTACCCCCAAATTCTTCCGTGTGTGTAATTTCCTCCCTCAGCTTCTTCATTCATGTGTCTTATTCCCACAGTCCCCCCATAAGTCATTTCCCCTGCCCCCCCCCCCATGATGCATCTAAGTTTCCGCGCCCTCCCATGAGTCTCATTTCCTTCCCCATCTGTGCATCTTACCACCTTCCTCCTCTCTCCATGTTTTTCCTCAGCTCACTCCTGTGTAGCGTGATCGAGTCACAAACCGGTGGGGGAGAGGAGCTTCAGTAACCTTTTCCCGGGGTGACAGGGAGCAGTTCAGCGACCACTGAGCATACTTCCTGTCAAACTGGTGGAGGTTACTGAAGCTCCTTTCCCCCAGTCCGCGACCTGGCAACGCTACACAGGAGTGACTGGCAGGAGGGGAGTGCTGTGCAATGCGTTCTCCTGCTGGTCAGCTGAATCTTGTGCTCCAAAGCGGTGCCTGTGTAACCTTGTGGCAGTGCCGGCCCTGATATTTTCCACCACCTGAAGTCTGGAATGAGTGGAAGGACTGGAGTTGTGGCCCCTCCTCCTATAGAGTGCGCAATGACAGCACGGAGACCCTAGCAGGTGGAGCCAACTATCTTCTCTCTTAATTTTAGAACTAATTTCCAATCTCTTTAATAAAACGTCCCTTGCAGTGAATCCCAACCTCGGTTATAAACATTTTCATCTCACAATATTTTTTAAAAAGAAACACACAAATTGCTTCTATATTAATTTATTTATACATCTATCCCCACTTACAAGAATTAAAACATACCCAAATAGCTATATAAATATTACAATGATCACAGTATCAATATCCATATAATTTTCCAGATAATCACTATTCATGAGTCCAAGAATTATTTACATTTATACAAACAGAAGCTCGGGGTAACCTTTCAAGAGCAGGTGGAGGGACTAATGGCCACCTGAGTAGTATTGATAATCAGAACAGCCAGTGGGTCCACATGTGTTTCCAATGGTATTACAATATTGACCAGTTTCCCATAAAGCATGCAAGGCCACTGCGGAGCACCTATAGGTTTTTGTAGTGTTACTCAGGATTCTGACACACGACTACAGGGTTTTCAATGGTATTCAAGTGTGGACTCTTCACAACACAAGGGACATTTCAAGTGTTGGGAAATTGTCAAGCTGGGAAAAACAAAAAAACAAATTTCTTTCCAGTGATTTTTTTCCATGCAATGTAAAATTCACATTGAATTTCTAATAAGTCACACTTATTAATAGCAATTCTCATCTGTATCCTGTTTTGCTTATTAACAATTCTAAAAGCATGGTATTTTAATGGTCTGAGGGTGCATACAATACTTTGAACAAGCTACCATACTTGGTAACATTGGGAAATCAGAACACTGGCTATCGCTTCAATGAGAGAAGTTGAATGATTGGTGGGTTTGGGGCATTTATATCCTAAAAAGGATAGGAAATATCAATGAATGGCTATAGTTACTCTTATGTATATTTTAGAATGGATGTTTCCAACCCAATTCACAAAAACCTTAAATAATTAAAAATGTCTTAACTTTGCAATTCTGTTCCAATGGAAAATTTGATGAAAAGCAGATTATTCAAATTTGAGGATTAGATTAAATCACTGTTTCAGAACAATTTATTGCTTACCCCATATGGTACTTATAAGGTTTCAGTTTATCAAGTTAAATCAGCTGATTCAAGTTGTGTGCATTTATTTTCCCTAGCCCACCCAATAAAAAAATAAACCGCTTTCTTTAAAGAAATATTTTTAATAATTGGTCTATATGCCGAATTACAGCAGTTCTATGTTGCTCAACATTTTAGCCACTGTGGTTCACCATTATGGAACTCCGACATTTTTTTTCCTATACAACCATCAGCAAGTGATCTAGGACAAGCCCCATATGCTTCATGAGAAGATAAATTCTCTGGCACAAAGCATACAATTTGATTCCAAGCTTCAGATAGGCGTGTTGGAAAACAGATTGTAGTCTTTATGTGTTGGTAGAATTCAGTCTCATTTTCACCACCTATAGTAGACATATAAATATCTGCCTTCAATTCACCATCACAAATTCTCCTACACCAATGTCTCAATGTCTCGGACAGGATTATACAATAATAATATGAATCAATCAGAGCTCAAAGTGAACGTCAAATTTTAGGCTAAAACATAGTGGCTTTGAAGATTTTTTTTCTACTATATCTGCTGAGGTCTAAAATGTGAAATCTACATAGAATTAACTTTTAATACATCACGATTTTCACTTTAGTGAATACATTGTATGAGAGCAGAAATAAAGTAAGGGGGGAGGGCTATAATCCCCTCCAGATGTTTTTGAACTACAATGCCCATGATTCTTTGCTTAAAACAGATAGCCAACACCCATGATTCATTTAACAGATCGCCAATGCCCATGTTTTTTTGAATGAAACAGATAGCCAGAGAATCATGGCTGATAGTCAGGGGATCATTTGATTTGTAGTTCATCATCTGGGGGTGTGCAGGCCTGATCTAAACGAACAGTGGAACACTCCAAAACTAGAAATATATATATATATATTTATTTCTAAATTTGCAGTGTTCCTTTAAGTATATCGATAACTAGTCATGGACAGTCAAATTACAGGGAGAAGCTCTCGGTCGGGTCCAATAAAAAGACAAAGTGACCCAGTGCCCACCATACTAAGTGCACAACCAGGTTCACCTTAGTCTACTAGGAAATTAGTGAAGGCTATAAAACAAAAAAAATATTGTACAGAAAACAATTAATACAGAACAAACACTTATTCTTTAATCAGAACGATGACGCAATAGGGAATGTGTTTGTTCGCGAATAGTAGTTCAACGCACTCTCCATGTTATCCTATTCCCTTGAGACATTATATGATGAAATAATATCCTCAAAGCTACCATAATTCAGCACTTCTTCCCTTTGTGGCTCCTTGCATGTCTTGCTTTCACAGCACGGCTATATTTAATATATTAAAGAACATCCATCACTAAATATACATTTTAGAAATGGCCTGCACTCTCCTGCAGTGATGCAGATTTTGCCTTACATTACGTCTGTAATAGTAATTCCCCTTACTTGAGCTTATCGTCTCTATTTAAAGCTTCCAGAACACATGGGATCATATCAAAGGGTCAAAGGACTAGCACATCTTTCAAATGAAATGTATGGTGCCCTTAATTTAATTTAAAACTAATTGAAATGGGCATTGCAAAGAAAAATTATAAAATGGGAAAACAGAATTTACATGATCACCACACAAGGGAATATATAAAGATATTTATTTCCACAATATTAAATATCGCTGGTAGTGGAGCATTTGTTGATTAACCCATAAAAATGTTACTCCAATTAATGCTAATCATCAAAAGAATTGATACCGAATATCAATTTCATTTATAAAATCTACAAATTCATTCGAATTAAAATTCTTTTTAAAAGGATTTTAATTCAAACAATTCGACAACAAATTAACCAGATTTTCTGAAAATTATTTGTTTAACAACTAGTACGAATTTTTGAAATAATAACTTCAAATACATTTTAGCACATGTCTAACATTAACATTAGTCGCATGTGCAGGGGGTGCAATTACACTCCTGCACAAAATGAATTATTTTTTCGAATAGGAAGTGTTTCAAGCAGAGATGCTGCAAATATAAATTAATACCACCATGACCACTTCTAAAAGCAGAGGTGGTAGTTGGAATAACCTCTTAATAGCAGATGAAAGAAACCTAAAAGCACTTGTTTCAATTTAGCCAATATTCAGTTTCATTAGAATTTTGAACTGAAGACTGTCCAATGTTCTGATCCAAATTTCAGTTATAAGTCTTCTTTACATATGATTGTGACAATGTAATTTTTTTATTGCAACATTAAATAAACATTGCCATAATTTAATGGTCTTCGGATATAATTTCTCATTGTTCATTCAATAAACACTTGTATTATCTTTTTATGTTACATAATTTAAATCATGAGATATACATCTATAAATATATTGTATTTGAATCCAAAAGCAACATACATGGGACTTGTATGTTGATCACTGCTAGTAATGGGCTCCCATTTTTGTCTTCTTGTGAAATTACACATCTCATGTTTGCAAAAGAACGTTTTCAATTCAGTAATCCTGAATTACAATAGGACTATTTTTCACCAGGGAATCTTTTCCTGGATTTCCCGCTAAAGAAGAAAAAAAAAATTATAATAATCAGCTGGGTTTCATGTGTTTTTTCAAAAATGTCAAGTTTCTCCAATTTGTCTAAGATCTAATCACAGTAAATTATCATTTTGGTCTGAAAATTTACTACACTTACAAAACCTTCATGTTTTCATGTCCTTTATGTCTATGCTCATTTTGAGCCATTAAGTTCTTCTTTCGAACTTTTTTCAGGTTCAGATTGTTCAGCTATGATCTCATGGCCATTTTTGACCTCATGATCAGTGTCATTTAGTGCTTGTTTTTTGTTTTCTGTTGTGAAGCCATTGCCTTCTTTCATTTCAATCTCTTTGTCTTGTCTTTCCTTTTCTTCCTTTTCAAGCATCCGATAGTTATAATAGTTCATAACAAATAGGAATAAACCTGCAAACACTATGGTACCACCACATGCATAAAACATGTATCTGTAGTCCCCTGAGGCATCAACTATTGCACCTGTAAATAAACCAAAATGAATCAGTTAAAAATGTTATACACCCACCTTATTAAAAAAACTGTTTTTTTTCCCCAGACGGTAACATATGGTGAGTTGATGTAGACTGACAAAAAAACTGCAATAGTTATGCTATGATATTGGTTTTCTATGTATT
Organism: Pelobates fuscus; assembly: GCF_036172605.1. Classification (NCBI taxonomy): domain Eukaryota; kingdom Metazoa; phylum Chordata; class Amphibia; order Anura; family Pelobatidae; genus Pelobates; species Pelobates fuscus. The sequence continues at coordinate 151,169,225 of NC_086323.1, forward strand.
TAATATAAAAGTACTCTCATTATCGGTATTACCGGAGATTATATATCGGCAAAACCGATAATTGGTCGATCCCTATAAATTGCTCCAATAAAGGTGAAGAGAGAATATTGAAAATTTACTATATAAGTCATTAAGATGTGTGTTTATGTGTTTATGTGTTTTGGTAGTGTGTGAGAAAGACAGAATCTACATTAAGTCCTTCATTTCGGGTGTTGAAATCTGTGATCATTTTCATCTCAAATGTCTTTCGTTCATGAGAGTTTCAGGCTTAAAGTTCTTAAAAGGAATTTCAAAGACTCATGCTGCCCAAAATCCAAAGCCAGGAAACCCAGGATGGCCCATTATAACAGGTATGGTAACACTCACTGAACAAATATCTGGCCTAATAGAAAACATTCTTAAGCCTCTAGTTATTAAGACAGAGCTTTATACAGGACACTACAGACTTCCTCAATAAACTTAACCAGATAAATGAACTACTTGAAAACACTATACTAGTAACAATAGATGTAGATGTAGTACTTACAGGGCAACATCCCACATAGGGATGATATTGAGGCCTGCCTTTAATTTTTCTCATCTCACAAACCAACACACAAATATGATAGCTCAATAATTGCCCAACTTATAGAATTCATACTCACATACAACTATTTCAGTTTTAATAACAATAACTACCTACAAATGACAGAGACAGTGATGTGCACAAAAATGTCACCCGATACACTAATCTTTTCATGGCTGACCTAGAAAACAGATTTTTATGTACACAGCCCCACATACCATATACATAGTATCATTACATCGATTATATTTTCATAATATGGACAGAAATAGAAGAAAGCCTTATAGACTTTCATAAATATTTCAATTCATTCCACCCATCAATAAACCTTAACTTTTTTTAAATTGTAGTGTGAGTTTCTTGGACTGCACAATAACGGTCACCAATGGCATTCTTCATTCGTCTGTATATTGAAAACCCACTGACAGGTACAGCTACCTCCACAATTCCAACTTCCCGATCACACCAAACAAGGTATTATCTACAGCCAGGCTATAAGATATCACCGCATTTGCTCTGACACAAAAGACAGAGATTAGATCAGCACCCGAGTACACAGTCAGTCATTTAGGCAAAAGGGCTACAAGGAAAGGACAATAGCTAAAAAAAAAAAAATCTGCCCTAAAAACATCACGGGAAAGGCAAAGTATTGTATCCTACAATACAAAGAAAGGGAAAACAAAACAAGAATCCCTCTAGCAGTTACTTACAACCCAACTCTAGGTACGTAAAATTATTAATGAGCTTCAACCATTAATTTCAGAGGACCCCACACTCAAAAAAAATTTCCTGAACCCCCATACTAGCATTCAAACAACCGCCTAACCTGAGACAGAGATTGGTCCGCAGCAAATTGACAACAGAACAGGAGCTCACACAGAATGGCACTGTATGATGAAACAAATCACTCTGCAAACTCTGTCAACATATATGTGGCAATAACACAGCCAGACACAATAACAAATCATACAACATTAAATGATCACTATAGTGTCAGGAAAACAAACTTGGAAGGCAGCCACAGAGGCTGGATTAACCTGCAATTTAAACATAGCAGTTTCTCTGAAACTGCTATGTTTACATCTGAAGGGTTAAAACCTGGGGGACCTGGCACCCAGACCACTTCATTGATCTGAAGTGGTCTGGGTGACTATAGTGTCCTTTTAAAGGAATCATATTCGAGCACATCTGCGAATGTGGTGTACATAATACAGTGTACAGTGTGTGACAAAGGTTGCTACATTGGAGAAACTGGCCTTAAACTGCATCTCAGAATGAATCTACACAGACACTAAATCAAGAACCACTAGGAAAATGGATATTGTACCCCTGTTGGTCATCACTTCACCCAGACTGGTCACTCCATACAAAACCTCATGATTAAAGTTCTTGAAGGGAATTTCAAAGACTCTCATGAACGAAAGACATTTGAGATGAAAATGATCACACATTTCAACACCAGTACTTAATGTAGACTCTGGCTTTCTCACACAATAACAAAACTGTATATAAACACACATCTTAAATGTTCTTTTTCAATATTCTTGTATCTCGTTTCACCTTTATTGGATCACTTTATATACATAAATATATGCAGCTATATGGAGTCTCCACTCCTTCAAAAAAATCATTAAAAACCCACTTCTTCATAAATGCGTATCAATGAAACTGTTAAAGCTCCCGACTGATTCCTCTCTTGCAATTGTCACTAGTCTAATACTATCCTTACCTTTTGTGTCACTTTACCCCACTACCTCCAGTGTCTGTATTATTTCAATTTATAATGCCATAATACAGACTGGGGGCTGGCAGGAAGCACTTACCTCTCCTGCAGCTCCTGTCAGCTCCCTTCTCCTCCGCGCCGATCCGGTGAGCACCTCTGGCAGCTCCCAGTTTAAGTCTCGCGAGAGCCGCGGGGTCATAGTGCGGCTCTCGCGAGACTTACACTGTGAGCTGACAGAGGAGCTGACCGGACCGGCGCGGAGGAGGAGGAAGCTGACAGGAGCTGCAGGAGAAGTAAGTGCTTCCTGCCAGCCCCCCTCCACTGAACTGCCAATGCCACTGGACCACCAGGCAGTGAGAGCCCCCCTCCCTGCCATGTATCAAGCAGGGAGGGGGGCCGGAAAAAAAAAAAAAAAAAATATATATATATATATATATATATATATATATATATATATAAATAATAATAATAATAATAATAAAATAAAAAATAAAAAAATATGAATAAAACAAAAAATAATAATTTAACAAAAAGATTATTAAAATAATAATTAAAAAAAATAATAATAAAAATGCCCACCCCCCACCAAGGCTCTGCAACACATACACAAACACACACTGCATCACACACACACTGCATTCATATACACACACTGCATTTATTATATACACACACTTTAAATAAATATTTAATTAATATAATTTTTTTAGGATCTAATTTTATTTAGAAATGTACTAAGCTGCTGCATTTCCCACCCTAGTCTTATATTCAAGTCAATACGTCTTGGGGGTAACATTAGGGGCCTCGGCTTATATTCGGGTATATACAGTACTTTTTCTGGCTATTCTCAGCCAACCTGAACCTTTCACTTTCAGGCACATCTTCTGCTATTTATGACATCCCACTCACCCCCCTCCCCTCCTCTAACGTCAGTTGTTTTAAGTGTTAAATTAACTATCAAATTGATCAGTATTTCTTCAGACCTGAGGAATAGAGGAAAACTATTGAAAGCTTTATTGGAAATATTATGTTAGTCCAATAAAAAAAAAAGTATTGTTGCATACTGCAATATTCTGGTATTTTGGCTATATATATATATATATATATATATATATAATATCTTCTAAATAACATATAAATAACATGCTGATCAAAACTGCATTAGAATTTCATTGAAATTCCAAAGTAATCCAAAGATGATATAAGACAAAGTAGGGTGGTCTTCGAGGTTGACAAAAGTTTACAAAAGGCGGAGCTCCGAGGTCAACCGCAAGCGGCTGGCATAAATGATAGGATTCTCCATAGACTTCACCAGTGTAAAGCACTGAAATATCTCATGGAAACTGAAGCAACAGGAGCCAAAGAAAACAGCAGCAAAATGTTCTATAGCTTTGCTAGATGACAAAATATGAATATGTTGGGAATCAGGTGCCATGTTTCCACAGCTGGTTTACTTCAACAAATAAAAAACAATTTTGATTTATATTACAAAATGTGTAATTAAATAGAATATATTTACCTCCAAGTGGGGGTCCTATTAGAAGAGGAACACACTCCACAATTGTGACAAGCCCAACAGCACTGGAAAATCGTTTGACGCCAACAAGATCCATCAGAGTTTCAAATAGCAATGCGCACACCATGCCAAAACCCAATCCAAAAAACACAGAGTACACCACCAAACCTGTATAGCCTCCGGCTATTGGGCACATGAGATGGCAGAATCCATTAAATGCAATAGAAGCACTGAAAAAATATTGAATTCTTGGCCTGATCCACTTGGTGTTGGCAATGATTCCTGTAAGTGGTCTGGCAAACATATCAACTATGGCAAGTATTGATAAAAGAAAGGCTGATGAGTATTCATCAACCCCTAGATGCTTTGCATATGGTGTTAAAAATACAATCGGAGCATAAAATGCAAGAAACATTATAACATTTCCAACAAGGTAAATTAAGAAGCCTCGGTGTTTAAAAAGCGTCAAATCAAGGACTTTGTTGAATTTTTGCATACAGCTTTCTTCCTTCTTCTTTTCCTTTTCCTTTAGTTTCCCTGTTTCCACCAAGCCAGCACTTGCTTTATCACCACCTTTGTCTTTTTGTTTTTTAGATTTTATAAATTTAGGTCCAATAGGACGAAACAGAGCACCAGCCACACAACAGTTCAAGAGCAGGGCTCCCAGGATGAGAAAACTCCCTCTCCACCCATACTCGTCGAACAAAAACTGATTCAGAGGTGCCAACGTAGAGAGTACGACTGGACTTCCTGCCATGGCTAGGCCATTTGCAATTGGTCGACGTTTTGAAAAGTACTTTCCAATCACGATGACTGATGGCTGAAGGTTTAGAGAAAATCCAAAACCTGTAAGACAGAATAAACAGAGGTTTGCTACATTATATAAAAATAAAATGCCAATTTTTTATGAAAGTTAAACTGGAGTTTTGGTGTAAATTGTATACTTTTGAGAATGTGGTAAAATCTTAAAGAACCCTTTCAAAACACTTCAAAGGCCATCAAGTGTAACATATCATGCAACTCAGTTGTTCCTTCCAAAACAAAAAGCAAACACATTGCAGCAATTTCACATATTGCCCTTAAAAGTGATAAAACAAATTGCCCTGAAACAAAGTATTTAATATTAATTATATTAAAGGGAAGCTTTAATAACTAAAACAGCTTCAGTGCAAAAGGAACATTCCTGACACCATAACAACTTAGAGAATTACAAAATGTAGGCAAAAATAGTAAATGATGAAAAACATTTCAACTCATTAAAAATTATACACTGATAGTTAAAACATAAAAATCACTTTTCTAATATTGTGTAGGTAACCCTCTGGAGCTCCCGAAATAGCTCTAATGCATCAATGCATGTACTCCACAACACCTCTGAACGTGTCCTGTGGTATCATTTAAGTCCTGCAAGTTACGATGTGAGGCCTCATGGTTTGGATTTTTTGTTCCAGCACATCCCACAGATGCTCAATCGGATTAAGATCTGGGGAATTTGGAGGCACCTTGAACTGTTTGTCATCATCTTCAAAGCATTCCTGAACAACTTTTGCAGTGTGGTGGGGTAAATTATCCTGCTGAAAGAGGTCACTGACATCATGAAACACCATTGCCATGAAGAGGTGTATGTAGTCTTCAGCAATCTCTATGTAGGTGGTTCTTGTCAAAGTAACAGCCACATGAATGCCAGGACCCAAGGTTTACCAGCAGTTTATTGCTTAAAGTGCAACACTGCCCCGCCGGCCTGCCTTCTTCCCATATTGCATCCTGCTGCCATCTCTTTTCCAGGTAAACAATGCATACGTATCTGACCATCCACCTGATCTAAAAGAAAACGTGAGTCATCAGCTCATGCAATCTTCTTCCATTGCTCCATGGTCCAATTCTGCCCCAATTGAAGGTGCTTTTGGTGGTGGATAGGAGTTATCATGGGCAGTCTGACCGCTTGCTGGTATGCAGCCCTGGACCCAGAAAAACAGTTTTTTCAAGAATTGATTGTTTAAGAATTGACTGTTCAATAGCTGCCTAATATATCCCACCCCTTGACAGGTGGGATTGTTTCAATATAATCCATGTTACCGGTCAGTGGTTTTAATGTTGTGGCTGATCGGTGTATATAGTTACATTTTCAATATAAAATATGACATCTAGTAAATAAACCCAAATGAATCTCTCCTTCTGTAGATGGATAAAAAATAAATATGACACTGTTAAATTAAAAAAAAAAATTGAATTTTATATTGTAAATAAAATTTTTGTAAATGCACCCCCCTCAAAAAAAAAAAAAAAAACAACACACAAAAACTTGTTGCTATGAATGTTTGAAAGGGACCATGCAACACTTTTATAGAAAAGACATATTAATGAGAGGAAAATAATAAAAAAAAAAAGTTGAATGCCAACCAATCTTTTAGATAATAATCAATTAAAATATCCTATTATCTGCTCATTAATTTTCCAGTGACACAAATCTAATTTATTATAATTTCATTTTAGCAGCATTAATTAGTATGTGATAGCTTCCCACTCAGCAGTGCTCTTGCTGACTTGTCATTAAAAATGCTTCTAAGTCACTAACTAAATTTAAGTTGTAAATGTAACTCTAAAATCTCTTTTCAGAAAACTGTCACAGAAGTATATACACAGAGGCCAAAATTCCAATATAATTTTTCAAAATTTAATTTTAGCATGCATTAAATTTAATTGAATTAGAAAAAATATAAAGAAGTGCAAAATTATTAAGCATATACATTATTCATTAATTAAATTCATTTTAAACCAAACAAAAAAACCTGAACATTACACCAACGGCACTTTTATCCCAAAGCATTCTAAATACATACACATTAATATTTAGTTTTTCCCCTCTTGCAGCTATAACAGTGTCCACTCTTCTGGAAAGGCGTTCCACAAGATTATCGAATGTTTCTCTGGGAATTTTTGCCCAATCAAAAAGCACTGATATTGGACAAGAAGGCCTTGCTAGCAATCTTCATTCCAGTTCACCCAAAACACGTTAAACACTAAACTCATCCAGCTATGTCTTTATGGACCTTGTTATGTGCACTGTGGCAAAGTCATGCTGGAATAGAAAAAGGCCTTTCCCAAACTGTTCCCACAAAGCTTGAAGCATGTCCAAAATGTCTTGGTATGCTGAAGTATTGAGTTTTTTTTTTCACTGGAAGTAAGGGTTCTAGCCCAAACCCTGAAAAACAGCCCCATACCACTAAAAACTTTACAGTTGGTACAATACAGTCAGGCAAAGTTCTTTTGGCATGCACAAAACCCAGAATCGCCAATCAGACTGAAGCAGGATTGTACTCTGTGATGTGAGGCTTCCATGCTGCACCATTTCTTGAACCTCCCGCTGCACAGTTTTTGTGCTGATATTAATGCGTGTGGAAGTTTGGAACTCTTCAGCTATGGAATCAACAGAGCTTTGGCGACTTTTACGCACCATGTGCATCATCACTCAGTGACGCCGCTCTGTGACTTTACTTGGTCTTCTACCGAAACATCTACTCAGTATATGGGTTGGACCTGCCTAAGTCCAGATGGGTAGTTGAGAATGACAGGGCTGAGATCCTGTGGTTCTTTCAGATCCAGACAGACCAGCAAGTACTGGCCAACCAACCTGACATCATGGTGGTTGACAAGGAATGGAAGACTGCAGTCATGGTGGATGTGGGAATACCCAGTGACTAGAACATCAGGAAGATGTTCTAGCCATGGAACATTAAAGGTGGACAAACGAAAAGCTAGAAAGGATGTGGAAAGTAAAGGCAATTCAAGTCCCAGTTCTGATAGGAGCACTCAGGGCTGTGACTCCCAAGTTGGGGGGAGTGGCTTCAACAGATTCCAGGTGGGACATCCGAGATCCCTGTCCAGAAGAGTGCAGTGCTAGGAACAGCTAAGATACTGCACAGAACCCTCAGACTCCCAGGTCTCTGTTACAGGAAGGATCCGAGAATGTGGAATAAAACACACACAGTTTAAAACAACAGGTCGACAGCACAAAGACTACTCTACTGGTCTGTGTGCCTTTCATGGTCCTTTATTTTGACATGGATTTTCAGTTCAGTACAATTAGACAAGCTGTGATTACTGCAAATGTGAATAATGTTCCCAAATGATTTATTTTTGCCATTTGCATCATTCTTCCTAGAAAAGGGGCATACCTGCCCAATGACAGGCTGCTGGCCTGCGCCCGACCATCAGAACTGCTGAAATGCTCCATGCATTGTCCTAGTGCCCACTGCACCGCACACTGTGCTGCCCGGGACTGTTCCCTGGTTTCCCCAGATGCGAGACACCAGGGAATTAAAGCAAGCTAGAGAAACAGGAGCCTGAAATCGGAACAGTTCCTCCAAAAGTGGGACTGTTGGTAGGCCTGCATTTGGAATTCAATAAGAATTCAATTTCATAGTTTATTAAAGGGACACTATAGTCACCAGAACCACTACAGCTTAATGTAGTTGTTCTGGTGAGTATAACAGCTCCCTTCAGGCATTTTTATGTAAACACTGTCTTTTTCATGTAAACACTGCTCCTAGGGATACCTCCAAGTGACCACTCCTTAGATGGCCACTGGAGGGTCTTCCTGGCTCAGGGCTGCACAGTAAGCAGCCCTGCCGTTCAACGTCTCCACGCTCTGCACGGGGATGCTGAATATTTCCCATAGAGATGCAATGATTCTATGCATCTCTATGAGGAGATGCTGATTGGTCAAAACGGTGTTTGGCCCGCCCCCTTGCCATTGGATTGGCTAAAAATCGGCAATTTTGATGATGTCACCAAGAGGCTGGGCTAGCGCCGGCAGACCCATGGAGAGCTGAAAATAAGGTGAGTTTTAACCCATTCTGAGGGGGCTAAGGGGGGGCAAACCGTGGGTTTTCACTATAGGGTCAGGAATGCATGTTTGTGTTCCGGACCCTATAGTGATCCTTTAAATACACCCTTTAGTCTTTACATCTAAGCGGTCTACTTTAAAGTCCACAAATATGTTCATGAAAGGCTACAAAATCCTGGAAGAGATAGAATATCTTCTGGCAACTACAGTACATCTGTAAATGTATACATGTGCTGTCAAACTATTATGTACAAACATTTCAAACACAAATAATTTTCTTCCACTTCAGTTCTTTAACCTGATTTACGGTTGAGTAGGAAGAAACATTGGTAATTTTGTGCTGTTTGTAAAGAAGGATAAAAAAAAAAAAAACCTTGCAAATAAAATCTCTGTTTTCATATAAATTTCAATAAAATAATCAGTTCATCGGTTCAACCTTGCAGTGCATCAATGAATTCATACATTAAAAAGATTACATGAAATAATAGTTTTATTACCTGCAATAACACCGACGCATATGTAAAGCTGTAAAATACTTGTGCTGAACGTAGCTAGAATCATACCAATCGAACTTAAAAAGCCTCCAAAGATAACTACAGGTCGACTGCCATATCGATTCACCAAGATACTGCCGATAGGACCTACAATAAAAAAAAGCAAATAATTATGTTTTTGCTTAAACTACAGTGTTTAAAAATACTATTAAAAGTATTAAAAACTGCAGTGTTTAAAATACTAACATACAATCAAATTAAAGAGCCATATGTTTAATCTAAACAGTGTTCTAGCAGAAATGCTAGTAAATGTATACATTTGTTTTAAATATTACCCCCTCCCACCCCCCAGGAGGTTGAATTTGATCTTGTCCAAATAGACCTGTAACAATGCAATGAAAATTAGTGTTGGTGTGTAAATATAGGTAAGATGTGGTTAGTTTGAGATATCCCCTGTAGCCTTAACTTATTTGTAATGAGCTGTGCTATGGGGTCACGATGAGTTTGTCTACCACTGACGAGTCCTATCACAAGAGTATGATTACTGTTTGCATTCACTGACCATGGTAAACAATTGTGACATGCAATGACGTGCAAAGGGCTGGTCACCTGAAAACGTGTTTACATTTATTGACAGAATGTAAGATTACTGTATGCATGCACGCAGTTTTATTAAGAGTTCCAAGTATTTTTTTTTTCAATACTAAATTATCACCTACATTGTACTTGTCTTTTCTGCTTCAAGATCTATATCTAGCATATACTTTTTGTCAGAAAAAAAAAAATAAAAAAAATATTTCCATATAAATAAATCAGAAGACAATAGTTTAATGTCTATAGCCAATAAAGTGGACAGGTATCAAGAGTTAGACTTTTTTTGTTTGTTCTTTATTCTTGCTCATAACTTCAATGTATTGTCCCTCTGCCTCCACGGACCCCTTGTGTGATTGACAGGTCAATTTTTTTTTTTTCCATTTACCTGTTCCCAGCACCAAGGTCCCTTGGCACTGGATGAATCTTTTACTCCAGGAACCTAATGTGAATGCCAGATGAGCACAGCAAGCACATTAGACATTCACAAAGGCAAGCATTCAATTAATGCTTTCCTATGGGGATTTTGAGGTTGCTGGACATCGAAGTGAGAGGACATCCAACATAGTTTCATGGAGTTAAACTGCAATGTTTTGCCTTGCTTTACACTGCACAGTTAAGGGGACTAGAGCACTGCACCCAGTCCACGTCAATGAGATAAAGTAGTCTAGGTGCCTATAGTGTAACTTTAACCCACAAATTTTTTTTTATTATATATATATATATATACACGTGGCATCACAAGTGGGCAAACCGCCTGTAAGCCGCCTATAAACCGCCTATATCTATGCAGAAAATACAGGCCAGAGAACAAGTGGTTTGCACCTGCAGCAGGTACAAAACACAGTAATCGCTCCCTTGCAGTCCCCTGTTAATGAGTGCAAGGGAGCAAATATTGTGGTCTGCACCAAATAGAGGTGCAAACCACAGGCTCCCCACAGTTCCTAAAAGGGACACTATAGCCATCAGAACTAGTACAGCTTAATGACCATTCAAGATGTGATGGATGTGAGTCTTGCCGCAGCGAGATGGCGGAAAAAAAGTTAAATACCTTTTAACTTAATGTTGCAAAAGTCATAGATTGGTTATTTTAGCTCAGATGCTGCAATTTGATTTTGAAAAACTCATTGTTTAGCAAAAACCTACGTCTCCAAACTGCCTTAAAGGCAATTTAAAATAAAGATCAATTGTTTTTCCCAAAATTAGGGTGGGTCATGAAGCTTTCCAGTAGAACCCTGCAAATGTAGAATAACCTGCCAGATAACATCAAATGAAAACATCTACATATATTTTCAAACAAAAAGCAACTGCATTAATTGCTACAAACATAATTTCAGAGCAGATTTACCTATAAGGTCACATAGGCGTCCGCCTAGAGCTTCGGCGCTAGCTGGGAGAGTGCCCTCCTTGACTCATCAAGCAGATAAAAAGATCTCCCTGCTTCACTACATTTAGGGGGCTTCACTTGAAGAGTTTCCTTAAAGCCCCTAGCCATTCTCAATGACTCAGAGAGCCACAGCCAGTACTCCGATTTATTGAGGAAACACCAGGGCCGTGAGGGAGCTGTTAAAGTGAGCTGCACCCAATATTAGTGCAGACCAATGTCATAGGGCCACCAACCTTAACAAACCCACAGAAACACTATCAGAATTATTTACTAAAGGGAGAATTGTTGGGAATTCAAAGGAAATTTCAGGTTTAAGGCCAAACATAACCAAATTAAAAAATTGCTCGAAGTCAGCAAAGCCTTATATTTGAAATTCACTTTTTTCTAATTTTAGTGAATAATCTGTACATCAGGGCTCAACCTCAAGCCCTTTTAGATAACAATATACTTTCCACTTAGTTCAAACACATATAAAGATAATCTCAGACTCACAATGAGACCAAGATACATTAACATTCTCATGTCATAAAACCTATCTACACGTTATATTTATGACTTTTAAGGTTTTACAGTTTATGAGTTTAGCTTTTGCCTTCACACAAATTATGGGGGTTAAATACACTGAATACCTTTAAAGTTGATACTTTACAACACGCTTAGCACCTGTGATTGTATATTGCATATAATTAAGTAGATATGGCATCCACTGATACACTTTTATGCCTGTCCTTTAGATAATGTGAAACATATATTTGTAATATGTATATCCAAGCAGGAAATCGTGATTTTGACACAAATTTATAAGCGAAAAAAAAAATGTATAACAAACTTCTGAAAAATAACACAGATTTTGTGCAACAAAAATGTCCAAAATAAAATGCATCAACTAAGATGTGTGATTACAAACAAAAAGCTAACTTAAAGCACCATAACCACTGAAGCCTATTGTAATATTTATGATGCATTGAGTCTCAGGGCGTAGTGCCCTTTCAGTAATGTGAAACTGTTTGAGCAAAAGAGGTGATTTAATCCAGTGGTTACAGCTTATCATTGCCATACAAATTGGACAGATAAGGGAGTAAGAATTCCTCATCACCTCTGTATGAGAGGGTGCAAACTTTGCGTGCCAGAACAGTCTGTTCTGTAAATTCATTTAAAAGTTCAACAAATAAAACAGTCCCATAACAATAATTATACATAGATTCTGGGTACTTTCCAGTTCCCCATGTGGGCGCAATGCGCAAAAGGGAAGCAATACAGTCAATAATGCAATTCCTTAGTACGCAGTACTGGAGGCGGTATCTCCAGAAGGATATTGATACTTTAGAGAGGGTTCAGAGAAGGGCTACTAAACTGGTTCATGCAGGATAAAACATACAAGGAACACCCGGGAGTTAGACTACATAGGGAGGCATATGCCTCCCACCACGCTGACACAGACCTTCCTCCTCCTCCTCCCTTAATTCCCTTTTTTTTTTCTCTACTCTCTCTCTTCCTCTTCTCTTTCTTACCACTGCCCACTCAGACAGGCCACCTTTACAGACGTGATGTCCCGCAAGCACCGGGACCGTGAACACCAACACACTAGAGATAACACCGACAGGAACTACCGAAAATCTATCGTGGAACACTACCCCCGAATGATACACAACGAACTCACACATGACCATAAAGCGGACTGGGGGGCGGGAACCACAGGGACCGCAAGTTGCAGTACATGTGCGTTACGACCCCCACCTCAAACAGACACACCGATAGGGCTACGCCCCACCAATGGTGCTATGACGCTTATATGCACGATTACCCTCGGTACAGTAAGAGCGATCGAGGCACATGCAGAAAAACATACACACCCACAGGGGGTTCCAAACCCCGCACACAAGCCTGCCCTATTGAGGCGTATAATACCTACACAGGTTTCCACCGTCCGCAGAACACAGGGTTCAATAGCATTCCTATGTCCCTGACTGATCAACTGACAGCTGGGCCAATATCACAGTGCCTATTCTGGATCTTACTGACCAATTGCCATTAATATGAGGTGTGCTTATATGACTGCCTGGATGATCCTCATGAAATCAATGGGCTCCAAATATTTTACGTTTCATTTAAGCCTGCTCCCAAGGTTATTCTTGCTTACTGGGATTACACTCTTTGCAATAGATTTGGTGGTACTCCCGCATAGCGAGGTGCGGCAGCGCTGTAATACATCAAGTATCAGTGGTTTCACCCTCACCTTTTAACCCCTTAAGGACACATGACATGTGTGACATGTCATGATTCCCTTTTATTCCAGAAGTTTGGTCCTTAAGGGGTTAAGGAGCACATGCCATACTCCGCTGAAAGAGTCCAACCTCTAGTCTTTAACCTAGAAATGTCGGATAACACGTTACTTTTCTGCAACTCATACGTCAACTGTATACCGTTATTATGACCAAAATTAAGACATAATTGATTCAATTGTTTCAGTAAACAACAAAATGTGCAGATTATTACCCTGCTAAGTTTGACCATAATTCCCTATCTCTTTCTATTGTATAAGTTTGTAAAATTACATTGTTCTCTGGTATTACCGTCACTGCACTTCAAAAATAAAGAATGTAAAAAAAACAAACAAAAAAAATACACAGTAAAGGAGGAGACTATATTTAAAAGAAGGAAAACTACCACAACAAGAGGACATAGTCTTACATTAGAGGGGCAAAGGTTTCAAAATTATATCAGGAAGTATTACTTTACAGAGAGGGTAGTGGATGCATGGAAAAGCCTTCCAGCTAAAGTGGTAGAAGTTAACACAGTGAGGAAGTTTAAGCATGCATGGGAGAAGGCTAATGAAAGTATTAAGAAAATTGGGCAGACTAGATGAACGGCCCTTACATTCTATGTTTGTATGTTAACCCTTACTTATTCTCTCCTGTCTTTTGCTCACCCCTAAACCCATTTAAAACCTTCTCTATAGAATCTGACAGTGGGCACCCACTTTAATGGTGGCTCCTTAATAGACGCCTACAGCTTTGACTCTATAATGCTACCCAGAGAGTGGACTTAAAAACAGCGCGAGAATTGGGTAGGGCTTTTCTGATGATCAAGGAGTTAAGCAATAGTAGTCCATACTCAACAAGAAATCAACAATACGCCTTCCTTTTAAAATCATTAAAGTGTTTCCCCCTGGCGCTATTTGATGCCAGCAAAGCACATATTGTTTATTTGCCAGTCCAAAGGTCATATTAATTCATTCAGTAGACAATTGACAAGTGGAATGATTTTAGTAATTTAATTACTTTGTTGGCAGGTGTGAAACATTGAAAACATTTTTACAAACTACAGTGACTATTTATCCTGTTTGCCGCATTGACATTAGCATAGCAAGAATATTTTATGTCATTATTACGCCATGTAAAAACATGTCCACTATTACTAACTGTAATTGTGCTTATCTTGTTTATTGAACTGCATAATTATAAGCGATCAGTATACTAAAGGGTCAATTAGAATCGGCATCAATATCCAGTCCTATGCATCGTTCAATATAAGGGTATTTTATCAAGCAAGCTACTTATTAATATAATTTACTCTCGGAGTGCTTTTGAATTTGACAACTCTTAATTACTTATGAGAGATGTTTTATAACATGAACAGAGCTCATTAAATGGAAATTAACCCACGACTACATATGTCACAATAAAGCAAAACACTAATAAAGAACAAAAGAAAATGCATTATGAGATTTTATTAAACTTACCGAAAACATTTCAGCAGTTTTTCTAGATTTACATTGACGTTTCCTGTTTCTTGAACTGGGTTGGTGATAGTTTTCATTTTGCACAACCAACTCGATGATACCGTAGCAAATATGACGCTGTGATATATAAAACTAACCCCTTCACTATCACATGATTACATCATTTACAGTCTGCATGCAAGGACTGTTGGCGAAGAGTGACACTTAGTCGTACAGCTCAGTGAGGTACGGAGAGGCAGCATCAATAAATGTACAGTACATGGGGTTTTTTTTTGCCCCTGAAAGCGAATTTCAAGTTTGGGCCAAAATAACCAAGATGTTACATAGTCGAGTTTGGACACATTAAATTTTGGCCTAAAAAATGAAACTCTTTCTAAATTCTAATTACACGCTACTGAATAGCTCTGCAATTGTCTAATGACAATATGCGAACAATGCGATGTAAATAGAATGCAATTCTTTTGCGCAAGAGTCACCAGAACAACAGCTTCATGTAGTTGTTGTGGTGAGTATACTGTAATCATTATATGCAGGCATTTTCATGCAAACACTGCCTTTTCAGACAAGCTTTGACACGTTTTGACTGTCTTTTTGTCAAGCAGAGGAAAAAATACTGAGACAAAAAGTAGTCCCTACTTTGTCTCACTATAATTTTTGACAGGGTTGGAATGTCAGTTAAATTCCAACACAGTCAATTTGGGTATATTATACAGATTTTATCTTTATGAATTACTTATTTTGGAGGCGGTGGGGTTTTTCCTAAAATTACAAACTACACTCTCACAAACTCCCCGCGCACTGAAGGAAACTGTGTTTTTACCCCTTAAAGACAGAGCGTGCTTTGTCGTCCTATAAAAGCAGGGCTTTAACACCTTTAGGGTGGCACAGTACGCCCCAATGATCAGGCCTTTCCAAGAGCAAGGATACCTGCCCTTCGCAGCTATCAAGATGATACTGCAATCACATGACTTTGACTGGCGTGGCTGACAGATTCACTGTCTGTGTTGTCAGGCAGATCCCACAAAATAGAATTAGTAAAAGCACTTAATTATGTTAAAATAATAAATAATTAAAATAAAAATGTAATAGCAAAATATACTTAGAATCAAATAATAATATATATGAATTTCATTGTAAATGTATTTTGTAGATTATATATATATTATTTTATGAATTATATATTGACAACCCAGGCAGAAATACCAGATAATTTAATTTGCAAGCCCTATATTTTCCCATGTAACTTTCTAAAACTCCATAAAATCTGTACATGAGGAATAATGTTATACTAGTGAGACATCACTCAACACAAATATGGGTGTTTTAGAGCAGTTAAAGGACCATTATAGGCACCCAGACCATTTCAGCTTAATGAAGTGTTCTGGGTGCCAGGTCCATCTAGGATTAACCCTGCCTGCTGTAAACATAGAAACTATGTTTACATATGGGTTAATCCAGTCTCCGTGACAGCCGCTAGAGGCGCTTCCGCGCTTCTCACTGATTTTCACAGTGAGAAGACGCCAGCGTCCATAGAAAAGCATTGAGAGTGCTTTCCTATGAGACTGGCCGCGCATGCGCATTCAGCCGATGACGGCAGAAGAAGGAGGAGATTCCCCAGCGCCAAGGCAGCCCGGCGCTTGAAAAAGGTAGGAATTTAACCCCTTCCTCACCCTAAAGCCCGGCGGGAGGGGGACCCAAGGACCCTAAAGAGCCAGGAAAACGAGTAGGTTTTCCTGGCACTATAGTGGTCCTTTAAACCTAAAGTGCAGTTTTTGTGTGAAAAATAGAAAAAACAAAAACGACTGGACATACCTGATTTTGAATACCCTGGGTTGTCTACTTTTGCAAATGAAACATCATGATGGTGGTATTTCTCATACCTGGGCTGCCACACAGTCTCAAAGGCAACATATGCCCAGCAAACGAACTGACAAGTTTCAATATGTAAAAACTGAAATGGGCAAGCTCTTTATTTGATCCTGTAACTTTCAAAAACACCATGAAACCTGTACATGGGGGCAACATTGTACACATGGGACATCACAGCTCACAAATAGCATGGTGATCACATGGCAACATGCTTACGCTGGGACTCCAGTTTGAAGTCAATCATTATGGACTATGTGTTTTCTATGCAACTCATGATAACAATGGGGGTGAGTACTTGAATGTTTTTATGCTATACACTTCTATATATTAACCAATACAGAAAAGAGTGCTCTGTGTATAAAAGGCGCTTAGTAGATAAACCAGACAATGGATAAAGGTGAAAAAGCAGCTCACACTCGTGTAAATATCCCCAAATTTTACACACAAAGTATAATGCAAAGAAAACAGATAACCCAGGTGGACCAAACCACTATAGGTGTCTCTTAGTGGAGGGCTAAGAGACTTCTATATATCTAGCTCTGTCCTGATGAAAGTTTAATTTGGCAAACAGATATATTGATTAGAATTTTCTGAGCAATAAAAGTTATATTTTAAGCAAATTTTAAAAAGTCCTGGGAGTGCTATCTAGTATTATGATGTTTTAGATTTGATTAATTTAAAATTAATGTTTCATATATAAAAATATTTGATGCAAAATGAAAGTCCTAATTTCTAAGAAAATGAAATATAATAAGCGTTGGTTGGTGCACTTAATATGAAAGAGGTAATTATGGTTGAACAGACATACAAAACAAAACCTAAAATTTGAAATATAATTTGTATATTTACCTCCATCCTTTAAAGTTTAAGACAAAGACTCATCATGTAAAGAATAAAAAGATATATATATATTACATTGTTAAACACAAATACACACACCAGTAAAGCCATAAGACTAGCTTTTCCCACAGAAATCTCACTTTAACAGTGCTCTCACTACTGCAAGGGATTATGGGTAGGCATATGCGAATGAGCTCAACAAAGAACCACATTTTTGCCTCATAATCCCACTTTATACATTTATTCCTTGGAGTATGTGTCTGCTGTATACAACAGCTTTGAAACAACTCAGGAAGAGGAGCAAAGCCAGTGAACCACTCATGGACAGCTGTTTCGTTGTTATATCAACTCATCAGCATAAGATAGAATACAGGCTTGCTATGGAGGCTTGGCGTTTCTTGTAATGTACATACCAAAAAAAAGAGTTGTGGTGGGGAAAAAAAAGTAGGAGGATGAAAACCCCTTCCACCTGAAGTGGATATCATCCAGATATCCAATAATGTGGCTGCACTCACGGTCTTCTCAGTTTCAAATCTATATTGAGTTATTAAAAAACGATCATCGACATTTCAGTCCTCCGTTCGGGACTTTCATCAGGATCCTGATGAGAGTCCCGAATGGAGAACTGAAACGTCAATTATGGTTTTTTTATAACTCAATATAGATTTGAAACTGAGAAGACTGAGTGCAGCCACATTATTGGATATCTGCATAATAGAAACCCAGGCTGAATAGCACCCGGCATAAGGCCCGGACTAGCCATCGGGCTAGTAGCCAAATGCCCTGCTGTGTGCCTTCGTGGGCCGGTGGGGAGATCAAGGATCTCCCTAACCGGCCCACAGGCACGGACATGCTGCCACAGGCTGGGGAGGGAGTGAGAGGAGGACCCGGTGGAGCTCTACCCTGCAGCTCCGCCGGGTCCCTCTCACGAGGTCGGAGCATTGCCGTGGTTACCAAGGCAATGCTCAGATCTCGCGAGAGTGAACTCTACCCCAGGATCTGCAGGGTAGAGTTCACTCACCACTAAGACCACTAAGGACTGCAGCACGCACCCCCCCCCCCCTCCATGGCAGCACGTCCCCGTCCCCCCGAGGCTAAAGGCAAGAAAGGGGGGATACAACGTTTATCTATTTTTTATTAAAAGAAACACAAAGAACATATGTAATATATTTACATTTTGCCCCTCCAGACACATTTCACACACACAGCAACAGCACACACAGCACCCTCACCCACACAAATCACACTCACACTAACAGCACCCTCAGACACACACACACACATATATTATGTATAAAATAACCCACAGTGAGTTAACAGACAAAGAAAATTAGAAACATAGAATGTGACGGCAGATAAGAACACCTTCACATACACACAGCGCCCCTCACACATACATATAAAAATGGTACATATATTGGGGGGCGGAGCCCGACAGCCAAGATGGCCGGTCGTGTTTTCTAAGAGCTCCAGCACCGGTGGGCTAATAAACGCCAATCCTGGATAAACTACCGATGCTACCAACCCACGGTGACCAGAAAGCGACCAAGGAAAAACCGGGGAACAGAATGATACCTGTCCCGGCCCAAAACGAGATGAAATCGCCTGAACCGGCCAATGCGGCCTAAGCCAGAGCGGAGCCTGAAGCCTGGGGGAGGCGGCCGATCTCCCGGCGTGAGGCACGCACACATGCCTGAAACAGCTCTGCTACCCCCCCTCAGGACCGGTGGGGGTCATCCCGGTCCTCGCTGGGGACGATCACCCCCATAACACAGCCTGCAACCCACCGGACGCTGTGTACCCCTGAGACCATTAAAGCGACACCTCAAATGTGTACAAGCTCCTGGGCCTGCAACACACGAGCCACAAGCAAAATGGCGGCAGAGCGCCAAATGCGACAGCAGAACTGGCCCGCAACCCCAAAACAACACGCTGACAACAGCGATCTCGGGAAGCGCCTGGATGATATACTCACAAGGTTCTGGGAGAAACTGCAGAACCGTGCAGCGACAAGGCGGCAAAACCTTCGGGGAGTGGGTGAGAGGGAGCCGACAGAGAAACCCTTAAGCGCAGCACAGGGCCACCTGCTGACACCCACCCATCCTGACTCACCACAACTGCCCGAGGACTCACCTCAGCAGCCTTATCAGGATCCAGCACACAGCAAAAAGGCATGCCCCGGGGCGTGGCCTGGACGCTGATGAAAATGGCCGCATAGAACGAGTGCTCCGCACCCCGGCGCTCAATAAAGCCCTGTAATCTGCTACAGCCCCGATCTCGGAGCAGTGAACCGTGCCCTGAGCACCCCCTTTACCACGGCCGAATGTCAAGCCGCAGAATTACTAAGAAAAAAGGCACCACCGAAGCATTATCCGTGGCGAACATGTTTGCCGCCCAGAGGCCTGCTGCACGTGGCGTGCCCTCGACTGCAAGCCCCGGTGCCACTCTCCTCGAGGACCCCCTCCGGGCCCACGACACCCCATCGGAGGCAGCTTCTAGTGCCATCCTACAGTCCCTAGCGGACGTTAAAGGATACCTGGCCGAGGAAATCCAGCGCACGGCCACAGAGGTAAAAGCAGAGATAGCCGCCATTGGAGGCCGCACAACCCGCATCGAGCTGCAACTCGGCAAGGCGGTACAAGCCCACAATCAGGCGGTTTCCGTCACAAACACCCTCCTTACCAGAGTGACGATCCTGGAACTGGAGCTTGAGGACGTCTCCAATCGCTCCAGGAGAAACAATCTGCGCATACGTGGATTACCGGAATCGGTGGCGGATGCGACCCTTGAGGAGACACTGGTCGCCTGCTTCAAACAGAGCCTCCCCGACATCCCGGCACATCTGTGGATGGTGGACAGGGTACATAGAGCCCTGCGGGCCCGAGGACCAAAGAATAGCCCGCCCCGTGATGTTATCATCAAATGGCACTACTACACGACCAAGGAGGCCATCTTGAGACACAGCAGGACGACTGCCTTTGCCCACGAGGAGACCAGCTTCCAAATTTACCAAGACGTGGCGCCGGCCACTCTGCTCCGACGGAAGGAGTGGAAACCGGTCACTGATTTGCTGAGAAACAATGGCCTGCGCTTTGCCTGGGGCTACCCGTTCAAGATATTGGTCTTCAAGGGCCCCAGGCCATCGGTGCTGCTCCCTACAACGGACATACCCACGTTTCTGGCTGATCTGGGCTTGGACTTGCCGGAGGACTTCCAGCCCCCACAGTCGCACACAGGGACTCTCGCCAGGCTAGACTTTGCCGCCGAAACCCAAGATATCCAGCGGGAATGACGCCGGGAGGGAGCGCCCAGAGGGGCTCCATTGCAGAAGGCAGGGGGACCTGCTACAGCCTTTGGACGCTTTGATATCACTTAAGTATACAGAAATGCCCTGGTTTTACTCTGTTTTTGGTTTGTGTTAGACTTAGGTTCCTCTCTTTCCATAAACTCTGATAATGGGGGAATATAACAGTGTGGGGACATGTCATCAGATGTATGCTACTACCCCTGAAACCCTCTGCTACCCTGGGGGGCACACTGGGCTTTAGTACCGAGGGGATTAGCTTTGATGCTCCCATAGTTAGCTGATGCTGCATGATACTTCAGGGGACTGAGATAGCAGCCGCTGCTCCTTATGCAATGTTATAATGTATATTTTATATGCTGGTAGTCTGTGGGCAAAGATAGTGCGCCCTGAAATGCCCTGACACCGGGAGTTTTCATCCCATAATTCTGGTCCCGTTTCAACCTGATGCTAGCGGTGTGAAGGCAGGGTACAGGTTGACACTGTTTAATGGGCTGGGAGGATACCATGATACGGCGTGCTTTGGCACTCCAGCACGGGCCTCTGAGAGGGAGGTGATTGAGAAGTGACTTCTGTTGGGGGGGGGGGGGGGGGGGAGGACTTGATTGTGGAGGGGACGCCTTGAGGAGGCAGGTTATTATTAATAGTTTATTTTCGCTAACGACCAGCAGGGGGAACAATTATTGAAAAAATAATATATATATATATATAATAAGAAATTACCCAAAAAAAAAAAAAAAAAAAAACACGCAAGAAAAATAATGGGGGAAAAATCATAAAGACAAAAAAAAAAAAAAGAGAACCCAAAAAAAAAAAAAAAAAAAAAAAAAAAGAAACGGCACAGAAAATGACAGACAAATGACCGCTTTCCACATAATGAGCAAGATGGCAGAGGGGTATGCTGTAGATGGCGGGAAGCAGGGGGCAAGTACCCTTATACAAACAATAGAGCGGGACGCAGGCCACACTGGCTGATTGGCCGGTGGGTGTGAGCCCGCCTCAAGGCAGAGTCACAGGGAGGGGGTGGGACCCTGACTTAGACGCGCCTGTTGGGCGGCTTCCTCTACATAGCTGGCGCACATGCAGCCTCTCTGGCGGGTGCTCCTGTGGATGCGCGCAGGGGGGTGGGATGACTCACGGTGCCGCTCGTGCCTCGTGGCGCTGCGGGGATATCCTGGCGCGGCTCCCTGGGTCTTCCCCCCCTCCTCCCTCATTGCTAACAGGGCTCAGGGATCGGGAGCTGGTATACAACGTCCTTAGACGTTTCGCTCTGATTGAGCAATGCCGGGGTGCTCTTCGGCTGAGTTTCCCCCCCGTTTTGAGGTGATTCCCCTGACGCGGAGGTGACCCACCCCCAGAGCTCCTGGCATAGTATAAGTCCCGGAATTGTACAGTACAGTGTATATAAGTGTTTTGTTCTAACGTTGGAAATACCAACGTAAATCTCGCTCTCTCTCTTTTTCTCTCCTTCTTTTCTCTCTCTTTTTTTCCTCTATAGCCCCCCTTTTTTTTTTCCCATACCCTCTCTCCCTTTACCTCTCCCCCGACCCCTCCCCCCCCCCCCGACCCAACCCACCACACCCGGACCTGCTGGGGGAGACGACTAGGTCGCCTGTCTTGGACTAGCAGGGCGTGCGGACAACCGCACACACATAACCAGGCATAGTACATTTCCAAGTAACTACACGAAATGGAACTAAAACTAACGTCACTAAACGTTAACGGGCTCAACAGCCCAAATAAACGACGGCTTCTCTTCCGTGAACTCAGACGGCAGAAGGCCGACATAGCATATATTCAAGAAACCCACCTCTCACGCATCTCAGGGCCACAGCTCACGAACCATGTGTACACCAGAGCATACGCCTCTAGGGCACTTTGTAAGAGGAATGGGGTTGAGATACTGATCCATAAAGATTGCCCACTCGCTGTAACTCACACATATGAGGATAGAGAGGGGCGGTACGTGGTCCTGTCAGGCATGCTTCATTCTAACACATACCATCTGATCAATGTCTATGCGCCCAATGTCCCTGACAGAGCATTCTGGACAGACCTGGAGACACTGATCCTAGGACTTCCCAGGGGAATCCTGCTATTAGGTGGTGATCTCAACGCCACACCTTGCCCAGCAGCAGACAGGGGTGGAGGCCCGGGACTACCTAGGTCCCAGAATAAGGGAGGACAAGACAAACTCTTCAACGCATTCCTAGACCACACGGGCCTTCTAGACCCTTGGAGGATACAGCACCCGAGTGTACGTGACTACACTTTTTACTCAGCTGTCCACACCACTTATTCCCGAATAGACATGTTCCTACTTAACTCGCTTGCCATGTCGTGGTTGAAAACCTCGGACATAAACCTCATCAGCTGGTCCGACCACGCTGACATTGCCATAACCCTTAAAGTGCCGGGCCCCCATACCTCCTGGAGGTGGAGGCTCAACGCCTCCATACTCAGACACCCCCAGACAAAGGAAGCAATTTTAGCAGACATCATACGCTACTTTCAGGAAAATGACACCCCGGACGTATCACCCACTACACTGTGGGCGGCTCATAAGCCGGTGATTAGAGGACTGCTTATTAAGACAGCCACACACCTAAAGAAGAAAAAACTTGAGAAGTTGGCGGAGCTACAGAAGCTCTTGCGCAGGGCGGAGACACGAAACCAACAGGGAGCCACCCCACATACCACTAGAGACCTAGCAGACATTAGGCGACAACTCAGAGAGCTCATGCTGGACGAGGTCAGTAGAGACATGGTCCGCTCCAAACGTTTTTACTATGAAAAATCCAACAAAATGGATACGTTACTAGCGCGAGCCCTGAGACCCAAACGCACAACGTCTAACATCATAGCCATCAAAGACACTCAGGGGCGCGTACTTAACAACCCAAGGGATATCAATGAAGAATTTACTAAATTTTATGCCCAAGTCTATAACCACTCCCCGACACTTACGACTACGAATAACATGCACCTAGACCTTGTTACGGACTTCTTGCGGCAGGCCCATCTGCCGCTACTCCCGGCGCACAAAACTGCGCCCTTGGGAGCACCCATAGGACACGATGAAATAGACAGGGCAATCACAGCCCTCAAGGGGGGGAAGGCCCCGGGCCCAGATGGGTTCGACGGTGCTTACTACAAAACTTTCAGGGAACAGCTGATCCCCCACCTAGCCGCAATGTACATGACTTGGACAGACAACGACTCACCCAACGTGGACCTCTCCACAGCAGACATAGTCCTGATTCCCAAACCTGACCGAGACCTCACTGAGGTGGCCAATTATCGCCCTATTTCCCTCATCAACTTTGATCTTAAAGTATATGCAAAGATCTTGGCCACTAGACTCAACCTCATTCTCCCAGAACTAGTACACCCTGACCAAGTGGGTTTTGTCCCCGACAGACAACTATACGGCAACACGAGACGAGCCGTGGACATAGTGTGGTGGGCAAGCACGAAGCGAACGCCTTCTCTGGTCCTCTCCCTGGACGCAGAGAAGGCCTTCGACAGAATACAATGGCCATATCTGTTTGCCCTCCTAGAGGAAATGCACCTTCCCGAAACATTTATCAGGGCGACTAAGGCTCTGTACACCGCCCCAAGAGCACAAATGCTCATCCCAGGAGCGCAGCCAGTTCCCTTTGACCTGAAAAACGGCACCCGCCAGGGCTGCCCCCTTTCTCCCCTCCTTTTTGTTTTAGCGCTGGAACCCCTATTGCACCTCATCCGAACAGACAATGCGATCAAAGGCGTACAGGTTGCGTCCGATGAATTTAAAATCTCGGCTTATGCCGATGATCTCTTACTTACCATAACAGACCCTAAAGAAACAATCCCTCATGTCCTTAAGCTTCTTGACATGTACCACCAGGTATCTGGATACAAAATCAATATAGCAAAATCGGTCGGCATGCCGATAGGGCTCTCAGACGCAGACATCCTCTGGCTGCAATGCACTACGGCCCTTAAAATAAGCACACAGCCCATAAAATATCTAGGGATTAAGCTCACACGAGACCACAAGGAACTATACAAGGTAAACCACCAAAGGCTAATCGATACCCTACGCAGAGACTTAGACCGCTGGCATGACAAACCCATCTCATGGATGGGACGGCTACACGCCATTAAAATGAACCTCCTTCCGCGCCTCCTCTTCATCTTCCAGGCGCTACCCGTGGCAGTAACTAAAAACGACCTTAAACCCCTACAGACCGCAATAGACAATTTCATATGGGCAGGGAAGAGGCACAGAGTAGCAAGACACACACTGTATACCCCTAAGAGCAGAGGGGGACTGGGGCTCCCGAACCTCCACCTCTACTACTTGGCAGCCCACCTAGCACAAATTATAGAGTGGCACTCACCGCCTGACACACACAGGTGGGTTGACCTAGAAACACACCTTATGTCCACCGACCTCCCCCAGTACTGGATCTGGGTCCCGAAACCTGACCGCCCAGAGATCCGCACTTCCTGCCCGGCCATCCTAAACTCAATTCGGATATGGAATACTACAGCTCATAAATATGCCCTCACGTACCCTGTCTCGCCTCTGACGCCCTACCTTCGCAATAAAGCCTTCCCTCCTGGCATGACCCCAAGGGACTTCCGAGGTCTTGAGGACACGGGAGCGCAACGTTACTGTCACCTGTTTCAGGATGGTACATTCCACACTTTTGACAATCTGAAAACTAGGGCCCCCCTAACCAATAAAGACTATTTTCGATATCTTCAACTTAGGGACTTTGCCAAGAAACCCAACATAGCAGCAGCGGCCAGGGCAAAGCCCACGTTCTTTGAAGCATTATGCATGTCTGGCGGGCCGCGTACCGGCCTTATCACTCGCTTGTATGAGCAGCTAAGCGCACCCACAAAAGACTCCCAAACGCCCTCGTACATACTTCAGTGGGAAGCTGACCTCCGTCAAACCCTGGATAGCGGGGATTGGCAAGACATATGGGAGGCAGCGACCAAGTCCTCAATCTGTGTTATTCACCAAGAGCAATGTTATAAAACACTGATGAGGTGGTATACCACCCCAGTCAAACTACACAGAATGGGCAAAACATCCTCCGATGTATGTTGGCGAGGCTGTGGGGAAAAAGGTACCTACCTCCACATGTGGTGGACCTGCCCGAAAGTCTCCCTATACTGGGAACAGGTAGCTCAACTCACGACAGACGTTCTCAAACGACCAATCCAGCCCGACCCCTGGACGTGCCTATTGGCCAAACCGATAGATAACCTCTTGAACAGAGAACAAAAACTGGTGAACAAAATCAACTTAGCGGCCCGGCGCGCCCTGGCGCAGACGTGGCTCCAGGTTGACACTCCACACATGGACAGAACCATAGGCAATATCAAAGAGGCCTGCCTTATGGATCAACTCACGGCCCAGGTGCGAGACACATACACACACTTCCGTAGGGTCTGGGAACCCTGGGAGGAATACATAGATCCCTGAACAAGTGCCCCGCATACTCGCAGGGACATGGAGACTACCTTTCGGGCGGACGCCTGCCTTCTCCAGACATCGGGTCCAACTCACCTCTACTCAGCCCTCCCCCCCCCCCCTCTCTCTTTTTCTTCTCTCTCTCGCAACCTCACAAACAGACCGGGGGAAAACAACGCTGTCATATACTCTAAACTCCCTCTTATTATGCTACCGGTCTTCCCTTCTCTTTCCTTCTTTTCTTGAATTTCAGTTTGTTAAAAATGTTAAGTAGGTATAACTGTTTAAAGTGACAGCTCCTCACAGTGCAGAGACCATATGAGTTGCCTCAGTAACAAGCTGCTCACAACGACCTCACTGTAAACCGTGAAATGCGTATGGCACACTGCAAATGCTGGCCTTTGCGTAGGCCCCTACAAGCTACTCTAAAAGGGCGTTTTTCCTTCACCAAGGCACCTATAGATGCCTAGTTGATACATTACAAACCAGAAAGGTGCCGAGACAGGTCACAGCATGTAATGTCGATTGCCCGAGTCCACTTCATTGAGCATATATGGGCTTCTGCGTAAGCCGCACTGTTATGTTAACGGTTGAATTGTCTTACTATACCGCCATGGGCTTCTGCGCAAGCCATCCAACTGTCTTATTAAATTGCATGTTGCTCTATGTCACGACCAAAAATAAAGAATTTAAAAAAAAAAAAAAAAAGGCATGCCCCTCGGAGAAACAGGGTCAGATAATGAGCCGCAACTCCCCGCGACAGGCTGCCGCCGCAACTCCCACCCGACGCCATAAAGAGCAGCAGAAGCAAAAAAACAACTTACATTCTGGGACTTCGCGACATTGCTAAGCCCGACCTGCGGCCACAACGATCCGGAGGGTACGATCCCGGCGGCGCAGACAGCAAAGAGACAAGCCTGGGCTGGCTGAAAAGAGACCGGCACAAGCTGAACCGGGGCACGAGTTTCCCGACCAGGAGACAAAGGGACTAAGCACACATGAGAACACTCAGGGACCTCTACAGCACTCTACCGGCCTCCTGCACTCCACAGCTGCCTTGGGAGACAACCATATACCGGCCGCTGGCGTGGGCTAAGTAATTTTGCAGGACTCAATGTCTGCCGGTCTGCTTAGGCAGTTATGGACAAACAACACTTGACCTTTACGCATGACTTAGCAACCACACAACTACACAGGCAAACTAGACCCTATCGCCCACTCACACCAACCCGACATTCCATCTTGCCTAGCAAACAATGTGCTTATATGTATACCTGACTGTGTAGCTGTGACTATCCAAGAGTACCACTATCTCCCCGTTCTAGCATTTAAAAAGCCTGCTTTCAACATTAGTCTCAGAGAGCCACGCACATGTCCAAATGTCCCACACAGATAACATAACCTACAACACGTTACATTAGGACATGGACGACCAGTTTGTGACTCAGTTATTTAAAAAAATTATGCAAGACTATCGCATACCCTGAAATGTGCATTGTTTGTATTTCATAACTCTTGTTATGCTATTGGGGCATGGCAAGAGCATCTGTTTAACCATTGCATAACAAAAATAAAGAATAAAAAAAAAAAAAAAAAATGGTACATATATTACCATTTCTCCAAGGGTATGCAAACTTTTGAGCACAGCTGTTTATATATATATATACACACACACACACACACACACACACATACATACATACATACGAACATACAATTTGCTTGAAACACTCTACGCAGATACATTCTTGCACCTGACATGTCTGGGATGTCCCAATAATCAATATACTATGAATTGCTTTAATTGTATAATATTACCCAGGTCTGTATAATATTTTGCACCATGCCAAATGGAAAATCTATACTGCACCAGTTGAGAGAAAGAACTGGCAAGTGTAGATTCAGATCAGATCAATTTCTCCATCATCACAGAAAATCCTCCTAAAACACTCATAGGATCAATGGGATGCAATACAGTTCTTCTCAAACCAATCAAGGGACATTGCAACATGATTAGGTTATCTTAGATTTTGAATGGACTGATTACTACTTTGAATGAAAATGGCGTTTATTTTTCTCTGAAGTTGTGATAGCCATATGTGGACTTCTACACTATGGTCAGAATATGGACATACTGTGTTGTCTAGAAAATGTTTTTTACTCACCACCAGCATACATGACAGCAAGCAAGAGGGACGATATCCAAGCAATCTCACTGTAAGAGGCTCCAAAAAAATCCTGGATTTCTTTGAAGAAGACTGTTACTGCTTTGCAGAAAGCATATGAAAAGCCCATGGATATGAAAGCACCAAGTACAACAAGCCATCCCCAGCCGCCATCTGGAGGGGTGTACCCCATATCTGCACTTGCCGCAGGAGCCATAGTGAATTCAAAACTCTGTTACCATAAAAACCTGCAAAACAGAAATACAGTGTCATATAGATCTTGTGTGACTAGCTGTTAAAAAGTTAGATTTTTTTTTTACTTTTTAATAAATTGATCAGTAAAATAAATCATTTATTTTCCAAAACAACGAGTTGTCAACCATTTGCAAAAGTCACACCAAATAGTCAATTGGAAAAGAAAATCTCCATTGTAGCATCAAAATATCTTCAATATGGTCTCCTTCAGCACTTGTCTCTGTATGTCAAATGTTGTCAATTAGCGCTATAAAAAAAATAGTAATAATAAACTGTATACAGTGATCTTGTGACATCTTCAGCAGACCCTAGCTTTTACTCTCAGAGCTGAACAAGAGTACACCAGTAATGCAACTCTTTTTAGGTATAGTTGGATAGAGCGGAAGATGGAGGACTGTGTGATGGAACTATGATGAAAGCGTTAGCGTTCGATGACACCAAGAAAGCAGACAGGTCATTAAGCCACTCTCCCCTGCCCTACAGTGTTAATTTAAGTGGGTAGCTTGAGGTAAAAGCATACCTAAAGTGTTTTTAAAAGGAACTCTATAGTTAAAAAGGAAAATAAATATCCCCATACTTTTTATCGCAATAAAGAAGTGCATTAAAATAATAGGGACAGTCTATTTTGAACCTAAATCCCTCTGTCCATTTCTATCCTAATGTCCATATTTTCTAGGAGCTCCATATTGTTGTTATGTTTGCGTGTATAACAGGGCTTCAAAGCAATAATAATTACAGTAATGTGTCTTTAAACCGCAACAAAGGTGTTTAGATATCCTTCTGTGTAAACAGAATACATTGCTCTTGTTCTAATTTATGTTTACTATTAGTAAGTCATCTGAAATTTCTCAGAACAGCCTTGTCCCTGGCCACACACCCCACATACTCCATTCCCATAGGGGAAGCATTGGATTGGCTGAAATCGGCAAGGAAGCGGGGCAAGGGTCAAATGCCAGCTTGGCCAATCAGCAACTCCTCATAGAATCAACGCATCACTATAAGGATAGTTCAGCATCTCTGCACGCTGTGCAGTACTGCCCCAGGATCACCTCCAGTGGCCATCTGAAGAGTGGCCACTGGAAGTGTACCTAGGGGCAGTGTAAACACTGCCTTTTGTCTGAAAAGGTAGTGTTTGCATCAAAATGCTCGCAGGGAATGATTATACTCACCTGGACAACTACATTAAGCTGTAGTTGTTCTGGTGACTATAATGTTTCTTTAAAGTGTCCCTCTTTGTCCATTTGGAATGAGAGGTATGGAACTGCTTTGCCTTCGGATGATATGTGGACCAAGGTAAAGAGAGAGAGCACATCATACATACAGTGTGTCCGCAATGTGCATCCTCCACACACAAGAGAAGCAAAAAACTGTTACAAGGCACCCCAAAGTGTTCTTTTTCCAGCAGCCCACCAAGACTGCACGTAGGCTATCTTACAGCCGCAGCCATTGTTACAAATAACAGCAGCTCAAACCCTCATTCAGAAATGAGGGGCCATGGTGCTCTAACTATCATGCACTTTGCAAGAATGTTTTTCATTTAAAATGAATCTAACAATTAACTGGGCACCAGAGGCAAATGCACATACTATTAGTGTTTATATAATTAATCTCCTCTGTCAAATGGAACCTATACATGGTGAAGTGCTGAAATTATGCAGGTTAACACAGTGAAGGAGTTTAAGCATGCGTGGGATAGGCAAAAGGTTTTACTAAATATAAGATAAGGCCCGGGACTAATGAAAGTATTTAGTAAATTAGGCAAACAAAATGGAATGGTTCTTATCTGCCGTCACATTCTATGTTTCTATTTGCTTGACTTTCAGAGTGCCTGCCGAGTTCCCATTTTCTTCGAAATGGGCTAAATGATCACAGATGAATCCTAGCACCAGGTTATACATGCTTTAATAAGTTATTAAGAATGTTTATTTTTTATTTTTAAATCACTCTTAATTAATGAAGTATTAACCAGAATTATTAAGAAATTAACTTGATAGTGTTTCATAAATTGATTAGAACTGACAAGTTAATTTAAAGATTTCAGGGCAAAAAAGACAAACTGTAGAAAGACTCAGGTTTTTTCCCAGTTTGCTATTTTGTCTAAATATTCCACTCCCTTATAAATCACCACAGTTATCAGTTTAGTGAATAAATTGCCACTGTGTTTTTACATTTCAGGACAAACAGGGTCAGAGAGTAATCTTAACTTCAGTTTCCCAGCTGACCACTCCTATTTTGGCTACTACACCTTATAACTGTCCTTAAGATTGCAACTATGAGCATTTGTATACCTTCTGTAAGCTTAAAGGGACATATCTTTTAAAAGCTGTTGGATTTTTACAGCACAGCTATTGTACATTTGCAATTCAGTTGTCAATTGGTGCTAATCCATCATTCCTGAAAAACATAGGGGTTTATCCAATAAACAATGAATTTAAAGCCAAACTGCAAAACTTAGGCAAAAATAGGCAAATTGCAACCTTTCTCCAATTAAGCTATAATCACCGCTCGGCTATTTCAGCCTAAATTTTACAATTCCTATTCACTGCAGTTTGAGGTTTAGTGAATAAAGACAATAGTTTGGAACTTTTACATATTAAAACAGAGGTGCAATTTTACCATCTTTGACCAGACGAATTGTAAAGCCAGTGCTGAGATTTAAAGGGACACTCCAGGCACCCAGACCACTTCTGCTCATTGGAGTGGTCTGGGTGCCAACTCCCACTACCCTTAACCCTGCAAGTGTAATTATTGCAGTTTTTTTTAAACTGCAATAATTACCTTGCAGGGTTAAGTCCTCCCCTAGTGGCTGTCTATTAGACAGCCACTAGAGGGAACTTCCTGCTCTATAGCACAGGTTTTCTGTGCTAGAGCGTCGCTGGACGTCCTCACGCTGTGTGAGGACCTCCAGCGTCGCTCTATTCCCCATAGGGAAGCATTGAAATTCATTTTCAACGCTTTCCTATGGGGTGCGCTAATGCGCGTGCGCGGCATTGCCGCGCATGCGCATTAGGTCTCCTCGGCCGGCGGGCGAGATCAGTCTCGCCCACCAGCCGACGTAAGCAGAAGGAGGAGCGGCGGGGGAGGAGGAAGCAGCGACGTGGGACATGTCGCTGCCTCTGGTAAGTCACTGAAGGGGTTTTCACCCCTTCAGCAACTGGGGATTGGGGGGTGGGAGGGAGAGGGACCCTCCAATGCCAGGAAAACGGATCGTTTTCCTGGCACTGGAGTTTCCCTTTAAGGTTAAAAAAAAAAAAAAAATCTTATTTGGAAAGATTCTCCAAGTCTGCTATGCTTCTAATTAAGTGTTCTTGCATAGCAAGACCACTTAATGTTATCTCACATATATATTATTATTATTAAGTGTTCTTGCATAGCAAGACCACTTAATGTTATCTCACATATATATTATTATTATTATTCTTATTATAGCCAAATTTGCCACCCTAACTCCTCCCACAGTTTTTACACTACATAGACAAAAATATACCAAAACGTGCAGATTGTTCCCGATCGGATTGCTATTACTTTGTGGAACGTTTCGCCGAATGGTTCACGGAATATCGTCGTTCTTGTGGCGAAATTTGTCCCATAGGAATGAATGGCAAAGCTAGAGTGGGAGCTGGCAAAAGCTGAAAAATCAGGACATGATTTCTAAACTGCCACCACTCCCTCATTTTCAGGCCCACCTACACAAATCTTATATCAAAACGTTCAGCTATCCCTGCTGCCACTAGAAATGTCCACGGCTAAGCCATAGTCCTGATAGTTTTCACAATATGACCATTTGTTTGCAACTCACGCCTTCCATTGACATTCATTGAAACTCTACTCTGCAAAGCTCACATTTGAAGGGCATTTTCTAAACTGCGACTGTGCCTTCATTGTTAATATCTCAGAGACATACTATACATCAAAATGTAGGTCTGGGTCTTGTGATTCTCACAATATAAAGCTCTTCACTGTAGGATTTATAGTTTTAGAAATATGACCGTTTGAAGATGGCAATCGCAAAAATACTCTGACCTGTGCCAGGCTGCAGCAGCAAGTGATGTCATAGACAAAGCATTTTACACCTGCTCATTTTTTTATAACTGTATGTTTTAATGTAACTGTGAAGCACTTTGGGCAACAACATTGATATTAAATGTGCTATATCAATAAATAATAACAGTTACTCCGCCCACTCCAGTTGTAGACTACTGGTGGAGGCAAGAACACTTCACAATTTCCCCAGAAATTGTAGCTTTTCTAGTTATTATTATTATTATTATAGCCAAATTTGCCACCCTAACTCCTCCCACAGTTTTTACACTACATAGACAAAAAATTACCAAAACGTGCAGATTGTTCCCGATCGCGTTGCTATTACTTTGTGGAACATTTCGCTGAATGGTTCTCGGAATATCGTCGTTCTTGTGGCGAAATTTGTCCCATAGGAATGAATGGCAAAGCTAGAGTGGGAGCTGGCAAAAGCTGAAAAATCAGGACATGATTTCTAAACTGCCACCACTCCCTCATTTTCAGGCCCACCTACACAAATCTTATATCAAAACGTTCAGCTATCCCTGCTGCCACTAAAAATGTCCACAGCTAAGCCATAGTCCTTATAGTTTTCACAATATGACCATTTGTTTGCAACTCACGCCGTCCATTGACATTCATTGAAACTCCACTCTGCAAAGCTCACATTTGAAGGGCAATTTCTAAACTGCGACTGTGCCTTCCTTGTTAATATCTCAGAGACATACTATACATCAAAATGTAGGTCTGGGTCTTGTGATTCTCACAATATAAAGCTCTTCACTGTAGGGTTTATAGTTTTTAAAATACGTCCGTTTGAAGATGGCAACCGCCAAAAAA
Source organism: Pelobates fuscus (assembly GCF_036172605.1). Lineage (NCBI taxonomy): Eukaryota > Metazoa > Chordata > Amphibia > Anura > Pelobatidae > Pelobates > Pelobates fuscus. The sequence goes on from NC_086323.1 coordinate 151,202,855, forward strand.
CTCTGACCTGTGCAAGGCTGCAGCAGCAAGTGATGTCATAGACAAAGCCTTTTGTACACCTGCTAGAGTTTTTATAAATGTATGGTTTAATGTAACTGTGCAACAAAGTTGCAATTAAATGTGCTATATAAATGATAACAGTTACTGTGCCCACTCCAGTTGTAGACTACTGGTGGAGGCAAGAACACTTCACACAATTTCCCCAGAAATTGTAGCTTTTCTAGTTAAGTGTTCTTGCATAGCAAGACCACTTAATGTTATCTCACATATATATTATTAAGTGTTCTTGCATAGCAAGACCACTTAATGTTATCTCACATATATATTATTATTATTAAGTGTTCTTGCATAGCAAGACCACTTAATGTTATCTCACATATATATTATTATTATTATTCTTATTATTCTTATTATAGCCAAATTTGCCACCCTAACTCCTCCCACAGTTTTTACACTACATAGACAAAAATATACCAAAACGTGCAGATTGTTCCCGATCGGATTGCTATTACTTTGTGGAACGTTTCGCCGAATGGTTCACGGAATATCGTCGTTCTTGTGGCGAAATTTGTCCCATAGGAATGAATGGCAAAGCTAGAGTGGGAGCTGGCAAAAGCTGAAAAATCAGGACATGATTTCTAAACTGCCACCACTCCCTCATTTTCAGGCCCACCTACACAAATCTTATATCAAAACGTTCAGCTATCCCTGCTGCCACTAGAAATGTCCACGGCTAAGCCATAGTCCTGATAGTTTTCACAATATGACCATTTGTTTGCAACTCACGCCTTCCATTGACATTCATTGAAACTCCACTCTGCAAAGCTCACATTTGAAGGGCAATTTCTAAACTGCGACTGTGCCTTCATTGTTAATATCTCAGAGACATACTATACATCAAAATGTAGGTCTGGGTCTTGTGATTCTCACAATATAAAGCTCTTCACTGTAGGATTTATAGTTTTTAAAATACGACTGTTTGAAGATGGCAACCGCAAAAATACTCTGACCTGTGCAAGGCTGCAGCAGCAAGTGATGTCATAGACAAAGCCTTTTACACCTGCTAATTTTTTATAACTGTATGTTTTAATGTAACTGTGCAACAACATTGCAATTAAATGTGCTATATAAATAAATACTAACAGTTACTCCGCCCACTCTAGTTGTAGACTACTGATGGAGGCAAGAACACTTCACACAATTTCTCCAGAAATTGTAGCTTTTCTAGTTCTCTTATATTATTCTGACATATTCAATTTCACTATAGAAGGGAGCATAAGTAAATTAATCTGTATTTATGCAATAAACCATGAACATTGGGTAACTGAAAACCAAATTTTAGACCAAAATATATACATTTTATATACATTAGACCAGTGTGCTGAGGTACAGCTGCAAATTAAATTGGACAAAAGAAGGGAAAAAAAGTAAAATAAAAAAAATAAAAAAAAAGTGCATAGAGTATAGTATCTTGGAAATTGCATTAGATTTTGCATCAATGTAAAAATGTGCCCAACATGACTGTTTCACATTGCTGACAAAACCTCCAGCAGAACTTTATTCAGCCAGATTGTGCACTTATGGATGAGTGAAACATCATTCATTTTTTTTTAAACTGCCTTATGGGAATTTTCACAGAAAGTGAAAATTGCCTTTCTATGCAATAAAATGTTGTAACATTAACCTAAACTACATTTGCCAGTTGTTTTTGCACATAAATTTCCCTAGGCCTGTGAATTTTAGGGTAATCTGTTCAAATAATAGAATAGCATAGCACAATGTACGACCAAATAAAAACAAAAAACTGAAATCAATTTAACAGAAAGATCATTATTGAAGTTTATTGTCTTGACTGAATTGTTGCAAGTCTGTCAACTCTCCACAAGCCACCGCTAAGTGTACAGACCTCCACAATATTTTTGTAGCAGTCCCTATGGTCATCAAAAAGTGCTAGTTTTTGCATGATCTTTTTTGAATTCAATATTTTGTCCATACAGATAAAAAAAAAAAAAAACTAAATATATAATAGAAAAATTTGTGTGTAGGCCTATATCTATATACACACACACAAGTGGCACAATATACTACAAGTTGTGTGAATTATACTTCAGTGCATGTGTTTAACAAATGCAAATCTAACAATTCCACAATTGTAGTAAAAATAAAATAAACACAAATATAACTTTAATGCAACAACCATAAAAACATTGGCATGTATCCAGATATTTCGATATAACTATATACCGTATTTTTCGCTCCATAAGACGCACTTTTTTCCCCCTCAAAAGTGAGGGGAAATGTCTGTGCGTCTTATGGAGCGAATATGAGGCTTTACTTACCTGTCTTGTAGCGTTGGCCGGCAGCACAGGGCGCACCGCGGTACTGGAACTTGAATTTCAGGTTCCGTTTTCCGGCGGGACTGAAAGGAAGTGTGCACAAGCCGAGTGCGCACTTCCTTTCAGTCCCGCCGGAAACCGGAACCTGAAATTCAAGTTCCAGTACCGCGGTGCGCCCTGTGCTGCCGGCCAACGCTACAAGACAGGTAAGTAATTATGGGACAAGGGGAGGGGGACAGTATGGGAGAGGAGAATATGGGATAGAAGAGAAGAATTGGGGGGGGGGATGAAGTCTATGGGGAGGGGGGGAGAGATGAAGTCTATGGGGAGGGGGGGAGAGATGAAGTCTATGGGGAGGGGGGGAGAGATGAAGTCTATGGGGAGGGGGGGAGAGATGAAGTCTATGGGGAGGGGGGAGAGATGAAGTCTATGGGGAGGGGGGAGAGATGAAGTCTATGGGGAGGGAGGGGGTGGATGAAGACTATGGGGAGGGGGTGGATGAAGACTATGGGGAGGGGGTGGATGAAGACTATGGGGAGGGGGTGGATGAAGACTATGGGGAGGGGGTGGATGAAGACTATGGGGAGGAGGAAGACTATGGGGAGGGGGTGGATGAAGACTATGGGGAGGGGGTGGATGAAGACTATGGGGAGGGGGTGGATGAAGACTATGGGAGGGGGGGGGAGAAGACTATGGGAGGGGGGGGGAGAAGACTATGGGAGGGGGGGGAGAAGACTATGGGAGAGGGGGGGAGAAGACTATGGGAGAGGGGGGGAGAAGACTATGGGAGAGAGGAGAAGACTATGGGAGGGGGGGACACTATGGGACAGGGGAGAAAAAAAAATATTTTGAACAAACTGTCCCATAGTAAGAAACACTATGGGACAGTTTGTTCAGAATATTTTTTTTCTGGGGTTCTTCCTCTAAAAACTAGGTGCGTCTTATGGAGCGAAAAATACGGTAAACATACACAAATAAAGTAACATTTGCTATGCACTTGTCAGCTTCATTCTGTTGTTCTGGCTCAGGATAATATACTTCGCTGAAAAGAAGAAGATATGTGAATTTTGCAGGGTGATAACTGTTGTCTAATAAAAGAAAAATAGTTACTTCTTCAGGGGAGAAAGGTCCTTTCAATAAATGCATGTACCAGTCACTGGCGTGATAACTTGTGCTTTACATAAAGAGAACAAAAATAGTCTGAACTGCGCAAGCAGAAAATATAGCAAATGTATAGATTTTATGAAAATCTATGAAATGTTGTGGTCCCGCCTGTTATCTGTAGGTCAGAAGAGGTATCATTGCTGAAAATGTACTGAAAGAAAAGAGCAGGTTAACCCTCCTAAAAGCAGGTCTCACACTTTTGCCAGAGCAGTGACAGATTTATGGTTAAACCGATTTCTGTCAAGATGTTCAAAAGGACGGAGCTCTAAGTAGCTTCCACCTGGAGCATCTTTCCATTGCTCATCACGGTCACAATAGCTGAAGGGACATAGAAACATAGAATGTGACGGCAGATAAGAACCATTCGGCCCATCTAGTCTGCCCAATATTTTAAAATACTTTCATTAGTCCCTGGCCTTATCTTATAGTTAGGATAGCCTTATGCCTTTCCCACGCATGCTTCAACTCCTTCACTGTGTTAACCTCTACCACTTCAGCTGGAAAGCTATTCCATGCATCCACTACCATCTCAGTAAAGTAATACTTTTCTAATGTTCTTTTTAAATCTTTGCCCCTCTAATTTAAGACTATGTCCTCTTGTGATAGTTTTTCTTCTTCTAAATATAGTCTCCTCCTTTACAGTGTTGATTCCCTTTATAGGTTTATCGGTTATAGGGACAGGCCTTCTTCGTATGGCATCAAACTGCACATAATGCTTCTGGCAATTTATCTGCATTAATTCAAATATGAAGGCATATTTGTTACAGTGATAACAGATATGTCACCTTAATGTTTCTTAGGGGAAAAACATTGCAATCATCCCAAAAATGACAGAGACACTTTCATGCCTAAACATATGGTTATTTACTGGTAAGAATTGCATAGAATTCAAAGTCAATTTCAAATTTAAGGCCAAAGTAGCAGAATTGGAAGCATAGCTGACTAGGAGAATGTTTCCATTTCAGCTATTAGGACCTTAAAATTAAAATTCTGTTTGAATTCACAACTATTCACAGTTTAATGACTAGCGCAGTAATAGGGTGCATATAAAACAATTTGTGTGAACTTAGTAGGATGCCTTGTCTGCGTCGGAGTGGCACATTTCCTTTTTTGTCATAATTTTAAAGACAGAACACACACATCCATATATTATGGTAATTAAATACACACAGAACATCTAGACCAACACAATTAGTTGTTCCCTTTTTAACAAATTGCCACAAGTAACGGCTGGGTTATAGAATATAGATTGGATTTCATTTGATCCATCTTGGAATGACCGGTCACATGCTGCCCATAGCGAGCTTAACCTAATTACAGTCTATAAACAAAAGAATCATGTAAAGACCTAATTAGACACTGGGACAACACTAATTTATCTGCAAAGTAGTAGGACTTTAACTTGATATAATCAGTCCAATTTTCTTGGCAGTATGAAGCAAATATTTTTTATTCTGAACACAATATAAACATTACATAATGAGGTCATGTAATAAAGTATTTTAGATCTTAGCTGGGCAAATGTTCTCGTGTCCTGAGTTTCCCCCCTCTCTTAAAGGGCTAATGCATTTTTGGGGGGCACAATGTATATATATATTTATATAGATATTTTTTTTTTATTAAGCTGCAAGAAGATAATCCCTGCCAAAGATGCTTGCTTAATATGAAACCAGAGGACTAAACTTCCTTATACTTTGAAATTAGTTTATCCCCTCGTTGTAAAAAAAAAAATAAAAAAAATAAAAAAATACAGTGGTCCTTTTTAAATGAAGCAAGCACCAGACACTTAAATAGTTAATAGCATCAATGTTTCAGTGTGGTCGTTCTGGGATATAATGAGTTAATCCAACTTACTCCTCCTAGAGATAACACTTCCTCCCCCCATGTCAAAGTTCCAAAATAAAATGTACACTTTGTATTGAAAAAAAGTTTGAAACATCCTGTGTGCAGCAAAACAAAAACGCAAACCACTGATAAGACCACTGATAACACAGAAAGTAAGTTTATTGTAAATTAGCGAAGACCCAAAGTTCCAAATATAGCAGCAACGTTCAGTCTGTTATACAGTCTGCTAATTCATCCCTAGACCCCTTGCAGAAGGCAGGATGTTAAAAGTTAGAGCCACGTGTGCAAAGCATAGATAGAAATCCCCTGATCTGTTTCTTATACAGCAAGGGTTTAAGACTGGTGACCCCCTGTGGACTTACCTGATCTCAGATCATGTGGAACCTGCATCCACCAGACAACAAGACCAACTGATGGCTTGACCAGGAGGACAAGCAGTAGAGACTTTGAAGGAGTTTCATCAAACACATAGCTCACCTGACAAAGAGGGCAGAGTTTGGGAGGAGCATACAGAGACACACGAGGCTCCAGATACAGCCCTGGGCTAGCTTGGGGCTACTGTGAAGACTGAGTATTCAAATGAAAGCCTCATTCTCAACATGATTGAAGAGGGATGGACCACCAAGCAATACACCAGTATTTCAGGATGCACAAGGCGCTCTGGAAATACAGCGGATGAGAGAACAACACTTCGACATCAGATTGGATGAGACTTGTGGGAGTTGTGCTGCACAGCAGCTGGTGTGATGACTGGATAGTTTAAACAAAAAGTATCATTGTTGCATCTCATTAGTACAACGGGATGTATGACCATGCTGGGAGTTGTGAGCCACCCATTAGAATGGCTGAGATTCTTAGGAGTTGTAGTCCACAGTAGTCAGTATTGTGTGATTTATAAAAAAATATATATCATATTCATGGATTTTAGATATATAATTCGATTTAAAATACATGTTTGTGACTCCAGAGACCAGGGCTGAATTCATGAGATATCTGAATCACTTGTAAAGCTATTGCATCATTTGACAACTGGGCACTTTTTGATTGAAAAAAGATATCAGCATAACATGTATTTGAAGCAAGGGATGCAGACTTAGCATATAAACATATCAGACTCCCGGACTTTTTGTGTATATTGCTTTGCAGACACATGTGCACATACTAGTTAAGTTAATTGAGACTTTCACTTTTTCAGTTATTTGTTGAGGCTTTATAATAAAAGTTGGAAATGAAAAGGTTTAGAGACAGTATAGAGTGTCTTTTTTTTTTTTTTTTTTTGCAATAATCCAGGTTCTGAAATGTTACTATAAAAGCACAAATGCAATTTTTCTCACTGTAAGTACGGTAGATATGACAAAAATAGATTTAAAAAATCGGTCAAATTCATTGCATATAGGTATTTGTAAGGATCCTAAAGGCATTTACTACCAGTAAAGCTTACTAAGAATGGAAACAGAATGGAAAAATAAGATTGCCTGCATTTGAGCAAAAAGCCCATGTATATTGAAGGAACATTAAGAGGGCAGGAACACAAACATGTATTCCTGACCCTATAGTGCTAAAACCAACATTTAAGAGAAAGCGTTAAACTTACCTTATTTCAAGCTCTCCACTGGTTTTCTGGCACTGGCCTCGCCCCTGATCCGCCTCTCTAGCTGACATAATCAGAATTAATTATCTCAGCCAATCCGATGCTTTCCCACAGGCAGTGGCGTACACACAACCCATGGGGCCCCGGTGCAAAAACTGATCCGGGGCCCCCCCCTCCCCCCGCGCGAGCGCTTACTCTGCACAGGCTGGGGCCGCAACACATGTCGGCGGGCTCCTGGTGGCAGGGCTGCGACCCGTGCCGCGGTATGTATGCCAGTGCATGCATAAACACATACACTTAAAGGACCACTACAGACACCCAGATCACATCAGCTCAATGAAGTGGTCTGGGTGCCAGGTCTCTCTAGTTTTAACCCTGCAGCTGAAAACATAGCAGTTTCAGAGAAACTGCTATGTTTCACTGAGGGTTAATCCAGCCTCTAGTGGCTGTCTCATTGACAGCCGCTAGAGGATTTCCTGCGATTCTCACTGTGAAAATCACAGTGAGAAGACGCTGAACGTCCATAGGAAAGCATTGAGTAATGCTTTCCTATGGGCGGTTTGAATGTGCGCGTGGCTCTTGCCACGCATGTGCATTCGGAGCTGAGAGGCGGATGGGGACGGAGAGATCCCCAGCGTTAAGGGAGTCCGGCGCTGGAGAAAGGTAAGTGCTTAAGACACACACACACACACTCTCATGAACAGACGCACACATTTACTGACAGACACACACTCAGTAACACACACTAACACACACTCTAACACTAACACACACACTCACTAACACACTCACTAACACACACACTCTAACACACACACTCTAACACTAACACACACACTCTCTAACACTAACACACACTCTCTAACACTAACACACACACTCACTAACACTAACACACAAACTCACTAACACTAACACACACACTCACTAACACACACACTCACTAACACTAACACACTCACTAACACACACACTCACTAACACTAACACACACACTCTAACACTAACACACACACTCTAACACACGCACTCTAACACTAACACACACACTCTAACACTAACACACTCACTAACACACACACTCACTAACACTAACACACACACTCACTAACACTAACACACACACTCACTAACACACACACTCACTAACACACACACACACTAACACTAACACACACACTCTAACACTAACACACACACTCTAACACTAACACACACACTCACTAACACTAACACACTCACTAACACACGCACTCTAACACACACACTCACTAACATTAACACACACACTCACTAACACACACACTCACTAACACTAACACACACACTAACACACACACACTCAGTAACACACACACTCACACTAACACACTCACACACTCACTAACACACACACTCACTAACACACACACTCACTAACACACACACTAACACACTCAGTAACACACACACTCACTAACACACTCACTAACACACTCAGTAACACACTCAGTAACACACACACACACTAACACTAACACACTCAGTAACACTAACACACTCACACGTTTTTTTTTTGTTTTTTTTATTTAATCCCCCCAGCCTCCTTACCTGTGGGAGAGCTGGGGGGATTCCCTGGGGTCCAGTGGTGTTGCTGGCCCTGCTGTCACCCGGCTGGCGGGCGCGCGAGGGAGCACTGTCCCATGAGTGCTCCCTCTTCAGCTCCCTCGCGCGCCGCGTACTGATGCCGGAGCCGGAAGATGACGTCATCTTCCGGCTCCGGTTTCAGTGCGGTGCGCGAGGGAGCCGAAGAGGGAGCACCCAGGGGACAGTGCTCCCTCGCGCGCGCGCCAGCCGGGTGACAGCAGGGCCAGCCTCGGGGGGCCCGGAGGTGGCCGGCTCCTGGGCCCCCCAGCAGAAGAGGCTGGCCCTGTGGGTACATACCTGGGTCGCAGGGCGGCCGGGCCCCCTGGTGGGCCGGGCCCGGTCGCAGCCGCGACCCCTGCGACCCTGGTGTGTACGCCACTGCCCACAGGGACAGCATTGAGTTGGCTGAGATCGTCAAAGGGGTGAGACGGGGCCAAACGCTGCCCTGAACAGTAAGCATCTTCTCATAGCAATGCATCTCCATGCAGAGTGTAGAGATGCTTAACGGCAGTCCTGCACAAGGTGCAGCACTGCAGCAGGAAGCACCTCCTAGTAGCCATATGAGGAGTGGCCAGTGTAGTTGTCCTTAGGCTTTAATGTAAACACTGTATTTTCTATGAAAAGACAGTGATTACAACAAAAGCCTGCAGTGACATTAACCCCTTAAGGACTGAGCCAAATGTACATGTTGTGAACAGAACAAAACGTAAACAAAACCTGGCATTTGCGCTATATGTCTGTCCAACCGTAATTCACCTCTTTCATATTAAATGCACCCCCTCTTATTATATATAATTTTATTCAGGGGAAACAGAGCTTTCATTTAATATCAAATATTTAGCTATGAAACATAATTTAATATGAAAACAATGGGAGAAAATAAGAAATGTTGTTATTTTTTTAGTTCTACATTAACTGTCAATGTCATAATACTGTTTGCTTTTACTGCAATAAAATACACATATTTGTATTCCGCAAAGTCTCACGTGTAAAACAGTACCCCCTATGTACAGGTTTTATGGTGTTTTGGGAAGTTACAGGGTCAAATATAGTGTGTTACATTTGAAATTGAAATTCGCCAGATTGGTTACGTTGCCTTTGAGACTGTATAGTAGCCCAGGAAATAAATTTACACCCATAATGGCATACCATTTGCAATAGTAGACAACCCACGGTATTGTAAATTGGGTATGTCCAGTCTTTTTAGTAGCCATTTGGTCACAAACACTGGCCAAAGTTAGCGTTAGTATTTGTTTGTGTGTGAAAAATGCAAAAAACGCTAATTTTGGCCAGTGTTTGTGACTAAGTGGCTACTAAAAAGACTGGACATACCCCATTTGCAATACCTTGGGTTGTCTACTATTGCAAATGGTATGCCATCATAGGGTAATTTTCATTCTTGGGCTACCATAGGGTCACAAAGGCAACGTAAGCAATCTGGTGAATTTTAATGTGAAAAAAATGAAACACAAGCCTTATATTTGACGCTGTAACTTTTGAAAACACCATAAAACCTGTACATGAGGGGTACTGTTGTACTTGGGAGACTTCGCTGAACACAAATATTTGTGTTTCAAAACAGTAAAAAGTATCACAGCAATAATATCGTCCGTGTAAGTGCTGTTTGTGCGTGAAAAATGCAAAAAACTTCACTTTTACTGGCGATATCATCGTTGTAATACATTTTACTGTTTTGAAACACTAATATTTGTGTTCAGCGAAGTCTCCCGAGTAAAACAGTACCCCCCATGTACAGGTTTTTTTGGTGTCTTGGAAAGTTATAGGGTTAAATATAGTGCTAGCAAATTAAATTCCCTATACTTTCGGCATGCGTTGTCAGGCAGGTCCCACTAATTGTAATTAATTAAGATACCTAATTAGTAAAAATATTACATAAATATGTGTAGAATTAATATATGTATATATATATATATATATATATACGTATGTGTGTGTGTATGTGTATATATATATATATATATATATATATATATATATATATATATATATAAATTTTTATTTATATATAGGTATATATATAGTGATATATACGTATATATTTATGTATATAGATATATATATTTCGTTCTACGTGTATTTTGATATAAATATATATATACTAATATCACAATACAGTTAGAACGAAATAACACACATCTATATGTAATTATTTTTTAAATTTTATTTTTTAACGTATTTAAATTTTTTTTATAATATATATAAATATATATATATATAACAATAATTATATATATATATATATATTTAATCAGTATCAGTCTACGTGTAATTTGATATTAATATATATATATATTAATAGTAAAATACACCTAGACAGTGTATATGTGTATATATATGAACTAAGTATATAATAAAATTTTTTACACTTATTTTAATTAATTTGATTTCCAGCCAGCAGGGGGACTAACTGTCATTACAGTTAGTCCCCCTGCTGGCAATGCCTGAGCCAGCTAACCCGGCCATGTGATTGTGAGGTCCTCGCAAGGACCTCACTCTCACATGGCCGGGGGGGGCTTCAGGACATCGGATGTGCCACGGGGGGCTCCCTAGGAGTCCCCCCAACCGCGATCGCCGGCGACCGGGTAAGTAAGAAAAAAACGGAGGGAGTACTATTACGCCCGGCGGCGTTTAGAGCCGCTTAAAATAGGGCGTAATAGTACGCCCTTCAGTCTTAAAGGGTTAAGTTGTAGTTGTTCTGCTGACTATAGTGTCCCTTTAAATACATATATCTTTCAAATTAATGGTAGTATAAAAATCTGTATTAATCTCTGCAATGCTAATGTAAGGCTAACAGTGAAATGGTAGAATCTTTTCACTCCTCTCTCATGACTCATGATATGGCTCATTGAAATTTCCTGCACTCTTTGGAAGCAGAGGAATAGCTTACATTTTCAGCACATTTACAGGCATTATCTTAGTGACTTATGCTTTCTGGCAGAAAAATGAATTCCTCTACAGGCTGGTAATCATGACAAGAGTGAGTAAGGCTTTATGCACTAGACTTCATTTTGCAAAATTCATGAAAATAACATTTATACTCAATTTAAGTAGTGAAGTGGTTAATTAATAGTCTAACGCTCAGACGTATGATAGAATCTGTTTCTAAGACGCTCCTGTGAAATATCTCAGAGTGACAGAGAGGAGATAAACAGTCCATGCAGCAGACTTCACTAGGGTTGGTGTCACCCAGTATGATGACTCATACAGCGTTATCCAGGAAAGTCCAAATGGGGCAAAACCATCTGAACGATTTGTCATCTGGCTGCGCTTGTGGGCAAATAGTTAAAAAACATCCTCAGCAGCAAGCCACCACATTAATATAGTTAAAAGAAAATAAATACAAATTCCTATGGAGGTCAATGTGACCATATCACTATAATGGAGGTTATATAACTCCATGTTCTACCACCTGCCATCGGGTAGGTTAGGGCATGTCTCCTAAACATTAAAAGGTAGCAACTGGGAAGCCATAGAATTAACAATAATTTAACACACCCATGGCCCCGGCCCTAATATGCATATTAAAGGGGAGGACTTATTATGTCCAGGAAATTCGATTATTATTGACAGTATTTTGAGATACTGGAATAAAATCAAGAACATTTTTAAAATAGAATATAGACTGTTTCCATTCTTACCCATAGAGGTGATTAAGGGGAATATTGAGGATATTAATAGTGGATTTTTACAGAAGGGAATTAAGAATATTAAAGAGATTATAGATAGAAAGGAAATCAAGCCATTCAACCAGTTACAAATAGAGTTCGGGATTGATAATAAGGAGATATTTACATATTTAAGAATTAAGTTCTATTTGGCGAAATTCTTGAATTTCCAGGTTAATAAAAACATGAGTAATCGTAAAAAGATTCTGGAAATTCATAGAATTAAAGGCCATATTACTAGATGTTACGAGTTCTTAAAGGACTCTCAGAAGCCCTATGTCTGGAAATCTAAGACCAAGTGGGAAGAAGACCTACATATTGTAATCCCTGAGCAAGATATGATAAGTGCGATAGTTAAGGTCAATAAATCGGTGCATTGTCTGAATATAGTAGATAATTTTTATAAACTCATAAATAGATGGTATATGGTCCCAGAAAAATTGGCTAAAATGTATAAAGATCAGAATCATGCTTGCTGGAGATGTGATGATGGGAAAGGAGATTATCTCCATGTATAGTGGCAATGTAAATCTTTAAGCAATACATGGAAGAATATCTACCTACAGATTTATAATACCTGCCAGATATATATATACCTTTCACACCACAGAGCTTTTTGTTACATCAGGGATGGCCCTCTATGCCTACTGAAAAATGCATGTTAATAATACATATTTTAATGGCAACCAAGATAGTTCTAGCAACAAAGTGTTAGAGTGGGCTGAAATTAAAAAACAAGTAATATATCAATGTAAAATGGAAATTGGAATTATTCAAGGAAACTCTGTTGGTTTGAGGAAAATTAGTAGGTGGGAAAATATAGTTCAAAAGTGTATCGCTAGTAATGAAAGTTTATAAAATAGAAGGTCTGTGATGCCCCCAATGCGTGTTTGACTCCGGAGAAATACTAGCGAAAGATGTACCCATTTGGGAAATAAAGGAATAAATGGCTAGAACAATGCTAGTTCCTTGGGATGGTGTGTGTGGTTTAGTATGAATGTTGCTTAGTGATACCTCAATTTTGCTACTTATGTTACTCATAGATACTGTTATCCTACTGCGGTTTATTCTAGCTATGCAATATATGTTTTTTTATGTGTACGTATTTAAAGTTATATATGCATTGTCTGTATTAATGCATTTTTAGACATTTGCTCTAATGGAAACACTTTTATTTGTATCGCTCATGAGGTAATGTACGTATTTTTGATAATTGTAAAAAAGGAAAAAAACTATTGAAAAAATTAAAATATATAAAAAAACAAAAACAAAGGGGAGGACTTATAGTATCCTGTCCTCCACCCTTGCCGTTGTGCGGGGGCCCTAATACTTATAATAGGGGGGACCTGGGGTCCATGCCGGTGTGTGGAGGATCTAATTACACTGAACAAAATTATAAACGCAACACCTCTGTTCTAAGATCTAATACTTTTTCTATGGACACAAAGGCCTATTTGTAGAGTTGATCAGGTTATTGATTGTAACCTGTGGAATGTTGGTCCACTCCTCTTCAATGACTGTTCGAAGTTGCTGGATATTGGCATGACCTGGATCACGCTGACATATACGCCAATCCAGAGTATCCTAAACATGTTCAATGGGTGACATGTCCGATGAGTATGCTGGCCATGCAAGAACTGTATTCAGCTTCCAGGAATTGTGTACAGATCCTTGCAACATGGGGCCGTGCATTATCATGCTGCAAGATGAGGTGATGGTCTTGGATGAATGGCACAACAATGGGCCTCAGGATTTCGTCACGGTATCTCTGTGCATTCAAAATGCCATCAATAAAATGCACCTGTGTTCATTGTCCATAACATACGCCTGCCCATACCCTAACCCCATCGCCACCATGGGTCACTCGATCCACAACGTTGATATCTGCAAACTGCTCACCCTGGCGACGCCATACACGCTGTCTGCCATCTGCCCTGTACAATGAAAACCGGGATTCATCCATGAAGAGAACATCTCTCCAAAGTGCCAGATGCCATCGAATGTGAGCATTTTCCCACTCAAGTCAGTTACGATGACGAACTGTAGTCATGTCGAGACTCTGATGAGGACGACAAGCATGCAGATGAGCTTCACTGAGACGGTTTCTGACAGTTTGTGCTGAAATTCTTTAGTTATGCAAACTGTTGCAGCAGTTGTCCGGGTGGCTGGTGTCAGACGATTTTGGAGGTGAAGATGCTGGATGTGGAGGTCTTGGGCTGGTGTGGTTATGCGTGGTTTGTGGTTGTGAGGCCGGTAGGATGTACTGCCAAATTCTCTTAAACGCCTTTGGAGACAGCTTATGGTAGAGAAATGAACATTCAATTCACGGGCAACAGCTCTGGTGGACATTCCTGCAGTCAGCATGCCAATTGCACGCTCCCTCAAAACTTGCGACATCTGTGGCATTGTGCTGTGTGATAAAACATTTTAGAGTGGCCTTTTATTGTGGCCAGCCTAAGGCACACCTGTGCAATAATCATGCTGTCTAATCAGCATCTTGATATGCCACACCTGCAAGGTGGATGGATTATCTCGGCAAAGGAGAAGTGCTCACTAACACAGATTTAGATAGATTTGTGAACAATATTTTAGAGAAATAGGCCTTTTTTGTCCATAAAAAAAGTCTTAGATAGGCATGTGCATGGGAAATATTTTCGTTTCGGTTCAGCATTCTGAAATTCGGGACTTCGGCACTTCGGAAATTCAGTAATTTCGGAACTTCGGGACCTCGGAAATTCGGCACTTCGGAAATTCGGCATTTCGGAACTTCGCCATTTCGGAACTTCGGCAACTTCGGCAAATTCAGCACTTTGGGATTTCGGAACGTCTCTTGCAGCCGCTTGGTAGATAACTCCCTAATTCCCATGGTATTAGGGAGTTATCTACCAAAAGGCTGAAAGACTAAGTAAAAATTACTTAGTATTAGTAAATTGTGCCCCTACTCGCTATACCGCGAGTAGGGGATTGTCTATTAAACAGTGAGCAGCCAGTGGCTGCTCACTGTTAAAAAAATAAATAAAAAAATAATTAAAAACTGGGTCCCCCTGACCGAGCCCCCACCTTTTAAACTAAAGGGGGGTCTATTGCCCCCTCCCCGGCTCCCACCCCTGAGCGGCAGGTGGGGGCTCTAAAGTAAAATAATGGGGGGACCTATTGTCCTCCCCCCGGCCCCCATCTCTGAGCGGTGGGTGAGGGCCCTAAATTAGAATGAGGGGGGGAACCTAATGTCACTCCTCTTGCCCCCACCCCTGAGCGGTGGGTGGGGGCCCTAAATTAGAATGAGGGAGAGGACCTAATGTCCTCCCCTCTGGTCCCCACCCCTAAGCGGTGGGTGGGTGGCCTAAATTAGAATAAGGGCTGCTCACTGTTTAATAGACATGCAACTACTCGCGGTATAGCGAGTAGGGGCATAATTTACTACTAATAAGTACTAATAAGTAATCTTTACTTAGTATTAGTAAATTTGGCTGAAAGACCAATTCAGGTCTTTCAGCCTTTTAGTAGATAGCTCCCTAATACCATGGGAATTAGGGAGTTATCTACTTATTCATTCCTGTCATTACACTGACTGGCCAAGTAACTTACATTTTATATGAATGGATGTTACTTGATTGTTGTAAGTGTTGCAAATGCTTACAGCTGAATCCTGGCTATGTTTGTATATTAGTACTTGGGCAATACTGTGCTTTGGAACTTCGGCACTTCGACACTTTGGAAATTCGGTAATTTCGGGACCTCGGTAATTCGTCAATTCGGACATTCGGAAGTACCTGAATGTCCGAATTGCCCGCAATTTGTCCGAATTCATATTCGGCCCGAAACGAATTGCACATGTCTAGTCTTAGATCTTTGAGTTCAGCTCATGAAAAATGGAGGCAAAAACAAAAGTGCTGCGTTTATAATTTTGTTCAGTCTAATTATAAATTAAGGGGAAGGGGGTAGACATACCATTGTCCACCCACCCAAATAATAGTAAATACCCACTTAGGTAGCTAGGAATCCCCAATCTACTAGCCACCCCCCCCCCCCCCCCCCTAAACTAAAGTCCCTACATACCCTCCCCTCACCCTAATTATAGTAAGGATGGGGCCAAGACTAATTCTGGTTAGAATATATATATCTATCAACATAAGTCTTCTATTTCGTCCATTCTTCGCCCCCCAAAAAGCGAAAACAAAAATTCACAATTCCCAAGCCACTAATTAAAATAAAAAAGGCCTGCATGCTTGACTTACATATCCTGCTACCAGAGTGTATGGTGAGACCCCATGTTAATGCAGTGAAGGGAGAGGATATGCTGTCAGGAATCACACACACATGGATTAAAAAATACATGAAGGATGTGGTTAGGGACTGAAGTAACAGATTAGAGACATGTTTTTTTGTGTACCCCTAAATTCAGGGAATTTAAATGCATGCTTGTTTATTAAACTCCTGATTGTTCAGTGGATTAGTTTAATATATTTAACATCCTCTGAAACCGTCTACATTGTTTCTGAATTGTTTCTGTTTCAGAACTGTTTGACTTCTTACCTGGGGTCCTCTTAGTTTCTAAGCTATGCACTGCAGGACTTGGCTCATTGGCTTGGGGCGATCAGCTGATGCTCAAAGCTTGTTTAATATATGTGTAATATAACTCCAATCAACCTTATCCAAGCCTGATAAGAATTTATGTCCACCATCTTTTTATATAGTTAATCACTGTTTTAATGGACACAAAAATTACTACTGCCTCTGCCCCCTACCCCCTGCTAAATGGAAATTCCACGACTTCCTACATAAATTTCCCACACGTCACACATTGTCATGCATAACACTCACAGTGGTCTAAACGTATCACTCACACACTGCCACACATATTGCTCACAGCTACCCACATGTAGACACTGACAGCTATACACACATTACACAGCCTTATACAGCACATACAGAAAGCCACAACATACACTTTCAGGCACCCTACACAACACACACTCACACCATACATCCACTCAACATGTTTTAAAATATTCACATTACATAATAATACAAAAATAACATAGGGGAAGAATTTCCTGGTGCATACCCTAATAAAATGGGCTGCGCATGCCATTGTGCACATCTGGTGGCTCTACTGTAGTCTGGGCAAATGAGCTTATTTCTTTAATATAGTATCTATAGAATTACAAATAGGGGTCATTACCAACTTGGTTTGTCTGTTTAATATAAGGGTATATTATGCAACATGCTGAAAAAGTTATATATTAGAAATAGTCAACCCGTAACTTAAATAAAATACAAATGTAATGTTTATGATATTGAAAGTCCACTTGTCTAGCTAATTTTGAAAAAATGACACATTTACTCACAATCGTTATAAGAAAAATATAACAGATAACTTCATAGGCAAACAAAGAACCTGCTTAAATATCAGAATAGAAGAATTCTGTGATGCAGATGTCAATGAAAAATTCATTAAGCATGTTGAGGAGTGTAGTAAATCACAGGGAAACATATTTCATGGAAGCCCAGAAGAAATTACTGGCATTTCGTGGCACGACTAGGTCATAAGCCAGGTGCTCAATATGTAATGTGATTTTGGGTACGGCTGAGTAAATATGCTCTGAGTTGGTAAGTAAATATTCCCCTAAAGATAGCTTCCCTTCAGTCTCATACGAAAACACTGTGGCTATTTGCTTGTTTTATCTGCTGGAAAAACTTCAGTAAGGAAAAGTGCAAACAAATGGGAGCAAAGGATTATGGGAGCAGAACAGCAGACTTAGTGCAAACCGAAGCAAGAGATTCATTGTTCCTGTCAGTTTTTCCTAGACTAGAGACCATGTGTAGGTGAATGTGAATTTTGCCAATCTAAATTAAAGGAACACTCCAAATGCATACATTATTTTAGCTTGTTGAAGTGCTTTATGTGTCTGGAGTCTGTCTTTTTCTTCAATATATAATAATGCCTATATCAATAAAACTCAGCACTTTTTTAAGTGGGCACCAGAACACATCAATCAGACAGCTAGAGAGGATGTTCTGCTTTTGTTAGTTCCACATAGGTAACACAACTGACATGTGCCCTAGGGTAATTTTCACACCTCACACAAACACATTTGGTAAATATAGGTTGTAACGGACCGTTTCAGCATAAAAGGGGAAAAATCAGTTTAGGCGATAATCCCCTTTGCTAGAGACAGGCACAGCTACTGCAGAACACCAAACTCCTGATCTGGATACGAAATAACACTCCGAACTGGAACAGCTGAACAAGAAAAGCATACAATCCGCTTACACTCCTGGCAGTCAGCTTACAATCCAATTCCCCCCAAGAACGAGACGACACTTCATTTTGAGGGTTAAACAGGAACTGAGGACTGGCTCATCCAGCCTGGCTTTTATTTCCAACTCACACATACAGGCCACACCCAGGGGGAGGCATAAAAGAACCAATGACATAGATGTTACCTCCCACACATCCCCTCCCCTTAGTGTGACACATAATCCCATTATGCATACAGAGTAAAATATACTTTTACACAACTTTCATAACTTTAAAACCATACATCACATTCACATAAAAATACATATCCACAATCAATCCATTCAGGGGAACAACATATTAAAAAATGGCATGAATCCGACCAGGGGTTAAAAAGTTACTAAAAGTATCTTTTGGGCCCTGGCTTGCAGCATGGCACAATCTGGCTCAAACAGAAGTAAAACATCCCCCACAATGCATCCCGGCTTCCTCCCTTCTGCCCTGGAGATAATTGGAGAAGTAATCCAATTATCTAGGACTAGAGTCAGACTCCATTAACCACATGGTTGCAAAAAGACAGTAAAAGACATAAAATTACATACTGATACATTTAACACATAAACACACATTTCTACATATCCCCAGTTTAACTGAACACATAAATACCTACATAATATTTAAGACAGTATTACTGTGATATGTTACAAAGTCTTAAAGGGACATTAGTCCCAAAAGTCCCAATATGTCCATCGCTGATTTTAAAGGGCCAGTAGCAGCAATATACATTATTACATGCCCAAATATAGTTTTTAAAGTGCAATATGTCCAGGGGCCATAGTCAGCGGGCAGGAGGCTAGCAACCAGGCCTCTCCAGTTCACAGTGGCGAAGTTGGTTTCGCCACAATTCTCCCCTTTACCAATTAGACTAACAGGGTATCTGACCTCCTGCCGGTCAGTGCCCTGGTTAGTCCAGCAACCCACCCACAAAACAGAAATAGTAGAGCAGCCCACCCACAATAAATAGTTACTACCCCTGGGTGAGGGAGGATCTTGTCCGGGTTCAGGTGCCTCACCACGGCTGTGTGGGGGGCTGGTAGGCTGCCTTGGTGGGTTGCTGAGGGGGCAGAGACCAGCGGTACGCTGTCCTGTTGCCAGCACTACCACGGGAGTAGTCTGGTTGGAGCCTGGTTGCTGGAGACCGACTGTCTCCCCTTTGGATATATCGCTCTGTGGCTGGGGGACAGGACCGACCGTCCCTACCCCTGGTGCTGTAAGTGCAGAGACTACGGTCCCATCTGCACAGATGTGGGGCTTAACATCTCCCCTTGGTGGGTTAGGCTGCCGCTGGAGAGAGGGTGTAACAAGCTCCTCTCTCTGGATGGTAAACTGCCGCTGGGGAGAGGGGTTAGCAGGCTCCTCTCCCTGGCACTCTCTCTGCTGGTGGAAAGGGGAACCAGCTGTCTCCCCTTTCATTCTCTTGTCCGGCTGCTGGGGTGCGAGACTGACTGTCTCTGCTCCCTGCAGGACACACTGCCGCTGGGGAGGATGTACGACACCATCAGCTCCCTGGGGTACACACTGCCGCTGGGGAGGGAGGACGCTGCTCTCCTCTCCCTTCACTTCAAACTGCCTTCTTGGCATATCACTTTGCTGCTGGGGGGCAGGAACAACTACCTCTGCCCCCTGTGACTCAGCCTGCCGCTGGGGAGGAAGGACTGCACCTTTGGCTCCCTGGGACACACACGGCCGCTGGGGAGGATGGACGACACCATCAGCTCCCTGGGGTACACACTGCCGCTGGGGAGGGAGGACGCTGCTCTCCTCTCCCTTCACTTCACACTGCCTTCTTGGCATATCACTTTGCTGCTGGGGGGCAGGAACAACTACCTCTGCCCCCTGTAACTCAGCCTGCCGCTGGGGAGGAAGGACTGCACCTTCGGCTCCCTGGGACACACACGGCCGCTGGGGAGGATGGACGACACCATCAGCTCCCTGGGGTACACACTGCCGCTAGGGAGGGAGGACGCTGCTCTCCTCTCCCTTCACTTCACACTGCCTTCTTGGCATATCACTTTGCTGCTGGGGGGCAGGAACAACTACCTCTGCCCCCTGTAACTCAGCCTGCCGCTGGGGAGGAAGGACTGCACCTTCTGCTCCCTGGGACACACACTGCCGCTGGGGAGGGAGGACGCTGCTCTCCGCTCCCTTCACTTCACACTGCCTTCTTGGCATCTCACTTTGCTGCTGGGGGGCAGGAACAACAACCTCTGCCCCCTGTAACTCAGCCTGCCGCTGGGGAGGGAGGACGACACCATCCGCTCCCTGGGTTACACACTGCTGCTGGGGAGGAAGGACTGCACCTTCTGCTCCCTGGGACACACACTGCCGTTGGGGATCTGGGCCGGAATTTAATAGTTCTACATAGTCCATCTCCAGCCCTTGTTCCATGGCAGCGAAACGGCGGAGGTCTCGTCCCAGTCCAATAGATCTCGGGCCCTGTAACATCTCACTCCGGTAATGCACGATAGCCCAGTACCGTGACTCTGCTGGACTGCCGAAGTCGGCGTCTTCTGTTAGGGCCTTCCACAACAGGCCAGGGCTAGTGTAGTGATCCCCCTCCGGCTGGATGCCCTCTGCCCTCCACGTCTCTGGCTGGACAGTGCACCACCACAGTGCCCGGTATGAGACGTCCAGGCTCAGTTCCCTTTCCACGAGGTACTCAAGTTGTCTTACCCGCTCCCCTCCGGGTTGGTCCCCCAGAAGCAGCATCCGCCAGGCCATTTGTTCCTCCAACAGGTATGCGGCACCAGGAAAGCGCTGCTGCCGTTGATACTGGACTTCTTCCCGGGCATCATACCATAATCTTATCCGGGCATTATCTCTCCATTCTAATTCCCTCTCTTCCTCAGGTGTGTGTGTTGCCCAGGTGTGCGTGTTGCCCATTTTCCCAAAATCCTTCGTAGATAGGGGCGCTGTACGGGTAATGGCGTTGCCCTCACTTTGTAATCCAGGAATAGTGTTGTCTGTAGCTGTCCCTCTGGTTGTAGGAACGATCCCGCCGCTTGCCACCAATTGTAACGGACCGTTTCAGCATAAAAGGGGAAAAATCCGTTTAGGCGATAATCCCCTTTGCTAGAGACAGGCACAGCTACTGCAGAACACCAAACTCCTGATCTGGATACGAAATAACACTCCGAACTGGAACAGCTGAACAAGAAAAGCATACAATCCGCTTACACTCCTGGCAGTCAGCTTACAATCCAATTCCCCCCAAGAACGAGACGACACTTCATTTTGAGGGTTAAACAGGAACTGAGGACTGGCTCATCCAGCCTGGCTTTTATTTCCAACTCACACATACAGGCCACACCCAGGGGGAGGCATAAAAGAACCAATGACATAGATGTTACCTCCCACACATCCCCTCCCCTTAGTGTGACACATAATCCCATTATGCATACAGAGTAAAATATACTTTTACACAACTTTCATAACTTTAAAACCATACATCACATTCACATAAAAATACATATCCACAATCAATCCATTCAGGGGAACAACATATTAAAAAATGGCATGAATCCGACCAGGGGTTAAAAAGTTACTAAAAGTATCTTTTGGGCCCTGGCTTGCAGCATGGCACAATCTGGCTCAAACAGAAGTAAAACATCCCCCACAATGCATCCCGGCTTCCTCCCTTCTGCCCTGGAGATAATTGGAGAAGTAATCCAATTATCTAGGACTAGAGTCAGACTCCATTAACCACATGGTTGCAAAAAGACAGTAAAAGACATAAAATTACATACTGATACATTTAACACATAAACACACATTTCTACATATCCCCAGTTTAACTGAACACATAAATACCTACATAATATTTAAGACAGTATTACTGTGATATGTTACAAAGTCTTAAAGGGACATTAGTCCCAAAAGTCCCAATATGTCCATCGCTGATTTTAAAGGGCCAGTAGCAGCAATATACATTATTACATGCCCAAATATAGTTTTTAAAGTGCAATATGTCCAGGGGCCATAGTCAGCGGGCAGGAGGCTAGCAACCAGGCCTCTCCAGTTCACAGTGGCGAAGTTGGTTTCGCCACATAGGTTTAAGTAAAAATTACTGTGACAAGACCAATCTCGCCACTGTGTATTGGAGGAGCCTGGTTGCCCGCCTGCTGCCTTTAGACTATGGCCCCATGTTGAAACACTTGATTTTCCCCTGCAAAGACACAAAAGCCGGGTCATTCGGTACTTGCCCTATTTTAACCGTGATACCCCAGATAGCTATGCCATGGAGCCCATTCGTATAACGAAAGACTCTGGCTCCATGGCAATTGAACTGTATGTATGTTATCTGAGCGCCATTCAGTAATAATGTGCGCTCAGATCTAAGCTATCTGGGGATATGTTGAATGTACCTGTTTTATGCAATAGCTGCACAATTACATATATTTATGTATTTTATTGTCTTTTGCTACCATGTGGCTAATGGAGTTTTGCCTCTGTCCTTGGAGATAATTGGATTACTTCCCAATTATCTCCAGGATAGAAGACTCAGTGGAATCTGTTTTGGGCAAAAAAGCCATGCTTCATTTGGTCACAAAGGACTTTGATCTAACTTTTGACCCACTGGACCAATTTGGATGATTTTGACATATGTTTGTATTTGGAGTATGATGATTCTGAAAAATTTATGTGAATGCGATGTATACTTTTAAAGTTATGAATAATGTGGAAAAACTAAATTTCTCTGTCTGTGATAATTACATTACCCATTGTGTAAGGTAATTGTATCACAGGTAGAGGGGAGGATTTTGTGTGGGAGTGTTTATCTGTGTTGTATGTTTTGAGTAGATGTTCCACAAAACCCTGTGGGTGGGACTTTGTCTGTATATAAGAACAATAAACCCACAGCTGTCTGTTCCTGCTTGACCCCCAAAACGGAGCCTTGTCTCGTTCTTGGGGGGGATTTACTGTATGCTGTTAGAGACTGATTGCCAGGTGTGTAAGCCGCTTGGGTGCTTTTCCTGTTCAGCTGCTAGCAGCTATTCGTGAGGTTCCAGTTCGGGAGTTTGGAGTGCTACTTTGTATCCTGTTTGGGTGATTGGTGTCTTCAGTAGCTGCCTGTATATCTGGAAGGGAATATCTCCTAAACGGCTGTTAACTCCTTTTATGCCTGGGGGTGCCGTTACAATTACATTAAAAATCTTGGGAAGTGACCGCTCCCATTTAATGAATAAGGATGCTGGAAAGCTTTAGAAACCAAGATGCCCATTCACTAAACAAAGCTTGTAGTTTTTTCATTTTTGAAGGCATTTGAGAGCTCACCAGATTTCATTGTAGTAAATAAACCAAGGCGCAGTTTAATTTGCGTTACTCATTTAATAATAATTGCTGTTAAAACATTGGCCATCATTACATCGCTCCTCATAATGGTGATGGTTTGGACCATACACTTTTCTACCTCACTTTGCTCATCTGCTATTATTTTTTTATTTATTTATTTTTTCTGCATTAGCTTTGTAATTTGGATTCTTTCTTTTTTTTTTATTCAAGGTTTTCATTAATGGCATTCAGTAAACACAGGTAAAGTCTAGCATTGACAACTCAGAGTACATTGCTGGGCAGGCCAGCAAGGTATACAGTTCTAGTTGCAGTTTACAGATGTACATTATATGCATTACAGATCACATATCTAACATTATCAGCTGTACCTTCCGTTTCATTGGCTTGAGTAACTTGCAGGGTTAGAGTATGTGGTGAGAGTTAGCTGTGAGCAGCGGCATCAGTGGAGTGCATAGTACTGGTAAGGTGCGAGCTGAGGTATGTATCTGTCGGACCCCGCCAGGCCCACACACAAGAAGTCGTCCAGGTAATGGACCACGGTACCCCCGCCAGTTTCCCCACGCACTACCCATTCTAAAAACGTGCTGAACTTCTCAAAATACGCCCTGGAAATGGAGCAACCCATGGGTAGGCATAAGTCCACGAAAAAATTACCCTCGAA
Organism: Pelobates fuscus; assembly: GCF_036172605.1. Lineage (NCBI taxonomy): Eukaryota > Metazoa > Chordata > Amphibia > Anura > Pelobatidae > Pelobates > Pelobates fuscus. Next base: position 151,227,357 of record NC_086323.1, read on the forward strand.
AAAACACCCTAACAGGTGGTGACAGTCCGGATGAATAGGAAGGAGCCGGAAGGCTGCTTCCACATCTACCTTCGCCATCAACGTCCCTCGCCCTGCTCTCCGAACCAACTCGACTGCATGGTCGAATGATGCATACGATACGGAGCACAGGGTCTCGTCAATGTCATTATTTACTGACGCCCCTTTCGGGTATGATAAATGATGGATCAAACGGAACTTGCCTGCTTCCTTCTTGGGGACCACCCCCAGCAGGGACACCCTCAAGTCCAACAACGGCAGGGCTGCGTAAGGCCGTGCCATCCTACTCAGCTGCACCTCCTTCAGCAATTTGTCCCGCACCACCTCTGGGTGTTCCCTAACAGATTTGAGGTTATTACATAACCTCCCCAAGCCCCTACCCTGAAACGGTATGATAAACCCCTCCGTGAAACCTCGCCATAAAAACTCGGCGTCCTGTTGGTTAACGTACCGTTTTAGCCACGGTAGCATCTTGCCTACCTTCCCCCGGGGTTGCCCCCCGCGGCAGCGGAGGGGGCCGTCGCCCCACTGGCTCCCACTCCGGGTGCCGACTTACCTCTCTTGAAACACCGACTGGCTCCATGGGCCCCTCCACAACCGGAGCATTCGTGTTTAAACCTGCACAACGTTCCCCGTTTACATTGGCCCTCATTGAAGAGCCAGTCGGAGCGTGGGCCCCGCTTGCCCCAAGGTACCTGGCTGGGTGGACCCGCCGTCTGCGTCCCCAGTGCTGAACCTGGCCCCACTATTGGCCGCCCCCGGTGTGTCCCTGTTTCCAGAGGCTCCCCCTGCCATCAGGGGGACAGCCTGGTCTCCAGAGGCCTCCACCCTGCCCACCTCCCACTGCCCGGCCCCAGCACCAGCTCCTGACTCACAAGTCCGCATCCTCTCACTGCTCCCTCCATCCGTTCCGCTCTGGGTCCCGGCCTCCGCCGTGACAGTCCTGCCAGCCGCCTTCCGGCGGGGCGTACACCGCGTGGCAGGCCGCGGCCTGGCTGCTGCTCGCGCCCGACCAGCACCGTGTCGAACAGACGATGCCGGTCTTCTCCACTCCGCTGCGGCCCGCGACCACTTCCAGGGTCTGTCCAGGTCCAGGTGCCTCACCACGGCTGTGTGGGGGACTGGTAGGCTGTTTTGGTGGGTTGCTGAGTGGGCAGAGACCAGCGGTACTCTGCCCTGGTGCCAGCACTACCACAGGAGTAGTCTGGTTGGAGCCTGGTAGGTTGGGGCTGCACGAAGCTGAGCAGGTGTTGGTAGTCCTGCTCCAGCTCCCACTCCCTTGTTACCAGGTGGGTCATGTCTTTGCTCACCTCGCGTTCGTCAGCCCAGACATACATGCCCATCCGGTAGTCGTAGATGTCCCAAAACCTAGACCCCTCCGTGCTGCCAAGATCAATGTCGTCCTCCAAGGCATCCCATAATAAACCCGGGCCATCATAATCATCCCCCTCCGGTAAGTCATGCTCGGCCGTCCAGGGGGTAAGTCGAATGGTAGGCTACCAGAGGGCCTGGTATGCGTTGTCTAGCCAGATCTCTCGCCATACCAGGGTCTCTAGTCTTGTCACCTACTCATCCAGGGGCTGCTCTCCCAATAGATACATCCGCATTGCCACATGCTTCTGTAGCCGCTGCTCATCACTGGGGAGACTCTCACCTCGCCGCCACTGGGCGTCTTCCAGGGCATCATACCAGAGTTCCTTTCTGTCTAGCATTGACAACTCAGTCCCTGTAGTCCACGGCCGCCTCCTCCTCCTCATCATGGAACGCTGTCCGAAAACTAGCTGATTCCATCCTGCTGTAGCCAGGGGCGCTGTAAGGATACTAGCGTTGCCCTCAATTTGTAATTCCAAATGTTACCAGTGTCTCCGAGCTGCTTCTCCTCGCACTAGGACGCCATCCCACCGCTTGCCACCAATGTAACGGATCGCCTGGCACCCCGACTGGGTACCTCCGTTAATGGATGCTCCTAGCGCTTCCTGAGGACTCCAAGCACTCTGGCAGACACCACAATCACCGAACCGATGCAGCATATGAATCTTCTCAAGCATAGGAATGCTGTAGACCATTGAATAGGAACCATACGAATAGGCTTACACTCCTAGCAGTCAACTGGAACAGCATGCAATAAATCCTTCCCCCAATAATGAGACGACACTTCACTTTGAGGGTAAAACAGGAACTCTGGACTGGCACATCCAGCCTGGCTTTTATTACAAGAGTACACATACAGGCCACACCCAGGGGGAGGCATAAAATAACCAATAGCATCACGGGTGCAACCCACACATCCCCTCCCCTTAGTGTGACATATAATCCCATTATTCATACAGTTTAAAATATACTTTTTACACAATATTTATAACTTCAAAACCATACATCACATTCACATAAAATTACATATCCACAATCAATCAATTCAGGGGAACAACATATTAAAAAATGGCATGGATCAGACCAGGGGTTCAAAAGTTAGTAAAGTATCTTTTAAAACCCCTAGCTTTCCAGCTCAATGGAGACAGACTCCATTGAGCACATGGGGACACAAAGACAGTAAAACACTTTAAAATACATAAATTCACCTTTTACACATAACACACAGACATTTCACCTATCCCCAGATAGCTGAGCGCACAAAACTACCGAATAGCGCGCAGATCCTACTCACACAGTTCACTTGCCATGGGGCCGAAGTCTTTAACTACATGAATGGGCTCCATGGCATAGCTATCTGGGTTAACACATTCACATAAAGTCTGGTCCATAGTCCAAAGGCAAGAGGCGGGCAAGCAGCCCCGTCCAAGGACACGTGGCGAGGTCGGTTTCGCCACAATGTCCCAAACAGTTTGCCGGGAATTGTTCGCCAGCGAACATAGCTTGTTCGTGGCGAACATGGCGGGCGAACATATGCGATGTTCGGTCCGCCCCCTATTCGTCATGGAGGTGGGAGGGTCTGGGAGGGAGGGATTGGCTGGAATGTGTCTGCTGACTGTGAGGTACAGGGTCAACGTTTACTCAATGATGACTAATAGGGGGCGGACCGAACATCGCATATGTTCGCCCGCCGTGTTCGCCACGGACAAGCTATGTTCGCGGACGAACAGTTCCCGGCGAACTGTTCGGGACATCACTAAATATAAAACAATGTTAAATGTTGGGGATACTTAGCCTTATGAAATGCTTCATTTTTGCAACAGTTTAATTCGGTATGCTAAAACAGAATATAGCTTGAAAAATCAATTTTATGTATAAACGTAATCCTGATTTATTCAATTTCTCCGACACATTGGAAATGCTCAGACCTGTCTGGACTTAACTGATTAATAACTTGAGAGCTAAAACTCACATCCAAACCTGATCTGAACATCCTATTCATAGATTTTCACCTGTCAATGCTGGGAAGTATGCTAATATTCTAAATTAAACTGTAAAGTAAGCCTGTTAGAACTATATAAAACAGTTGGGCATGTTATATCTTCATCTGTGCTCTAATTAAAGGAGCACTATAGGGTCAGGAACACAAACATGTATTCCTGACCCGATATTGTTAAAACCACCATCTAGCCACCCTGTCCCCCTCATGCCTTCCTAAATATAGAAAATTCTTACTTGTATTCAAGCCTGAAGATGCTGGTTTTGTTAGTGGTGTATCCTGGTTTTGTGCTGCCCTAGGCAGGACAAAACTCAGGCGGCTCCCCCCCCCCGCGCCACCCCCACCCAACCCTCCCCCCCTGCCCCGCCTTCTAAATAGACACACACATTCACTGACAGATATGCATACACTAGCTAACAGAAACACACACTCACTGACACACACACACTAACAGACACACACACATTAACAGACAAACACACACACTCACTAACAGACACACACTCACTAACAGACACACACTCACTCACTAACAGACACACACACACTCACTAACAGACACACACACACTAACAGACAAACACACACACTCACTAACAGACACACACACTCACTAACAGACACACACACTCACACACTAACAGGCAAACACTCACTCACTAACAGAAAAACACACACTCACTAACAGACAAACACACACTCACTAACAGACAAACACACACTCACTAACAGACACACACACTAACAGACACACACAGTCAGACAAACACAGTCAGATGCACACACGCTAACATACACACACACACACACACTAACAGACATACACACATACTCACTCACATTAACACACTCACTTTTTTTTATTTTTTTGTTTACCCCCCCAGCCTCCTTACCTTTGGGGGCTTCTCCCTCTCCCTGGGGTCTATTGGGGCTGCTGGTGCGGTCGCAAGGCTAACAAAACATCTGCCAGGGCATTTGGTGGACGGCTGGAAAATGCCGCCCAAGGCAAATGCCTTGTTTGCTTCGCGGCTAAAGCATCCCTGGGTTTTTTTGTCCCTGTTTCCTTTAGACCTGCCCACTGCCTGCTGACATCATCAGAAGTGGTAGATCTGCATACTGTTTGCCTAAAAAAACAAGCAGTCTGCTGACATCATCAGAAGTGGTAGCCTGATCCAATCACAATGCTTCCCCAAAGGATTGGCTAAGACTGACAAGGAGGAAGATCTGGGGCAGAGCCAGCATGATTCAAACACAGCCCTGGCCAATCAGCATCTCCTCATAGAGATGAATCAATGAATCTCTATGAGGAAAGTTCAGTGTCTGCATGCAGATGGTGGAGACACTGAATGTTTGGATGCATCTTAGGCAGCCATGACCCAGGAAGGATCTCTAACAGCTATCTGAGGAGTGGCCAGTGGAGTTATCACTAGGCTGTAATGCAAACACTGCATTTTCTCTGGTGACTATAGTGTAGTTGGACATGTTATATCTTTAATAATGTAGGCACCTGAACACTAATAATATTAGTTCTGTATTTTTAGATATGCTTTTGAAACTATTTTATATTTTTTGATAAACGTTTCAAAGGATTTATCTAAATAATAATCACAATTAAAGTTTATCGTAATTTCCGTAGATAAATCATTTGAAAAAGATTTAATCATTTGATATGCTTATCCAAAAATATTAAATCGAGGTCAATGTTGGCACATGGATAACTTTCTCATCCTTGTTGAAGAAGAGTGTTAAATTAATTAAAATTCCTTGTCGGATTTGAGTTTTAATAGGCATTAAGACTAATTTTAAAATAAAAGTTATGTATTTAAATTTAGCTACTTTCAACAGGGTATAAGATTTTATGCAGAGTCTCGTGTGGGAAACAACAACAACAGTAGTGCAAGGCTGCGCCAAAGTATATCAATGTGGACTAGAGATAGTAAAAAGCATATAGATAAAACATATATATAAAGTGCAAACAAGTAGTTAGTAATAGGGATGTTGCTATTGCATATAAAAATAGTCCAAAATGGTTAAAAGTTGCACTATGGCGATAAATGTCTTTTACGGTGCTTTTGGTGATGGGGTGTCCTCACTGTTTATAGTAGTCCGATTGTTCTTGTAGTATGGAAGACACAAAATAAAAGACTGATCGTATAGAATGTATAGGTCAATATATGTGAGAAGAAAGATATCTTCTGGAGGGAATGATGTCCAACTCTCTGGAAAGGAATATATAAAAATAGCTGATAGTGCTCTCTGTTTTAACAGGGTATAGAATTAGCATAAAAATGAAAATATACTTACAAGTATAGTGCAGGCCAACCGCACTATGGTAACAGCGTTGGTGGTATGATCTCCACCTCGGATAAACTTGTAAGCACGCGTTAAAATCGATGATTGATAAAAAGCTATAAAAAGCTATATGATATATTGTTGGTGTAGCTAGCAGTAGATACAAAGTAATATTGTGCTACAGTATGTCTACATTTTATGTGGGAACGTTATGATTCACAGAGTATTATCTGTTTTTGTTTCATTCCCTTTTGAAGCATAATAAAGTACAATCAATTTTCCTTCTCCCTCTCATCTGGTCTGAATCAATGTTGGATTATGTATCTCCCCACACTACAGCCATTATCCCTCCCTACACTATAGCGGCTGTAAGGGGAGGCTGCAATCCACTTACAGCACTCACCCTCTACCCTTCGCCGCCCGTGGTCTCCCCTTCCCCTGTCAGCGAGCAGCGTCCTCTCTGGTCCAGGCGTCGCTCGCGTCCTCCTCCTCGCCTCCCAGTGGCAGCATATATAACGCTGCACGCTGGGAGCCCGCGCATTTATGCGGGTCATGCGACCCGGCGTTAAAGACACAGTACCATAATCACAGTGGGAGGTGAAAATATCTCCCACGTGTGATTGTTAATTCTGATTGGAAGTTATCCAATCAGAATTAACCTTAGGATATATATACCTACCTTTCCTGTCTCTCAGTGCCCTGTTGTGGCCTTGTGATACCTGTATTGCAGTCTGTTCGTGCGTCTCTCTCTGGTTACCGATTATTTGGCTTGTTATTCCGATTTTCCCCGTCTTCTCCATTCCTTTGACCTCGGCTTGTTTCTCGTTCTCCTGTTTTCTGGCTCCCTTTACTTGGCTTGTCTCCTGACTATTCTTAGTGTGCTTAACCCGGCCATTCTAAGGACCGGTACAGCACCCTTTTCTTTCTGTGACCTGTTAGCGTGTTAGGTTCCCGAATCGTGACATTACAGACCCTACACCTCACACTCTACATCCTCTACCTCCACACATTAGAGCCCTACCCTCCACATACTACAGTCCCTCTGCTGTCACACGCAAACACACTTCAGCCCCTACTTACCACTCCATACACTACCGATCCGATTTCTCCACACACAAACAACTCCTATCCACTCACTCACAGACTACAGCCCCTACTCCCTCCACATACACACATACAAAGCCCTTCCCAAACCCACAACACCACAAATAGCCCCATCCACACACACACTACACCCCACAAGCAGCTTTCCCAACAATTTAATCCCACATGCAGTGTTGCTACAAACATGCAATACCACAAGCAGCATTTCCACAAATGTGTAATACCATAATCAGCCTCCCCTTACACAATACTACAAACAGCGTCCCACCACACATGCATCCCCACAAACCTGCTACACCATAAGCAGCATCCTTACAAACATGTAATGTCACAAGCAGCATCCCCAAAACTACTACTACTACCACAAGCCAGGTAAAAATAGAGAATGTGTATAAAAAGATAGTTGGCACAAAATAGTAACCAAAAAACCTTTTAATTAGATAAAATACACGAATAATAAAACATTTACGCGTTTCGCCACTAGGTCTTTTTCAAAAAATAAAAAGGTTTACATTAATAATGACATTATACAGGGTCTTATGTAGTTAGAATTACTTAAAAACTGTCAGGGCCTTACCGGTCAGCGAGCGGCGTCCTCTCCCCTTGACACGCCGCTCGTGTCCTCCTCTCCTCCTCCCAGCGGGAGCATGTCTAACGCTGCACGCTGGGAGCCGGCGCTAATATCAGAACGCCGGGGTCACTCACGTGACCCGGCGTTAAAGCTACAGCGCAACAATCACAGTGGGGGGTAAAGATATCCCCCACGTGTGTTTGTTAATACTGATTGGAAGTTATCCGCTTAAGAAGCTACCTTCTGCGGTTCAGTTGGCTCAGGTGTTTGCCAAAGAAGTGTTCCGCTTGCATGGTATACCACAAGATATCGTATCTGACAGGGGCCCTCAGTTTGTCTCTCGGTTTTGGAGGGGCTTTTGTGCTGAGATGGGGGTCTCCTTATCGTTTACTTCCTCCTATCATCCACATTCTAATGGAGCTGCCGAACGGGCAAATCAGTCTGTGGAGTTGTATTTACGCTGTTTCATGAATGCACACCAGGACAACTGGTCCCATCTCCTTCCCTGGGCTGAATTTGCCAGGAACACTGTGTCTCATTCTTCTACTGGCGTAAGTCCTTTTATGGTGGCTTATGGGTTCCAACCCTCTGTCCTTCCCGGTGTGTTCTCCGACAAGGGAATGCCTGCTTTGGACGAGCACCTCGCCTCCTTACGGAAGATTTGGGATCAGGTCCATGCTGCTCTTTGTCGTGCGGCTGCTGCTCAAAAGAGATTTGCTGATCGTCGTAGGTGTGCGGCTCCTTCTTATGCTCCGGGTGATAGGGTTTGGTTGTCCTCTAGGAATCTCCGCCTTAGGGTTCCCTCGATGAAGTTCGCGCCCAAGTTCCTTGGTTCCTATAAGGTATTGCGTAGGGTGAATCCTGTGTCCTACTCCCTGGCCTTGCCTCCTTCCATGCGTATACCTAACACCTTTCACACCTCCCTTTTGAAGCCCTTGCTCTGTAATCATTCTCTGGGTCTCTCAGGCGTTCCGATGCCCTCCGCGCGGTCTCTAGTGACGTGTACGAGGTGGCTGCTCTCCTTGATTCTCGTTTCTCTCGAGGTCGGTTGCAGTATCTAGTTGATTGGAAGGGTTACGGCCCTGAGGAGCGGTCGTGGGTTTCTGTCTCTGACTTGAACGCTCCCTCTTTGATCCGCTCCTTTCATGCGCGGTTTCCTTTGAAGCCTTTGGCTTCCCGCCCTCTGGGCGGTCCTCGAGGGGGGGTTATGTCAGGGCTCCGCGGGCGGCTGTGAGGGGCCTTACCGGTCAGCGAGCGGCGTCCTCTCCCCTTGACACGCCGCTCGCGTCCTCCTCTCCTCCTCCTCTCCTCCTCCCAGCGGCAGCATGTCTAACGTTGCACGCTGGGAGCCGGCACTAATATCAGAACGCCGGGGTCACTCACGTGACCCAGCGTTAAAGCTACAGCGCAACAATCACAGTGGGGGTATAGATATCCCCCACGTGTGTTTGTTAATACTGATTGGAAGTTGTCCAATCAGGATTGAGGCAAGGATTTAAATACTTACCTTTCCTGCCTCTCAGTGCCCTGTTGTGGTCTTTGCTTACTAGTATTGATACTGAACTTGTGTTTCTGGTTACGTACTCTCTGGCTTGTTAATCTGACTTTGTGACTTTCTCCTACCCTTTGACCTCGGCTTGTTTCTCGTTATTCTGTCTTCTGGTTTCCCTTACTCGGCTTGTCTCCTGACTATTCTGTGTGTGCTTAGCCCGGCCACTCTAAGGTCCGGTCACTCTAAGGTCCGGCATTTTCTGTGTGTGTGTGTGTGTGTTAGCGTGTTGGGTTCCCCAAATCGTGACAAAACGATATGTAGGAGTTTAGAAATGCTTGGATTAAGTGAGTCACGTGACTCGCGTGGAATTCAGGTGTGCATGGCATGTTGGGAAACAACCATCTTTACAATGGTCAAGGACCTTGGAGGGAAAAATAATGATATAGATATATATTTTGGATAAAAATAGTGAAAATAAAAGAAAATAAAGGGTACTTTACAGATTGGTATAGAGACATATATTAAAACCATATTGTTGTAGAGTGTTAGGTGAGCATAGTAAAGATGGTTGTCAAGATCCTTCTGCCCACTCTATCATAAAGTATTTTCCCTATTGTAACTCTGGCCGATTAAGCCACGCCTACCACACACGCCCCTACCAATTAAGTCATTATACATGCCGCCCATCCAACCTTATCGCGGATATATTCATCTCTCTATACAAACCATAAGCCCGCCCCTCACTATGTGCACGCCGCCCATTAGATCGGCGGCCGCACATGCCCATGCCACAAATAAAAGGCCGCCCTAAATAAACTATATTTCCCAAGCGGCTAAGTGCCGCGAATCGCATGAGCACTAGCGGCACATGAACTACAGCCCCCATAATGCCCTCTCTATTTCCTGCCGCGAGCAACATCGCTTGCTTTCTCCACACACTGCCACCTATGATTACACCAGTCACGTGACTCACGTATCTAACAACTACATTTTCCAACATGCCATGCACACCTGTATTCCACGCGAGTCACGTGACTCGCTTAATCCAAGCATTTCTAAGCTTCTACATCTCGTATTTTAAGTAATTCTAACTACATAAGACCCTGTATAATGTCATTATTAATGTAAACCTTTTTATTTTCATTTATGCAAAATGTGATGTATGACTCTCTATTGGCTATTGACCAAATTAAATTTTTTTGGCACCAATTTTTTTTAAAATTTATTGTGTACCTATATATACTTCTATCAGCCAGGTTGTTAATCTTATCACATTTTGAAAAAACCCTAGTGGCGAAACGCGTAAATGGTTTTATTATTTGTGTATTTTATCTAATTAAAAGGGTTTTTGGTGACTATTTTGTGCCAACTATCTTTTTATACACATTCTCTATTTTTACCTGGCTTTTTATCAATCTTATCGATTTTAACGTGTGGAGATCATACCACCAACGCTGTTACCATAGTGCAGTTGGCCTGCACTATACTTGTAAGTACATTTTCATTTTTATGCTAATTCTATATCCTGTTAAAACAGAGAGCACTATCAGCTGTTTTTATATATCTCTTTCCTGAGAGTTGGACATCATTCCCTCCAGAAGACAACCATCCATATATCCCATATGCGGGGATCATACCGCTGTACGCCCGTCATACCTGAGCTGGCTATAGCTCTTCTAAATGTGAGTCAAATATATATATCTTTCTTCTCACATATATTGACCCATACATTCTATACGATCGGTCTTTTATTTTGTGTCTTCCATATTACAAGATCAATCGGACTACTATAAACAGTGAGGACACCCCATCACCAAAAGCACTGTAAAAGACATTTATCGCTATAGTGCAACTTTTAACCATTTTGGACTATTTTTATATGCAATAGCAACATCCCTATTACTAACTACTTGTTTGCACTTTATATATATGTTTTATCCATATGCTTTTTACTATCTCTAGTCCACATTGATATACTTTGGCGCCGCCTTGCACTACTGTTGTTGTTGTTTTCCATTCTTATGCTAGAGGGTTAGAGGGTTACCCTCTGCTAAGCCGCTGCCTACTCACCTTTTATGATTAGCGCTGACCTCTTTTAATTTTTTACATAGTGTCTCGTGTGGCCTAAATATTTGAAATATTTAATATGTTTGAAAATAGTTTAATCTCCACTTGTAACGTGCACCTTTCACTACAACTCAACTAGAATTAGTTCAGTCTGCATTGATATTAAGACTCACAAAGTTCCACATTCCATGTGAATGAAATTACTCAATGTCTTTTCATAAGAAACTGGCAGCTTGAGGTTTGTTCACTGTGTGAACCGATAAGTACTGTGACAAATGTATCTTAAATATAACTTAGAAAATGAGTAATTGTTTTAATGCATTAGCAGGGCTTATCCTGGTTACCTACAATACAAAATCCTGGATACACAAAGACAGACATGCATACATGCTAAGTGACTGGTAGTTAGTCATCGTTAATCTGGATTTCTGTATGTTTATCAGTTAGACACAATAACAAAAAAAAATCCAGATTAATTTGACAATTATCCTGTGAGCATTTCATGCATGTATCTGCATGCACAACTGAGACCATTGCCATTTTAGCTTTTGAACTAATGAAGGACTAACAGGAAGAAGAACTAGACAGATCTAACAGGAAGAGGGTCAAACTCAAGAAGGCTGTAGTAATGACATAAACAGGAAAAGATGGCGAAGCAGTGAAATGGCAGGAAGAGGCTGAGACCGGGGAATATGATAAATATAGATGGAAAAGAAAAAACCTTATGGAACATTTTTTTTATTTATTTTTTTAATGATGAATGTATTAAAATAAGTAACATCAAAGTCAGGGTTTTATCTTTTTTTTGCAAAAGAAAAAAAAAAGTAGAAAAATGTCTGTACAAATCTGACAAAAGTATGGTCTTCAAATAAAATATTTGTTTCTGATGCTTTTCTGTAAGGATTGGCTAAATGCAAGAACTGGTAACTTTTTCAATTGCTATTACTCTTTTGGTTGACATCTAATAATGTTCTCCAGATATTGTTGGTGTAGCTAGCAGTAGATACAAAGTAATAGTGTGCTACAGTATGTCTACATTTTATGTGGGAACATTATGATTCACAGAGTATTATCTGTTTTTGTTTCATTCCCTTTTGAAGAATAATAAAGTACAATCAATTTTCCTTCTCCCTCTCATCTGGTCTGAATCAATGTTGGATTATGTATCTCCCCACACTACAGCCATTATCCCTCCCTACACTATAGCTCCTAACCTCCTACACTACCCCCCTCCCACAAACACACACTGCAGCCCCTACGCTCCTTACACTACAGTCCTTATACCACCCTGCTACAGCCCTTATTACCCCCTCACACTCACTACAGCCTCTATCCTCCAGAAAAACACACACATTACGGACCCTACACCTCACAGCCTACATCATCTACCCCCTCACATTAGAGCCCTACCCTCCACGTACTACAGTCATCTGCTGTCACACGCAAACACACTTCAGCCCCTACTTACCACTCCGTACACTACCGATCCGATTTCTCCACACACAAACAACTCCTATCCACTCACAGACTAGAGCCCCTACTCCCTCCACATACACACATACAAAGCCCTCCCCAAACCCACAACACCACAAATATCCCCTTCCACACGCACACACTACACCCCACAAGCAGCTTTCCCAACAACTTAATCCCACAAGCAGTGTTGCTACAAACATGCAATACCACAAGCAGCATCTCCACAAATGTGTAATACCATAATCAGGCTCCCCTTACACAATACTACAAACAGCATCCCACCACACATGCATCCCCACAAACCTACCAGACCATAAGCAGCATCCTTACAAACATGTAATGTCACAAGCAGCATCCCCAAAACTACTACTACTACCACAAGCAGGGTCCTCCATACTTATCCTCACAGACATGCATCACCACAAGCAGCATCCCTACAAACACACAATACTGCATACAGCTTACACACACGCCATCACCACAGACCGCCTACTGCAACACCACAAACCGCATCTCCCAACCCTGTCTCTTTTGGTGTCACAATTATGGGGACACCGGAGACTTGAAACCAGACAAGAGCCAGCATGTCATTAAATTTGTTTATACTGGGAATTTGTACATGGAAGGCCACTGGATTGAGTAATTAGCCACATTACCTTAAACGGTAGTGAATTATGGATAATTATATACAAGAAGGATTTGGGAATTGGGATAGACAACAAACTAGGCAGCAATTTGCAATGTGAATCAGCAGTTTCTAAGGCCAGTAAAGTAATGGGATGTATAAAAAAATCCAGATTAATTTGCACAACTGAGACCATTGCCATTTTAGCTTTTGAACTAATGAAGGACTAGCAGGAAGGAGAACTGGACAGATCTAATAGGAAGAGGGTAAAACAAGGCTGTATTAAGGACATAGAAAAGAAAAGATGGCGAAGCAGTGAAATGGCAGGAAGAGGCTGAGACCGAGAAATATGATAGAGATATAGGAGATGGAAAAGAAAAACCTTATGGACCTTTTTTTTTTTATAATGAATGTATTAAAATAAGTAACTTTTCATGACTGATGATTGTGCTTTACATCAACTAACAGCCAAGATAGCCAGACGTGTCTTGTGAGAGCTCTGGCACTGATGAGCAAATTTTTAGCACTTGCTGCCTAAAAGCGTGATATTTCCAGCCTTGTGAGATGGTGGTCTGCTGCCAAAACAAGTGGTTGCTTGTAGATCTAAAAAAATCTGTCGAGCGGTACGAATATCGGAACATGAAGCTTGGTGTAGCTTGCGGCCTAGTGTCCCAGGGAAAACTGCCGCTCCATTGACACGAGGCCTGATCTAAACAGCAGCTCGCCTAAAGCCCCGCAACACCCCCTTTGGATCAGTGGGGGATATCCTGGTCCACGCTGGGGAAACATACTTACCTACAGCAGAGATCTCTCCTCACAAGTCAGAGCACATGGCGACTCTAAGATGGCGTCCATGCCACAAACTCCAGAGCACCAAGAGGGCTCAGAGATCCAGCGGTGTAAGGAGTGCTTCAATGCACAATTTGACTGGATCTGCCAGGCATTTTGGAGGCGTATACAGAGCAGTCTTTAATGCGGGGCAAACTGGGCAGCTTCTCCGAGCCCAGTACTCCTGGGGGGCCCAAGGCAGCTGCCCAGTAGGGGTTGAGGGCCTCTCTCAAATTAGCTTACATTCTAGAGCAGGGGTCCTCAAACTTCTCTGGCTATCTATGTAATTCAAAGAATCATGGGAGTTGTAGTTCAGCAACATCTGGGGGGCCAGAGTTTGAGGACCCCTGTTCTAGAGGGAGTGGGTTATACTGATACAAACATTAAAGGGTAGAAAAGTAGGTTGCTATAATAGTTCTTACAGGATAGGTAGTACTATCAAATGTTTCAAAAATAAGGTCTCAATATTTGTTTGTTTTTATCTAAACAGGATTTACATGTTCTATAAACTTACTTTGAATGTAAATAAGAGCATGTCGATGTCATTGGATTGCCTTTTGAATTCAGTAACACAATTGTTTGATAAACAAAGACACAAAAAGGGGATAAGACACAAGAGAGAGTGACATATACAGTGGGGTAAGAGACACACGATGGGACAATAGGAGATTAAGAGAGACACAGAAAGGGTAAAAAAAACAACAACAATTATGATTAGAGGCATAACTAGGGTATAGGACACCTGTCACTTGGCCACAAGCTCTCCTTCACATGGAATTTAAACTCTTATTGTGTTTCTCCAAATCTCCTCACCTTTCTGTCCCTTTGTTTGTCTATTCACCCCTTTTTCTCTTTCCAGTCTTCCAGAACAACTCTGGTGTTTCTCATCAGCCCACCTCCTATCCCCACATCTTGTATTTCAGTACCCTCCTAACCCCACTGTATCTCTCCAAGCCCCCTACCTATTCCATTTGGAGTATCCCATTACCACATCAACCCTCTCTGTGATATGCCATATACCCAACTACTCTTTCTGTGACATTACTCACCTAGCCCCTCCATGTCTTCCTATACCACACTTAACAATATTGTAGCATGACTGGATGGGGCTACGGAACAGGATGTGTGTTTTGCATGTTCCTCTGCCTGGTCTGGACAAGGTTAAGACTGAAAGTCATATCTCCATTCTCCACTACTGCCACTCACTTCATGCTGCTCACAATTCCAATGAAAGATTGGGCAGCGGAACATGCAGGACCTCTGACATGGTCCCACTAGTTTGTTCTACCATGAGTGACAGTATAAATAGGAGTTGCTGTGCACTCTGCCCTCCAATTGTGATTTAAGGCAGATAACCCTACCTTTAGTATACTACTCCTAAATATTAAAAATATATGTAAAAGTTTGGAGACGTTTGGAGAACATTTCTAACCAGAAATGTATTTCAGCAAATCTAATTCAAAGGCTTGCTGATACTTGATACTGATAGTATCATCATAACCTAGATTTATCCAGTATAATTTAAATAGCATACTACGTTCTTATTAAGTGACCAAAAACACAAAAACAAACTAAAGAACTAACTTTGGAGCAGGTAGAGGTCCTTGAAGCAGCTACATTTACATACAAGTATTTCAGTACAGTGTATGTCAATACTAATGAAGCCAAAAAGGTATTGACAGTAAATATTGATTTCGGATGAGATTATATTATTTTCTTAAAACGAAATGCTCTTTGAAACTTGCTTACAAGTCTTCTTGGTATTTATTTACAGTTAATGGAGATTTTTTTTTCTTTTTTTAAAGCTTCAGAGTAAACAAACACCAACAGCCCCGAGTAAAACTCATGTGGAGAAAAGAAACAGGCCAATGATTTTAATATTAGATTGTAACTTTGACAAAGAAACTTTATGGCAATTCATTATAATTTGGAAACAGGAAAATGTGAAGATTGTAGTCTATTAATAACTAAAATCTATATAAAATTATGGCTTTTTTTAATGATTAAAATTTTAATCCCTGATAAACAATGTAATTTAAAAAAAAAATACATAAGTGATCATAGATGCACTGTTTAGCAAATCATACTTGGTTACATTGTATTTGCTGTGATGAGTTTCACTGTTGTATTTATCTATTTACTAACTTGTAACTTGATAATAATGTGGATTATCTGGTGTACACCCCGTGTTTCTCATGGTTTCCTTTCTCATGGTTTTACTAGGAGTAATTGCGATAATTCAATCATAAATGTCTATGTTTAATAAATACTGGATTCTCTAAATGACTATGAATAAGTGCTTCACACGTGAAATGCATATGGCAGTTTGATTATATCAAACAATGTATTGATGTGTGCTTTGGTGCTGTCTTGAATTGTTTTTAAATAATCTTTTATTTTACCTGAAAACTAATTAAGTGGGAGATCTTTTCTGCCATAAGGCCACTGATGCCACGGACTCGAGGCAGCAGGAAAGCAAGAGGTGGCACGGCTGGTGGGAAGAGCACAGCGCAAGCAAATTTAATAACATGCTTGCGTTGTGTTTGCTTGAAACTTGTCTCAGGGGTTTCCATTATTGGGATACTCACGGTATCCCATTTATGGAGACACTATGTGTTTGCTTAAATGGACTATAGTGTGTGCATAGGGAATCCAGAGAGTGTGTATGTCAGAAATGTAGTGTGTGTGTAGGTGGTGCAGCGTCTGTGTGTAGGGGATCTAGTGTGTGTGAAGGACTCAGGAGTACGTATAGGAGATTTAGTGAGTGTGTGTGTGTGAGTGGTCCAGCGTGTTTGGGGGCTGCTGTGTGTGCGAGGGGTGTAGTGTGTATTTGTGAGGAGTATAGTGTCTGTGTGAGGGTGCAGTATGTGTGTGTAAGGGTGCAGTATGTGTGTGTGAGGACGCTGTGTCTGAGGGTGCGTTTCTGAGGGCGCTGTGTCTGAGGGCCCTGTGTTTTAGGGCGCTGTGCGAGGGTGATGTGTGTGAGTGAGGGTGCTGTGTGAGTGTTAGGGTGCTGTGTGAGTGTTGGGGTGCTGTGTGAGTGTGGGTGAGTGTTAGGGTGCTGTGAGTGAGGGTGCTGGGTGAGGGTGATGTGTGTGTTTGCAAAGATTGTGTATTGGGGGAGGCAGGTAAATGCCAATATTGATGTATTTTTTTATTTTTATTATAAAAAATAAATAGATTATACCCCCTTCTTACCTGTAGCCTGGAAGGGGGGTGGGGCTGCTGACATCCATCCTTGGTGGTCCTCGTGGTAAGTGAACTCTAGCCTGTGGGGCTAGAGTTCACTCTCGCGAGACCCGGCCGAGCTGCAAGTTAGAGCTCCGCCGGGTCCTCTCTCCAGGCTGGCTGTCTTCCTCTCTCTCTCCCCGCCGGCGGCCGCATTTGACAGCATGTGGGCCGGTGAGGGAGATCTTTGATCTCCCTCACCAGCCCTTCATGGAACACAGCGGGGCCGGCACTCGGATAGCGCCGGCCCTGCATAAACCAGCTGGATCTCCCCGGCCTCGGCCCATGGCCATCGCGGCCCACTGGGCATTGGCCCGGTTTGCCCGATGGCCAATCCGGGCCTGTATAGATTTATATATGTCACTGTGTATATCTGTGTATGTGTGTGTGTTTGTGCGTGCATCTTTGTGTGTTTCTGTGTGTCAAGTGTGTCTTTCTGTGTGTCAGTGTGTATGCATGTGTCGGTGTGTGTGTGTGCATGTGTCAGTGTTTATATGAATTTGTGTGTATGTGTCAGTGTGTATATATATAGATCTCAGGTAGTGATCAGCACTCACGGTCTTGCAAAATTAAAAGTCCAAAGTTTATTACAAATCCATTAAAATACGATCAACGTGTATATATATCTGTTTAAGTATGTATGTGGAAGTGTATGTTAATACGTGCATACATCTAAGCAGTCAATCGCCAACATGCAAATACACTCCTGCAATCTAACAAACATATTACATGCAATCACACCCTGTATTAAAACACTAAAATTATATACAAGCACCCCTTTCATCAAACACTAACACTACACACAAAAGCGCATTTGCAATTAAAAGCCAACATTACATACAAACATACCCGTGCATTCAAACACAAACACTACATACAAATACACCACTGCATTTCAATGGTAACAGTACATACAAATACACTCCTACATGCACACATTTACTCTATACAAAAATATAGAGGAACAAATTGAATGTGGTGAAACACCAAAGGTAAATGTTAAAATATAACTTTTAATGACAAACTGATAAAAATTATCCAACCTATGGATGTATGGCAGTAATGTACTCTAAAATTAAACAAAACAAAAAGTAGGTAAACAGTGAAATAAATTGTCAAATGACAAGAGGAACCAAATATCCAGATAGGTAAATAGGTGGCAACCAGGACCAGATTCTATGGTACCGATAGTTTGTGGCTATTAAGTAACCTGCCATCTGATATCAATGGATGCATCACTGGATGCCAAAAAAACAATACATTGTAGCTGAAATAATATATGAGAAAAGTCTAATACATCAAGTGGGCTAAAAATTCCACTAGAAGCATATACATATATGTACATATCTAAATCAACTGAAATCCAATAGTATATATGCAAGTGTTGTACTTATAATAGAGCAGGTATATAATGTAAAAAGTGTCGGTTGGTCCCTGCACTTACTCTAAAGTTTTAGCCAGAGAATGATTTGCTGGTGCCTATATATCTAACAAATGACACACGTTCCCACCATGTAACCCGAAATAGATACAATTGTCTGAAAAAGGTAACTTCTGTCAAGGTTCCTCAACTAAGTATCTACAAAAGAGTGACTGAGTGAAAAAAGGAATTAAAAGTAAAAGTGGGATCCTGAGCAGAGGAGTGAAAATTAACTTGAATAACGAAAATTATAAATGAGGTAAACCGCCAGCTCCAGGAAGCGCTAAAGTCCGCACTCAACACGCATTTCACCTGGCAGCCGTTACCAGGATCATCAGGAGTTCTAGGCCTAGTCCCTAACTCACCACAGTCAATATTCATCCACTCTACCCCCAAACCCCCCCAATAATGCCCCTATACCCCATGCCACCACTATCCCCGCACAACATCCCCTATTCACCCTACCACAGCCCCAATGCTCCCACTGTAGCCTCTATCCCACCCACCACAGCTACTTTCCCATCACTAATGCCCCTGCCCCCACAACAGCCACAATCCTCCTCACTACAGCTCATATCCTCACCACCACAGCCTCTATCCCACCACTATAGCCCTTCACCCACCAGCACAGCTTCTATACCCCCCTCCCCACAGCCGGTATCTCCCCATCACAGCATCTATCCCCCCACCACAGTCAATATTCAACCCACCACAATCCATATTCTCCCACTAAAGCCCCTATCCACCCTTTTCCGCTCTACCACAGCCCCGGTCTTTCAGCTACAGCCCCTATCCCCCCACCTCCTCCCCTTCAACACACACAAAACATCCACTGCCTCCCCCAACACACACACACAGTCCCTATCATTTCAAAATGCACACATACACTGCAGATCTCCACAGTAAATCCCAGAAAATACAGCATAAAGAAAACCAGACATAGAATAGAAAACCAGAAAAACAAGACAAGAATTGTAAAAAGAGTACTGGATACCAGAAGCCATAGCCAGAATGATCCGCAGCTAGGAACAGGATGTGACAGTGTCTCCCTCGTCTTCCAGGCAGGTCCCACCCAGATACTCCAGGCAATGGTAGACTGATGGGAAGAAGGCCCAGGCTTAGCCTGCTTCAGGGTGTATCGGAAGGGCATCGGGCACTTCAGGAGGGTCTCCCCTGTGCAATGCTGGTGTCTGTATTTCTGGATGGTTTGGATTTTGCAAAATGTTTGGGTGATTTAGCTCATGGGCTGCCAGGTATGGCGTCTGGTCCGTCTCGTTGCCAGGATCCGCCCCCCACCGAATGGTATTTTGAATGCAAAGGTTGTCTGTAGTCTGACTCCATCTTTCTGAAAAATGCCTCAGTTGTCCCTCTACTTTGATTGTGGAGTCAGAACTGGAAGAATAAGTATTTTCCCTTGGTTTGTAGTGCTTAGATTTATGAAAGAAGCAATTATTTTCTTTGCTGTCATTTATATCTTCTTTGGTAGAGAGGTTGAAAACACTTGTTCCATTTAACCCCTTCAGGACACATGACAGGTCATGATTCCCTTTTATTCCAGAAGTTTGGTCCTTAAGGACACAACTTCTGGAATAAAAGGGAATCATGACGGAATATTTCCGGGGTTAAGGGGTTAAAATCCCTTTACTAAAAGGAAACACTTTCTTAGGAACCCAAAACTTGTTTTATCAGATCATCAAGGGCTGAGCCAAACAACTTTTCTCGTTCAAACAATAGCTTAGACAGTGCTGAATTAGAGGCAGTATCAGTTGACCAAGATTTCAAAAGAGGCGAAACCTGTAGTCCTTGCAGTCAATTTGAACAATTCACCTGTCATTGCAGGCAGATATTCATTAGTCAACCTTATATTTGTACATAGCTTTACATGATCCTCATTACTTTGGCCTGTGAGACAACCCTCCAGTTCCAGGATCCAAACACTCTTCACCTGCACAAAGTTTTAACCCTTTTATTCATTGGATCTTTTAATCTAGAAGTTTCACCAATGGGTAGAGTGCTATTTTTAGATGGCTGCACAATTGGAACATCTACTTTAGGAAATTCCCATGCTTCAGTATCCTGCAACCTAAGCAGTTGCTTAAACTGTTTTGAAATAAAAACCTTTTCCAGATTTTTCCCATTCGCGTTTCATCATGGTCATAAGGTCAGTTTTAATAGGAAAACCTTTGTCCTTTCCACTAGAGCAGGGGTTCTCAACCCAGTCCTCAGGACCCCCTACCAGTCCAGGATTTGGGGATTACCTGGGTGTGTCTAAGGTGTTTATAAAAAGAAAAAAAAACACCTTAAACACACCCAGGTAATCCCTAAACCCTGGACTGGTAGGGGGTCCTTGAGGACAAGGTTGAGGAACCCCTGTATTAGAGGAATCTGAACAGACTGAGCTCTGTGAATATTCTCCAGATGACAGCTTAGGTGCAAAACCAGACCTGCACCCAATGGTTGGCCTGCTCACTGCCTGAAATTCTCCAGAAACCATGACAGGAAGGTATTCATATCTTTCAGTTTGGCTTTTTCAATCTTTTCCCACAAGCAGATATTGCACACTTTTTTCCTGGAACCATCAGAGAGTGGCATGCCACATTCTACACAAATTAAATGCTTAGTTTTACTGGGTGACTTTCATTCTGCTGGGGGTGGCTGCATCTTAACTCCTTTCTCGTTGTCTTCAGGTGATATGGAGCTAGACATCTGCAAAAATATATGATCTTTAAATACCCAGAGTCATTTGAATTTGGCACCAGGAGCCGGTATTCCATTTGCACATGCTTAGTAGCGCATTCGGAACACCAGTAAATGCATCTCCTCTAGGCCGTGCATTCCATAGAACACAGGCGCAGCATAGGGGTTTCTCATTTCCTGCTCTGTTAATTCCCTATTAGACCCTGCAGGAACCACATGTGTGTGAGATTAAAGGAACACTATAGTTGTTATGGTACTTTTTAAAAGTAAACCAAAATGTTTAAATGTCTATCTGTTCCTGTCCAAATCAATAAAATTGAATTGCGTATATACGCTGAAGTAATTAAGTCTGACACACAAGGTTCAGGTTAAAATAACTTCAAGAAAGTTTATTGGCAAGTGAAGAAAAAGCGGGCGCGCAGGCCCTTTTAAGAGGCATTTTGCGTCATCATTGATTATTAGAATATCAGCAAATAAACATCATCAATTGGATTAATTGTTAAGTGTCGGGGTTAGTGTCTTACCTATTGGTTCGAAAAATTAAGAGGTTAGTCCCGTGTCCACCCACCGGAGGTGGGATTGTTCTGGACACGGGTGGGGATAAGGGGGTCTTGAGCGTCATTTTACACGGTCAATGATATCAGGCTTCATGTCCAGGTGCAAGGTCTCTTATGAATAGAACATTTCATTACTACTGTGTTCTCGTGGCCTTCAAACTACACTATCTTACAAGTTCTAAGGAGTAGCCAGCAAGGTTTAAGGAGTAGCCAGCACCTCCTGGTGCTTGTCCTTGCAGGAAACACAGTCTTTGTCTACTATATTAATTGGGTTGAGAAGTTCAGTCACGTAAGGTAGTTTTAGAATGAACAAGTTAAGTCATGAGGACAAAATGGAGGATTGAAGAAGTCAGGTTAGGAGGACAAAATGGAGGAAGAAGTCACAGTATAAAGTTAAAATGGAGTTAGTACAATAATTCAATACAAGTACAATAATGATTTTTAATAATTCCACATCAGTCCCCCCTATGAAATGTTAGATTCTAAGAGATAAAACTTTATTATGTTAGTATCAGAAGACGTGTTAACCCAAAGGCACAGAAACCCCGTGGCCGCTAGCTAGGTGTTAATGCAAAGTGCAAGTCTGTCCCTAGAGTTGACCCTAATAGGCTAACTCATCCGTCAGTATGGCTCTCGAACACTTCACACCCATGGGTGTCCCATGGCAGCTAACCCACCACTTCTCCACACGGGGCCTTTACCATTCACTGACAGATGCTGTCCCTAAGCTAGTCCCTTCCTAGAATTCCTGCACTTTATCAACAAAAGGGATAGTTTGCAGCGGCAGACAGGGTGAGTTGATGTCTTGGGATTCTTGGTCATCAACTTCGAGATGGGTGAAAGTGGGTGCCGCTTGGTCAACAGTCTTCATGAGGGATTTTCTCAGACATGGGAGGATACAACAAAAGAGAAGAGCAAAAATAAAAAGGAAAATTAGTATAGCCATACCAATCTGCATTAAAGCCTTTTGCCATCCTGTCATCCAACCAAACCATCTTTCCCAGGGATCTTTTATCCCAGAATTCCTTTTTAACTCTTCAGACAGGTAATTCAATTTTTCTATGGCTAATGTAACTTTACCATTAGGGCCTGTGTTTTCTGGGATATATGTACAACATGTCATGGTGTCCGGCAAAATTTTACAAACCCCTCCTTTCTCGGCTAAGATCATATCTAGGGCCATTCTATTCTGGAAAGTCATTTGGGATGTGGCCTGCAGCTGTTCGGCCAACCCCTGGAGGGCGTCTCTGGTGTAATTAACAAAACGCTGTTGGTTGTAATAAATATAATTTATCCAGTTTAAATTCTTGTTTGCGGTAACTATGGTAAAAATTGATTCAAATCCTGCAGCAACCTCATCTCTTGCTTTAAACTCATTGGGTACCCCCCTAGGCACCCCAATGGCATCAATGTAAATGTGAGGGTCAAAACTTCCTTTTACTGGGGCTTCACGCTTAACCTTAGTGTGGCTGGGCTCATGGGTGTTGAGGTGTGTGTCAGAGATAATGTGTATAGGCATAATGGCCTTAGTCAAAGTACACTCCCCCCACCACTCTGTGTCCATTCTGGATCTTAACTGTAAATCCCCACACAACCAGTAAATATCTCCTAATGACCTAGTGTGATGCTGCAGTAAACGTACAGGAACAGTTCGATATGTAGCACAATATCCTTCGGGAAAGTTACCCACAAATTTACCAATCTCATCGTGCATGGCATAGCAAGTGTAATTACCTTTATATATTGTAATACCATCTGGGGGTTTGACATCCTGGGTTAGGAGAGGATACTCTTTTGTCCATGCAATACATATGGACCTGTTAAAATTATAGTGATAGGCGAAAAGGCTTAAAACACATTCTTCTATATCTACTGGTAGGATTAAAGGCACAGTACCCAGGTGAGGCCGGGCACCGCCACACACATAGCATGCAGTTCTATTATGCTTATTAGCATTATATTTCATCCATTCTAACCATAGATTTACATCATTAAAACCTGTTTCAGCGGCCATGGTATCTTCAAAGGTGGGGTTAGCAATGGCCATCATGTCTTGAAAGGTCTGGATATGAGGTTTTAATGGGTTAGGGACCATATGGGTGGCCCCTTGCCACTCAGAAGAGTTGCACATATCTTTGAGGTAGAAATGCCCTAATTTTCGGTAGGAACCCTTTTTCCAATACATTCCCATCACATACTGGTCTGCATCTGTTGGGCTTGGATGCTCAATGTTAAGGATTAATTTCATTGGTGTACTCCCCCCAGGCTTTCTTAAAGTCATTCTCTGGAGAAGAGATCTACCATGATCATCTACTTTAGCTACGGCACTTTTTGGTTTGTAACCCCAGGCAGGCCCGGCATTCCATCCCGCCGCCCCCCAATGGTCACAATTGTGCCCCCATTGCTTGTCAACTACACAAACATATGGGTCTTTCGAATGAGGGATATCTCTATAGATGCTCTGGATTTGTGGTGTGGGAAATGGGCATTCTACAATATCACAGTAATCAAAGGTATAAGTAGCCACCTGGGTGCACGATGAATTATACCAGAAGGTGTACCCACTAATATCTTTGGTAATGGCTACTTGCTGGGCCTTTATAAGGCTAATTAGGGAGAAGGTGTACCAGAGATACATGTTTGTGCGGTATTCGCTTCCTCTGGGGCAGGAGATTTCTTGCAGTGGGAAGCGTGGATCCAATTTGGCCTACCGGCCAGTTTGACGGAGGTTGCGGTAATCAGGAGGACTTGGAATGGACCGTCAAATCTTGGTTCCAGGGTATTTTTCCGCACAAACTTCTTGACCAGGACCCAATCTCCGGGAAGCAGGTTATGGGAACCTGTATCCAATTCGGGATCTGGAATTGAAGAGAAAACTTGGGCATGTATCTTGTTTAAAACACTTGCAAGTTCAGTTACATAGTCTACTAAAACATCTGATTGGAGCTGCAACTGCTGTGGATAATAACAACCTAGTCTGGGTGCTGTCCCGAATAGAACCTCATATGGGGACAGTGAATGCTTCCCTCTAGGTGTGTGTCTAACACTAAATAAAGCTATTGGCAGGCTTTCTGGCCAAGGCATCTTTGTTTCTTGTGACATTTTTAGCATTCTGGTTTTTAGGGTGCCATTCATACGCTCCACTTTACCACTACTTTGTGGGTGGTAAGGGGTGTGGAAGGCTAGAGTCACCCCTAGAGCAGTCCAAATTTCTTTAGTCACTGTTGCTGTAAAGGCTGGGCCTTGGTCACTTTCAATGACTTCTGGAAGTCCGAACCTACATACTATCTCGGTAAGTAGGCGTCTTGCGGTTGTTTTTGCAGTGATATTGGCCACTGGGTATGCCTCTGGCCATCCTGAGAACATGTCCACTATGACTAGTGCATATTCATGGGGCCCACTCTTGGGCATTTGGATGTGGTCGATTTGAATTCGCTGGAAGGGGTACATGGGTTTTGCCAGGTGTTTTACAGGCGCCTTGACTGGTCTTCCTGGATTGCATTTTGCACAAATGACACAGGCCTTACAGAAGCTGCTGATCAATGTTGTGATTCCAGGTGCTTCATAATACTTCTGTATGAGGGCGGCCATCAGTTCTTTTGACAGGTGTGCAGGCCCATGTGCCCATTGGACAACTGCTGGATACAAATTTCTGGGAAGACAAAATTTGAAGTTGTTGTAATATATTCCGTCCTTTTGGACAGCTCCTTTCTTTTTCCATTTCTGGATTTCCTCAGGAGTGACTGCAGCTTGCTGTTCTCGCAAAATTCGTAAATCAGTAGGAAGAGTTTGCAGAGCAAAAATAGGAACTTCTTCTTCTTCTTGTCCGGACACTTCTTCGTCCACTTCCTGCAGATCCCTGGCCGCTAGCTTAGCAGCCTGATCAGCTAAATGGTTGCCTTTTGCTTCATCTGTATCCAATTTCCCATGGGCCTTGACTTTCAAAACGGCCACCTCTTTGGGGAGTAGGAGGGCATCCATTAGCTACTTGATTGCAGTGCTGTGTTTGACTGGTGTACCGGCGGTGGTAAGGAATCCTCTTGTCTTCCAAATTAGGCCGAAGTCATGTGCCACACCCAGAGCATATCTTGAATCTGTATAGATGTTGGCACGTTTTCCTTCGGAAATTTTGCATGCTGAAGTCAGAGCCTGTAATTCAGCTTCTTGCGCAGACATTGCTGGCGGTAAAGATGATGATTTGATAACTTCATCTGTTGTGGTTACGGCATATCCTGTATGGTATCTTCCTTCTTCATCAGCATATATTGAACCGTCCACAAACAGGGTAAAATCCGGATCTGGTAATGGATTCTCATGCACAGTTGGTAAGTGCACTGTTTCCATTTTCATCTGTTCAAAACAGTCATGAGGTGTTTCTGGGTCATAATCATTCTTTATGACCAGATCTTGAAACTCCTTTTCTAGGAAATGGCGTGGCCATGCTTCTAGAAGGTCAGTTGTTGGGTATTTGGCAATACCATTTTCCTGTAGCTGTTCTTCATTCATGGTGGCCCATAGTTTTGCCATGGGCCCAAGATCATTCCATGACCTTGTCTTTAACTTGGTAACAGGAATATGTGGGATAGCAGTATCCCAATGGCGGTAGAGGTAGTTGAGTTGTTGGGGTAGTTGGACCAAGACCATGCTATTGCCTTCAGAGTCACAATAGAAATCTTGTGCAGTGAGCCTTACATCGGTCCAGTGGTAAAGCTCATCTTCATAGCAAGGTTCAGGAGTAATGTTCGGCTTGTACCACATGGTACAGAAGGCGTAATCCGGGCCTTCACAGAGAGGTGTCTCATCTTCATAAAATGACAAATGTGGATGCATGACTTTCTTGATACATTCACAGAGCAGGTAAATGTAGGTTTCATCCGTGATAAATCCATAATAGATACCCCCCTCAGGGAGTGGAAGAAGAGTGGAAGGATTAAGCACTTGACATCTCTGGATGGAAATGTTGTCAGGCAAAAGAAGATGACACTGTAGGCGCAGGTGTCTGGCTGGAGACACGTGCTTGAGCTGGACTTGGTTGATGATAGCAGAAATGTCATGAGGGGCCAAAACAACCAGAGGGTGGCCAAGGACCAGGTCTGAGGTTCTTTCTATGAGCTCTCTCGCAGCAAAAACAGCCCTGAGACAGGAGGGAGTCCCTCTGGCCACAATGTCCAGTTGACATGAGAAATATCCAATAGGCCTCTGGCGGCCTCTTAAGTCATTAGTTTGGGTGAGAACTCCTGTTGCATGGCCTTGTCTTTCAGAGACAAATAATTTGAAAGGTTTGGAGTAGTCAGGTAGGCCCAAGGCAGGAGCAGAAGCAATGGCACGTTTTAGAGCATTGAAATTGTCCAGAGCTTCATTGGTCAGACTGAATGGGTCAGACTTAAGAGCATCATAAAGAGGTTGCATAAGCAGAGAGGCTTCTGTGATCCATGCTCTGCAGTATGAAATGAGGCCTAGGAAGGCATGAAGAGACTTTGAAGTCCTTGGAGGTGGAATGTCCAGAACAGCTCTTACCCGGTCCCGAGTAAGATGTCTGGTACCTTGAGATAAGCAATGTCCAAGGAAAATCACTGAAGATTGGCAGAATTGCAGCTTGGTGAGTGAAGCTTTGCATCCCTGTTCTGCCAAATAGGAAAGAAGACTAATTGAACACCTTTCAGTAGTGGGTATATCATCTCCACAGAGCAGTAGATCATCCACATACTGAAGCAAGACAACTTCTGGGTGCTCAGCTTGCCATGGGTCAAGGATGGTACCCATGGCCTTTGCAAATTGACTTGGAGAATTTTGTGCCCCTTGGGGCATGACAGTCCAGGTATACTGTTGCATCTCATGAGTGAAAGCAAACAGGTATTGACAGGATGGGTCCAGTGGGACACTGAAAAAGGCGTTGGCTAGGTCAATGACTGTGAAGAATTTTGCAGATGGTGGGACTCCAGAGAGCAGAGTATGGGGATTTGGTACAAGAGGGGTGTCCAGGATGGTAGCTTCATTGACAGCACGGAGATCCTGGACCATCCTGTACTTCTCTGGCTCACCTTTTGGAGTTTTCTTTTTCACAGGAAATAATGGGGTGTTGCATTCAGATTTACATTTTACCAGGGCACCCTTCTCCAAGAGTGCCTTGATGTGGATAGAAATGGCAGCAGACTGTGCTGGTTTTAATGGATATTGTGGCTTTCTTGGTAACTTAGCTCCTGGAATAAGCTTTACCACCACAGGGGGAACATTTAGGTGACCTATGTCCTCTGGGCCTGAGGACCATAACTTGGTGGGCACCTGTGTTTTTAATTCCTCTGGGAAATTAGACCTTAATTCTGCTGCTTCCTCACGGGGCTTTTCTAAATGCAGCATCAGGGGCAAGGAACACAGGGCTGAGGTGTCTGATACAGATAGAGGTGTGAACATTTCTACCTGCCCGTCTGGGGTGAAGGTGATGGATGCTTGCAGGCGTGAGAGGACATCAGCACCTAACAGGTTAATTGGGCATGTGGAGGATACCACAAAGCGAGCAAGCAGGCTAGAGCCAACTCGTAGTGGAGTTGTTAAAGGGCTATGTCTTGGTTGGCCATCCACTCCAACACAAGAGACATCAATATTGGACAGGAAGGATGGGTCTGGCAGGTCTTGTTCTCGCAGAACACTACGGGCTGCACCTGTGTCAACTAGAAATGTGGTAGGGTGGCCTTCAATGGGTAAAGTCACTGTGGCAAGTGGCCCCCCCTTATCCCCTGTAGACACTGCCATGACAGGGGTTACGGACACAGGCTTGCCAATCTCCTAGTCATCGGGTTCCTCGACTATTGGAACCTGTTTGGTGGCTTTTGGAGCCGGGGCAGGCTTGGGTGGCTTTCTGGGTTCCCTTTGCTCCTTTCTTGGTTCTGGACAGTCACTTCTAAAATGCCCCTTTGCTCCACAATTAAAGCAATGTCCCCCCTCCTCCGGTCTGGTACCTCTTGGGACTGGAGTGGAGCGGGATACCATGAGAGGAGCTGAAGTGGGTCTTCTTGGGGTCTGAACAGATTCCAAACCTCTAGCAACTAAAAGCAGGGTATCCAGGGGAACAACCTTATATTCAGGGCGTGCAGCAATGATTCCCTTGCGTATAGAGTCTTTAACGCCTTGGACAAACGCACCTGACAGCATTTGTGAATGAATTTTGTCAGTAAGATCAAACCCCAAATCTGTGAACATTTGAGTCTTGCATGGAACCTTTCCACTGATTCTCCTTTATCTTGAATAACATCAGTAAGGCCAGCAGCCTGATCTGCAAGTTTGTCCTTAGCCCATTCTCTTAATTGGGTGCAAAAGGTTACCCCGGAGGGGTAATCAACATCACTGGAAAGCAGATCTGTACTGAGGTGACGGGCCATGCTCGGCCAATATGCATCCCCTGCTTTAATAGCGCAAATGCTGAGTAGATCACGCCATGCGGCGGAATAAGTCTTTTGAATTTGAACTATCCCTCGGTAAAAAGGCATAGGCTGTTTTTCTGGGTCAGGGAGCGATTTCATTAATGCACTAGCTTGAGTGGGGTTAAAAGCAACATACTTAGGAGGGGTCCGTTCTCCCCGACCCTTGTGTCCAAAGGGATCATCGATAGAACGATGAGTTGAGGCTCCTGCAGCGGCTCCTGCAGCCTCCAACGAGTCCTGGGATAACCTATCCTCTTCTCCCTCATCTAATTCTATGATCTGAGCTCTCTTACGTGCAGGGCCCGAGTAAGGTGACAGGACCGGAGGATGAGCGGGGGTCCCAGATGCGGGGGTGGCTAGCGGATCATAACCAGATAGGTAGTCACCGGGAATTACCGGCATCAGGGCTGTACTGGGGGCCGCCATATTGGTGGCCGGAAAAGGTACTGCATTAGGGTTAAGGGAAGAAGTGGCGGCCATGTTGGATGTGGGCACATCCGGGGCAGACTGTGCCAGACTGGGCATGACCGGAACCTGGGGAGTGGCTTGGGGAAGGGGTAGTGGATATCCGGGATAGGGCAGGGCCATGGGATATGGGAAGGGGTAGGGCCAGGCTGGGGAGGGGAAGGAGGTGGGGTATTGGACTGGGGTGGAGATGGAAGGGGACGGAGAGGGATTGGTAGAGGTGGGTGTAGAGGGAAGAGCCGGGGCAAGGGTGGAGGGGGTGGTTAGCTGGGCGGATGAAGAGGGGAGGGGATCAGTAACGGAGAGAGAATGTAGGGAAGGGATGGCAGATGAGATGTTAGGAGGAGGTACAGCAGGTAGCGTAGGGATGAATGAGGATGATGGGAATGTTAGAGACGGGGAAGGGGAAAACAAAGATCCATCAGAATTCAGGACCGGGCAGACAGGGGAGGTGATGGGATGGGCGTTAGGAGGATTGGGAGTGGGGAACATAGTCAGCTGGCTATCACCTATTGCTGACTGAACCTTGGGGATAGACATTCCCTGGGCGCCATTTTTGGGCGCTGGCTGAGGGTAAACCCCAGTAACACAATTATTATGATACACAAACAATTTCACACCTTTGTGATTTATTTCTTCCTCAACCCAACCTTCTAGCTGAATAGCCTTCGCTACTCTGTACCATGCTTCAGCAGTCTTTAATAAATCATTATCTGTAAGCTTGCCTTTCTTTTCTGTCAGTAACCTACGCCAACTTTCTGGTTGCAATCTTCCACCTATTGGTACAGCAATTTTACATACTTTTGCAATCTTTTCAACACCTTTAACCATCTCCTCGCCCTCTCTGTCCTCAACTAAATCACATGCTAACCAGCCCTTACTGGGCTTGCTCAAATCCTGCCCCATAATCCCTTTCCCCCTATACCAGCGTCCTAGATATAGGGAGAGAGAAGGAAAACTGAACAAGAACGTCTACAATGCTCGACTGCCACCTGAGAACCGTGGGATTTTCTCTGGTGCGTCTTCCCAAAACGTAGACTAGTCACTGAATCCGCCTACCCGGGGTGGTAGACACGGATTGGAGCGAGGTGAGAAGTGTGTGACCAATCACTTCTCTTTTAAGAGAAATAGGAGTGGATAGTATAATAATATAGGAAGTGTAGAAAGATGAAAGGCAAGGAAAATCCTTAGAGACAGACACAGGAGTTCATGAGACTCCTAATTAGACAAACAAGACAACAATACAATTGAAATACAGTGCATGCATCACAGTTCAAATAAAATCAACAGTAATCCCTTTCCTTTACTCGTGTGCTTACTCCAAAGTCACCTCCCTCAACCCCGCAGTGTCTCCGCTCGGAGAACGACTTTCATAAGTCTCACTACCAGCAGCCACGGAAAACAACTGACACCGGTCCGAGTTCCGTCAGCCTCCCTCTGCACAGTAGCCCATAAGAATGTGGCCACCTCTATCCTCACTCCCGTAGTGCCCCTATAAAACCCACTTATAAGTCTCACTACCACGTGATGCGGAAAACAAGCAATGCCTACTTGAATCCCCCCAGGAAACAGAGTCCCCTGCCACAAGACTAAGTCCCCTACCACAAATAAACAGAAAACTGGAATTCCACCAGCCCCAGCGCTCAGGGTTGTGGTTACCAAAAGAAAACTGGAATCCCCCCAGCCGAAGCTGAGGTTTACCAAAACTGGAATCCCCCCAGCCGAAGCTGAGGTTTACCAAACCTGGAATCCCCCCAGCCGAAGCTGAGGTTTACCAAAACTGGAATCCCCCCAGCCGAAGCTGAGGTTTACCAAAACTGGAATCCCCCCAGCCTAAGCTGAGGTTTACCAAAACTGGAATCCCCCCAGCCTCAACACTCGGGGCAGTGGTTACCAAACTTGGAATTCCACTAGCCCCAGTACTCGAAACTGTGGGTTACCACGTGCACAATGAGGCTAGCTGGGCTCTCAAAGTGTCACAAGAAGGATCACAGGAAATTATGAGTCTACACAAAATCCACAGTTCCAACAATCCTCTTTTTCCTTACAGCCACAGCCACGAGGCTCCTAAAAGAGGTAAACAGGCAAAGAAGACCCCCAGGAACGCATCCACAGGTCAACCCCCCTTTTTCCCTACAACCACAGCACCGTGGTTCCTAAAAGGAGTAAAACAGGTAACAGAAGACCCCCAGGAACGCATCCACAGGTCCACCCCCCTTTATCCCAAAAGGGGTAAAATACAAACAGATAAACAGACAAACTGAAGACCCAGGCAAATCCCCTCAGGTCCACCCCCCTTTATCCCAAAAAGGGGAAAACAAGCAAGACAGAACCCCAGGCAAATCCCCTGTAGGTCCACCCCCCCCTTTATCTCAAAATGGGGAAACAGGCAAACAATTCAAACACACCCAGGCAACAGATAGACTAAAATGCAGGTAAAACAAGTGAGTAACGAGACACCGGGCAAGATATTACCTGTCTTTGATGTCCTCCCGGGAAGCAGTCACAGACACGTGGACGGGTCAATCAAAGGGGCCGGAACATACCGGTGGCTCTGCAGAAGTCTCTACCGTGTACCTGGAGGTGATCAATCTCCTTTCCTTCCCCCCGGATTCCTCCGTCCACCCTTGTCTTCCTTAGGACGGCTCACCGGCCGGACATAGCCCGATGCCCCACGTTGGGCGCCAAGTTGTTATGGTACTTTTTAAAAGTAAACCAAAATGTTCAAATGTCTATCTGTTCCTGTCCAAATCAATAAAATTGAATTGCGTATATACGCTGAAGTAATTAAGTCTGACACACAAGGTTCAGGTTAAAATAACTTCAAGAAAGTTTATTGGCAAGTGAAGAAAAAGCGGGCGCGCAGGCCCTTTTAAGAGGCATTTTGCGTCATCATTGATTATTAGAATATCAGCAAATAAACATCATCAATTGGATTAATTGTTAAGTGTCGGGGTTAGTGTCTTACCTATTGGTTCGAAAAATTAAGAGGTTAGTCCCGTGTCCACCCACCGGAGGTGGGATTGTTCTGGACACGGGTGGGGATAAGGGGGTCTTGAGCGTCATTTTACACGGTCAATGATATCAGGCTTCATGTCCAGGTGCAAGGTCTCTTATGAATAGAACATTTCATTACTACTGTGTTCTCGTGGCCTTCAAACTACACTATCTTACAAGTTCTAAGGAGTAGCCAGCAAGGTTTAAGGAGTAGCCAGCACCTCCTGGTGCTTGTCCTTGCAGGAAACACAGTCTTTGTCTACTATATTAATTGGGTTGAGAAGTTCAGTCACGTAAGGTAGTTTTAGAATGAACAAGTTAAGTCATGAGGACAAAATGGAGGATTGAAGAAGTCAGGTTAGGAGGACAAAATGGAGGAAGAAGTCACAGTATAAAGTTAAAATGGAGTTAGTACAATAATTCAATACAAGTACAATAATGATTTTTAATAATTCCACATCATAGTCACCTAAATTACTTTAGCAAAATAAAGCAGTTTTAGTGTATAGATCATTCCCCTTCAATTTCACTACTCAATTCACTTTCATTTAGGAGTTAAATCACTTTGTTTCTGTTTATGCAGCCACACCTCCCCTGGCTATGATTGACAGAGCCTACATGAAAAAGAAAAACTGGTTTCACTTTCAAACAGATGTAATTTACCTTAAATAATTGTATCTCAATCTCTAAATTGAACTGTAATCACATACAGGAGGCTCTTGCAGGGTCTAGCAAGCTATTAACATAGCAGGGGATAAGAAAATCTTAATTAAACAGAACTTGCAATAAAGAAAGCCCAAATAGGGCTCTCTTTACAGGAAGTGTTTATAGAAGGCTGTGCAAGTCACATGCAGGGAGGTGAGACTAGGGTTTATAAACAAAGGGATTTAACTCCTAAATGGCAGAGGATTGAGCAGTGAGGCTGCAGGGGCATGTTCTATACACCAAAACTGCTTCATTAAGCTAAAGTTGTTCAGGTGACTATAGTGTCCCTTTAAAGTTCACAGAGCATGTGAAGAATTTCTAAACACACTGTGCTGTTGTATCAGATTGTGAATGAAACTTTTAACCTCATATTGGCTATGTGAATTACAGCCAAGAGAGATTTTCCATCTCCATTCCTTTTCTCTTAAAGATAAATTAATGTCAGCCATCAGCAGTGGTATTACAACTGTAGATAATAGTTATGATAATAAAATAATGTATAGCCAGTAGGGGAGAGGGGGGGGGAGGGGAGGACCTGTGGACAGTGTATATTTTTGGAAACTTGCACATTTCCATTATGAATAGTAAACATACACCATACAGTCAGGGGCGTATTAGCCGCGAGGCAAACAAGGCATTTGCCTTGGGCGGCATTTTCCAAGGGGCGGCAAAAAACGCCGCCCCCAAATGTCCAGGGCAAATGCCTTGTTAGCCTTGCGGCTAACTGACAAGCCCTCTGGGAGGGGAATCTGCTGGGCGGCGCTGGCGGGTGGCTGGCGAGGGAGCACTTCCTCTGAGCTGTCTGCTCAGCTCCCTCGCGCGCCGCAGAGTGAGGCTGGGAGCCGTAATATGACGTCATATTCCAGCTCCCAGCCTCACTCTGCGGCGCGCGAGGGAGCTGAGCAGACAGCTCAAAGGAAGTGCTCCCTCGCCAGCCGCCTGCCAGCGCCACCCAGCAGCCACTGGACCACCAGGGAAAGGTAAGGAGGCTGGGGGGGGGGGGGTTAAATAAAAAAGTGAGTGTGTGTATGTCTGTTAGTGTGTGTGTGTTATTGTGTGTGTGTGTGTGTGTATGTCTGTTAGTGTGTGTGTGTCTGTTAGTGTGTGTGTGGTGTGTATGTCTTATTGTGTCTGTGTATGTCTGTTAGTGTGTGTGTATGTCTGTTAGTGTGTGTGTATGTCTGTTAGTGTGTGTGTGTGTGTGTATGTCTGTTAGTCTGTGTGTCTGTTAGTGTGTGTCTGTATGTCTTAGTGTGTGTGTGTGCGTGTATCTGCTAGTGAGTGTCTGTTAGTGTGTGTGTTTCTGTTAGCTAGTGTATGCGTATTTGTCAGTGAATGTGTGTGTGTGTATTTAGAAGGCGGGGCAGGGGAAGGGTTGGGTGAGGGTGGCGCGGGCGGAGGTGGGGGGCGCCTGAGTTTTGTCCTGCCTAGGGCAGCACAAAACCAGGATACACCACTGCATGCAGTACTACAATTTCCTCTCGGCAGCAGACTTGCTGATAAAGAACGACGGTTGACGATATAAGCTGTTGAGAGTCGCTCGGCCCATGTAGGATTTAGGTTGTTTTTCAAATCTGTCCAGTCTGAGAGAACCTCATTCTCATCAAGCTCCAAGAGGTGGTTGGGCATCTGCATTGGAGGCCCAGTGTATTCAAAAGGTAGAAACTAAGGCTTGCAATAACTACATAAAGCCATGGCAGACAATGCTTACCCCATGACTAAATGTACTTTTATTTTTTGCATTTGCTATGGATAAATAATCTTATAAATGGCTGTAAACTATTGAATGGATAGGAATTCTGTGTAAATGGTTCCAAAATGCATGTTTTACTTACACTCTAACCTGACTGGTGCAAGTAAAGCAGTGCGTAGATGATTGTATTGACGCAATACTTATTTTTAAGAAAGGAGGAAATAAAAGGGGAGGAAAAAAAAATAAAATAAACCACACAGGGTTTACTCACAACTATAAAGTTATTTTATTATTAATTTTTTATACATACACACTTAAAGGGTTACTCCCACCCTTTTTCACTCATAAGTTGTTTTTTTCATATGGTGGCCGTACACAAATGGAACATACTTGCTTTGATGGGACAAGCACTCTGCTAAATAAATAATTTAAACATAGCCCTACTTACTGTATTAAAACCCCTCTAGGTCTTTCAATACCAATTTTTTTTTTGTCCCATCGAAGGACGGATAAGTGGCCTGCATGGAAGTCTGGTGAGACACATGGGATGCTGGCAGAGGGACCTAGTCCGATGGCTCCCTGGGCAGAAAGCAGATGGACTTTGCTCAGATCTGGAGAGGTTACGGAACATCAACTGGGTCAAGTTTTTATGCAGAGTGTAGTTCTCGGTATGCTGGAAAGGCAGCCCAGATGGCACACCTATCGGATTACAGGCCTTGATGCCTAATGCACCAATCAGACTTCTTGTATTTAACTTGTGACAGCATGGGAACTTGTCACATTGGGTCCACCGTATCACCATGCCCCATGCTCGACCCCACAATTCTGAGGTGAGATTATTTTTAGTCTCTATTTTAAAAACTTTAAAATTATTTTATATTTAGTGAGGTCTTTATTTCTGTTTCCAGAATGGCTTGTCCTACGTCTCCTGAGAGTGCCACTCAACTCGCAGACAGGTCTAAGAAAATGATCTGCAACCATCTAAATTGCTGGAAAAATCCAAGCAAAAAGCATTGCAATCATTTATTTCTTGATTCTTAATGTGGCTCAGAATCTTTCAAGGAAACTGCAAAATCCAGTATACCTATGACAGTTCATGAGCCTACAAGTAAAAAGCATAACAGGAGGAGATCTTTATCCAGATCTGAATTATCTTCAGGTGAATGTTCTGGCCCCTCCCTGTCAGACAGTATCTGTATGCAATATCTCTATGCCTCCCCTGCATGTTTAAACATCTGTACTAGCATAACATTTACCCTTTCTCTATGAGTAAATATCTATCTAACATGTTACTTTTATGTGCAAACCACTGTGCCGTTTTGTGGGCACTCACGGACTTTTTGCCCATATCCAAAATGGCACCTGAAGCACTTCCTGTTCGCGTCATCGCGACGAAACCGGAAGTGACGCACTTTACACATCGGAATCCATTTCCACAATCACAGAGGACTTATAACCGAGAGGACCCCCTGCAGCAGACATGCACTTTTGAAAAAGCCAAGGCGAAACGCGTTAAGTGAGGAAGAACCACGGACTTTTAAAATTTTATCTTGACTGTCCTACTTCCTACCTCATCCTGCTGCTGCTACATTTGGGTCCAGTACATCCTTAGGTGGGGATTGTTCCACCTGAAGCTGTTTAAACTAGAGCAGGTCCATTGCTCTAGTCTATGTAAGTAGGTTCTCTTTTGTTTGCACTGCATATACACCTACTATCTGTACCATTGGTCTTTTGTACTCTCTTTTTCCATATACCACGGAAACCTCACACCTACAAAGTTCACCTAGAAGATTGCACACCAAGAAATCCATAGACGGGGATTATTCCGTCCAGGCTCTTGACATTGAGCTTATAAAGCTCTTAAAAGTGTGAGTGAGAATTTTATATAATTTTTCATCATCCACTATATCATCAATACATATTGCACTATTATTGCATTCTGTTCTTTTCTTTTAAGCTATACCATCGAGGAATATCTCCAATTACGTATGTAAATATATATACACATCTGTGTATACCGCTAGCGCTGTTCACCTTTCTTTGTATATTTGTCTTGTTATGCACAAGGTTGAGGGAACACCTTGTTGGTGAACTGCAGCTTTATTTACAGACAGAGAGCACTTATTTTTGTAATTTTTAACCAACAGAGGCAAGCCTACTCCAATATGGCGGAGAACACAAGCAGGCTACTCGAGACCACACAGGAGACAGACATCCTGGTGCGGTTAGAGGCCACATTTGCAGCATTCTGGGAGAAAATATGACCGACTGAGGACTACCCACACTATGGTCACGAAATCGTCTAAGACACCACCTCAGCGCTCCTGTCCGACCGGCTCGCCCACCAAGATTAAGCGCGCCAAAACATGGCGCCGAAAACGATGCCCTCTCCCGTCGGCAGGGACACACAAGCGGAGACAATCACCAGCGGCTACTACCCCGCACAAGACAAAGCAACCCTCACCCGCTCATGCAATCAAAGTGCAGCGACTTATGGGAACCGGCAAGAACCTAATCCCCTACCTGAGGGATGCATCCAAGCACGCACAGGGTACAGTGGGGCAACTGGGGAGACTCACAAATGGAACCTACAGGCAGGTACCCGCTACTCCCAGACTAGGCATCGGCTGACCCGTCATGCCCCTCATGGTCTGTGTCTGGGCACACAATGTGGGAACTCTTGATAGGCCTCCTACTACGCAAAACTCCTCCAACGCTTGCATGTCTAAACCTGGACAACTACATGTTTGGAGGACCTTGGTTGTACCTGATAGTTCCCCACATTGAATCTTTTTTGCCTCGTGGGCAGTCTATATCGCATTCCCACAGCTATGTACCTAGAATAGTTTACCTCTCTAACTAAAGTAGACACTCAGCATGATTTCTCCCAAGCGTAACCCAATTGTGCAAACACATGTACTTAACATAACATACTGCAGTTTAAAATTGTGTCGAGCAGAAAAACGTGTTAGACTATAGAATGGTCTAAAACTACCAGCTCGGATTATGGGACTTTCTTTAGTGGCTAAAATGGCTTTACGGCTAAGAATGTGGATGGCAGACGTGGCTTCTAAATCCATTTTGTGTGAGTTACAGTTTGAAAGGAACAAGCTGTTTTGGATGCCTTTAGAAGACATTAAGTAGATGTCAGACTAAAAAGACACTTGCTCAAGATAGAAGATACGCTTAGAAATCAGGATATAAAATGATGAATTTCACAGTTGCAGATCTTTTGGATACCAGGACAAATTTCAAAGTTTTCACAGGCACCAGAAGGATTAAATCAGATCCTCATGTCACTATTCTCTGTACATGTTACAGATGGGGTGATCATGTTACAAACCAAGTACATTATGGTTCTCATGGAATGAGAGGCTTAATGCCAGACTTTAGAGCTCTGTATATTTCCGTTGCTATAGCAACATTTTCACCAGCACACATGGCATTACGTCATAGGGGAGGCCCCTGGGAACATGAATACATAATGAGGGGAGGAGAAATGTGCACACACAGGTGTTGGTTATTTGGTAACTTTGTTTCTTCCTATATATAACGATTTTGTTAATGTATGATACTTTGTCCTGATGAAAATTCCTTTGTGAACTAAAACGTTGATTGTTGGGAGTCCTAAATAAAGAATTTTTATATTTCAAAAGACCTAGAGTGCTGACAATTTTCTACATCCTTGGTATATGCAGTGCAGTCGAGCACCGGGCAATAAAGACATGCAGCAGGAGTGCTAAACCTACAATATAATTTTATTAATAATAATATACCCAGAAGGCTTATTGAAACAGTCAAGTTGACATGTTCCAGTTGTCCTCCAATACCAGTTTCCTTTAAAAGGCACACTCTACCAAGGCAATGGCTACTTCTTGCGTCATTAAGCATTACATGCAAGACATTCTCTCATCCTCAGAGGCTGTTTTCAGGTGCTAGATGTTACAAGCGGTGGTTGCCAGGTAACAAGTCAAACCGCTTTATTTGGGGGGGGGGGGGGAGGGGGGTAAATTGCATTTTTGCGGTTAATTGGACCCAGTGTTTTCTTGCTCTAAAAACAGACAAGGAAGTTCCTGAGGGAGCTTTTATCCAGTGAGTAGGAGGGCTTTTTTGATTAATTTCTCAGACTGCTTGCCCCATTTGTGGAGGCACATCCCTACCATGTACTGCCGCCGTATTAAAAAGCACAAAAAAAAATTTACAGTAAGTTTTCTGAAAAGAGTCAGGAGAAGAGAAACCAACTGCTAGCCTGCACCAAGCATTCTGATTCAGATAGGGACAACAAATACAGAAATCCAAATATACACATCCTGTGACTGGTTATACCCACAGTGTGATATAAAGCAGGAATAAAAAAAAAAAAAAAATTTCAGCTGCATCTCTAGAGTACAAAAAAAAAAAAAAAATATCCCCAACTGGTAGTTTTGCCAGGTGTGCATCAACAACTTTTAACTTTATGGTATAGTTTTGTTAAAATTAAAACATCTTGCTGTAGTGGTTAGGATGCCAGAAGTGCCATGGCACCCAGACTATTGGAAGTAGTATAGTAATTTTTAGAATGTTTTGACTTTGCCTGCAAGCTTCTAAGCAAGAGTTCCTGATGAACACTCTCAGCCAGTGAGCTGAACCCTGTACCTTCTGACCATCAGCAGTGGTGGGAAGTGGCACACTGCAGATGCCAGGTAACAAGTCAAACCATTCTAAAAAAAATGGGAAGGTGCCAGGTCAGTAAGCTGTATTATTGCTCCGAGTGTTCCTTTAAGAGATGTGCCTCTTGGCAGACAGCCCACTAACCTGATGATGCAACACTGTTCCACCATACTCTTAAGTATATTTCAGAGCAAAAAAAATAAAAAAAAATAAACACCCTTATTGTCTAGGAATATTTTTTTCTGTCAATTTCTTGGTTTCAGTGTTAATTTTAGCAGCAAATCAAATTTCTATTTTGTTTTAGTCAGTCTTTTTAAAAAAAAAAAATAAAAAAATAAAAAAAAAGTTTGTTATCTGAATTGTTTTAGTCTTACTCTAGTTTTTGTCAACTAAATCTCAAATATTGTTAGTCGACAAAATTAACACTGCTTGGTTTAATAATTTTGGCTTATGCGAATCAATATCAATGCAATTAATGTGAATACACAAATAGAAAATAAAATCCAAAAAGGTTTGGTCATCTCAGTGAGAAAGCCACACAAGCTCATACTTTCCAAAGTTTATTATACAAAATTTCATAAAAATCAAGGACAATGTAAATATGTGCAATAAATGGCAAAATGCAAATATAAAAAACAAAAAACAAAATTGAAAGCACTCGTTTGCCTTCACCGCACTACAGTACTTGCTAGAATACCTGAGCACTAAACAGTACACACAATGCATTAAATGCCTTTAAAATGGTGTATGTTGCTGGAGTGGAGAAACAGGCATTTGGAGGAAATAAAAAGTTAGAGCAAGTATTTATATAAATTATGATATGGGTAAAGAATGGTGTTCTGCTATCAAACACAATGTATTGGAACTAGAATAAAGCAAAATTCAAGTGCAATAATACATCCTAGCACCACATTGTCCTGGTAATATTACATTTAAAAAAAAAAAAAAAACCCACACACAAGATATTATATACACACTTTCCTCAATAGTAATCATTTTGCACCATAATATTGACTGGAAGTTCTTTTATGAATACAGGTTAGTAACTTAAGTATTGTAAACATTGGAGAGGTTAAAAAAAAAAAAAAAAAAAAAAAAAAAAACACACACCTGTTTAAAATACAGAGCACTATAGAACTGCCTATACTCTGCATTGACAATGTTAAAGGGACACTATAGGTCACCTGAACAATTTTAGCTTAATGAAGCAGTTTTGGAGTATAGAACATGCCCCTGCGGCCTCACTGCTCAATCCTCTGCCATTTAGGAGTTAAATCCCTTTGTTTATGAACCCT
This sequence comes from Pelobates fuscus, assembly GCF_036172605.1. Lineage (NCBI taxonomy): Eukaryota > Metazoa > Chordata > Amphibia > Anura > Pelobatidae > Pelobates > Pelobates fuscus. The sequence goes on from NC_086323.1 coordinate 151,268,325, forward strand.
AGTCACACCTCCCTGCATGTGACATGCACAGCCTTCCATAAACACTTCCTGTAAAGAGAGCCCTATTTAGGCTTTTATTGCAAGTTCTGTTTAATTAAGATTCTTATCCCTTTCTATGTTAATAGCTTGCTAGACCCTGCAAGAGCCTCCTGTATGTGATTACAGTTCAATTTAGAGATTGAGATACAATTATTTAAGGTAAATTACATCGGTTTGAAAGTGAAACCAGTTTTTTTTTCCATGCAGGCTCTGTCAATCATAGCCAGGGGAGGTGTGGCTAGGGCTGCATAAGCAGAAGCAAAGTGATTTAACTCCTAAATGACAGTGAATTGAGCAGTGAAATTGCAGGGGAATGATCTATTCACTAAAACTGCTTTATTTAGCTAAAGTAATTTAGGTGACTATAGTGTTCCTTTAATATGTCCAGCATCTTTCAAGCATGTGCTTGAAGTACACTTTCTAATCCCTGCAGGTCGGAATTTGCTGGGCAAATTTCTACTCACCAATTGTTAGTGGAAATTTGGAGCTCTCGTCTACGTAGACTAAAATCAAAGTTTAAAAAATAAAATCCAGAGAGGAAGGTATATATAAATATTACCTAGTCAGCCTGTAGACTCTTAGCAGTCTTTTCATTACTCATAGTTCACTTCAAGTATTATTGTAGATTGCTTAGGGAGATATGCACTGTCCACAATAGAGGATTGTCCCTTAAAAATTACACAAAAAACCCCAACCAATAACACGAGATATATTATATATAATGTACTAAAGAGGATTGTAAAACGGTTACTTATTAGAACAAGCATTGCCACTTGAGACCCAAAGAAAAGGCTTGCTAATTATACATCACACTGAATATGCAGCAATTCAATTTGTTACACGATATGCATACGCAAGATTTGAAAACAAATTCACTTGATGAGGTATGTGATTTGTCAAGGCTTACATTTTCCCCACATTCACAGTATACTTTGTGCAAAACACAGATATATATACAAAAAACAGCCAACTTTAAAAACCAAACAATCTAAGCTTAGTCCTATTAAACTTAAATAATTAACTTAAAAACATGGTTTGACAATTTGCAGACCAGCAAATCTACATACTCTGCAATCAGAATTACCCCCCACACCACTCCCCCCCCTGTTTTTGTTAAAAAAAAAAAACAAACAAAAAAAAAAAACACAGAAACACACGACTATCTATGAAATGGTGATCGAACAATCTAACTGGAAATAAAACAGAAACCAAGACCATTTAGTGAAAAATCCTCCATATTTGGAAGACTGCAAGAAGCAGTAAGTGGTTAAAAACGTAAAAAAAAAAAAAAAAAAATATATAAAAACTATATATAAGTTTAGCAGGAAAAAAAAAAAACCAAAAAAAACCCCACAAACATACGCACACATTTTAGTGTTCATTTTACAGCATATAAATAAAAAAAAAAAAAAAAGAAAAAAAGGCACCTAATGTAAATGAACATGAAAAGTTCACATTTTTGTGCTGATTTTTTTTTATTATATTTTTAAATTCCTACACAATTCCAAGTTTCATTTAAAACAAGTGTTAGAATTTAACTGATTTAAAAGTGTGCCCTCCTGACCCATGAACATCTGACTTCAGTTGTCGACACCTGGCCCTGGTCATAGGAAACCTATTGTTAAAATAGGTGGCAAGGAAAAATTAAACCATGGCAGAATGAGGGTACACAATGTCTCAAATATGTTTTTCAGGGTAGAGGTAAATATTGGCGTCACATTGCTGCTGAAAGGTTCTCCTATTTGTGTGATTTTGGCATGTTTGGAAGAGACACAGATGACAGGTGTCAGAGTCAATAGTGCAGACAGCAGTTACCAGAAATCTCACTAGTGCCACTCACATAATCTATATCCGTACGCATGGAGAGAAGGAGAGAAATAAAAAAAAAAAAATATATAAAATAAAACCCCGTCCCACCCCCCCCCCCCCCCGATACAAATCAAACAAGAAAAAGCCCACCACCTACACAAAAACCATACTTGCACCTTGCTCCCGTGCAACTCTGTTTCTAGCCTACGCAAGGTTTCAAAAAAAAAAAAACCAAAAAAAAAAAAACACACCCCCCCTGCTAGATTTGGTCTTCTAGTCTTAAATATTAGCACCATTGAAATACAAAGTTAAAAAGCATATTCACAAATAAAATCCCACACTAGCTTCTTATAATAAAACCAAAATAAAGCCTTGTCCTAAAGCCACTTCAAAGATGCAACAAATGAACAAAAACAAAAAAAAAAAAAACCTGTTAAAAAGCCAAACACAAGATAATCAGGAAATTGTATTGCAGGAATTGTCTTCTTGGAAGATGGCAATAAAACTGATTAAGCAATTAGTTTACAAAATATGTATTTAAAAAGACCCCCATTTCAAGTCAACATCCACAAAACAAAACACAAACAAAACAAAACATGGAATTACGGCACAGACCCAGCGATACTATGATTTTACCAGTAGTCAAGCTCTTTACTCGAGAGATTCTGTACCAAATCTATATATTTTTTTCCCCCCTTTCAATATTTAGATTGTGCCCCCTTGGCAAGAACTCCTTGGGTGCTGCAGAATTTTAACCATTCCCATGTTTGGACCCTGAATGCACGATGACCATGTTGGAAAATGATTCAAAAAGATATTTAAAAATAAAAATATATAAAGGTCTGTTTTTTGTTTCAAGATGAGACTGCCCCTTTAAAAAAAACAAACAAACAAAAAAAAACCAAAAACAAATCTAGTTTGGTACAAAGGTATTTTTGTTCTGCTTTTTAATTAAGGTCATCACAACTTAAGGTCGATACTGGTCACCTCGATGTGGATATTTAAAATACATCTCTGCAACAAACTCCTGGCTAGGACAAGTACATTCTGTTCATGAAGAAGTACTTCTTCTATCTGGTTTTCTCACAAGGATTAATTCCATTCAATCCTACATACACAAAAACCCATTACCATCTAATAGCATACTAAGGGGGTATGAGGGGGCGGGGAAGAAAGAAGAGGAGTACCATGAATTGCCAGAAGACGGACATCAGTTTAAAACCTGGAGGTACCAGTTAATGCTAGATTCATACACTCTGGTGCATAGATATCTTGGATTCTCCATAAGCAATAACTTACTTTAAAAACTCATACCTACAATAAAAATTAAAAAAAAATTAGATTATGTGTCATGTAATGGGGTGGTGGAATGAAAAAAAAAAAATCTGATAATTGCACTTTGTAAACTTGGGATTCACTGAAAGCCAGTGGAGATGACTTTAAACTGACTGCATTCTTCCACCAATCCTCAAAAGCTTCAACCTTCAAAAATACATCTTGTTCTTGTTTAAAAAGAAAAAAAAAATAAGTAAATAAAAAGGTTTAAAAAAAAAATACTGACTGTTTTTTTTTAGAGTCTTCCCCTTTAAAAACCAACATCAGCTTCATAAGGCAGTTAGTTGAGCAGAACTACAACACTTTCTGAAGACACTGGGGATAAAGTTTAGCAACGGCACATTCAAAATGACGGCCAAGATCCCACAGCCTCTCTGGCGTTTCATAGATTTTTCTCCAACTGTCATCAACCTCATTGTACAGATAGAGAGAATTCTTCCGGCTGGTTCGGAAAACATACTCATCCACACACACTTGGGTTAACCGAACAAATAAATGAAGCTTATTCTTCAGGATCAAAAGCTTAACATATGGATTTGAAGACTGTTCAAATGGAAGATCTCTCTTCTGAGTCCACAGATTTTGTTCAATATCGTAGGCCTCAACAGTAAGCATGCGATGATTACAGTGGATTCCGCCTACATAGTAGATTGAATCTTTATACACAGCTGCCATTCCTTGGTATCGAGTTACAGTCATCGGTGTTAGATGACCCCAGTAATCAGTCTGAGGATCATAACAAAGGAAAACATCACCTAGAAGGCAAATATGAAAGAAAGGTTATTTGTTTTCCTTAAACCAGTAATTTAGTTTACAAATCAAAAAAAAAAAAAAAAAAACACAACCAAGATTCTAACCTGTACATTGAGCTAACGGAACAACTGTGCTTCTCAAACATTTACGGTATATTAATTATATAGCTTGAGAATTGGACCTGAATAAAATTTCACGTTAGGAAATAGTGTGAAGGTTGGTTATATCAGTAATCCTCTATCCATTTCCAACTTGGGACTTCTCACATTGTGCACCAGTACAAAGTGGAACGGAGGCTTGTCACACAGAAGCATTGGTTTAAAAATCATTCTCTATGGGAAGCATTATAGGTGCTGCACATGTGTCCTGCATCCCAATGCTTTGCTCCATGAAATGTTGGATTACCACCCAGAGGTGGAGCTGCAGTAAGTAGATCATCCTGCTGGTAGATTACAGGTCAGAAAGCTCTTTATTTTGCATCTTGGGGGCAGACGTAAACGATGTGAGGTAGAAGGGTAGGAAAATACATAAATAAAAAAACAAAAAAACAAATGAGGCTTAAAACGGGGTTGGTATGCAATTTGTTAAATGGTACAAGATTGCAAACTTGAAAGCTAGGAGGTATGCATGACTCATTTTGAAATTAATAAACGTAATGCTGGTTCTCATGGACCTTTTGTAGTTTCTTTAAAAATCAAACAAGCCAAAAACACAATAAGTACTGCATATATAAAAAAAATAAATAAAAAAAATTATATATATATATATATATATATATATATATATATATATATATAGCAAGACACAGTCTACTTGTCTGAATGACCTGAGGTTGACAAAAAGCACAGCACTGCTGACTATCCCCAACTCCCATGACCATAGCCTCAGTGTTATATTCTCACACATGTGCAAGAGAACAGCCCTGACACAGCTCCTGCAAGATAAGAATATACCTACCCCTTTCACTGCTCACAAAGTCCAGCAGACCCCAAGCAGAGATTTCACTTTTGAGGAGTTTTATTTTGTGCAAAATACACAAAGAGCCTCCAAAGTTATACACATGCATTTGTTAGCCATGGCATATAAGCATAACTATGAAAAAAAAAAAAAAAAAAAAAAAAACTACAGTAAAGACCGTAATCAATTGGACTGTGAAATGACAGGTGGAAAAATATCCCACGTTGTGCAATAAGAGTGCTCTGATTGGTTGGCTAGATTCTAGCGACTAGGTAGCAATGACAGTTGCGAGGTTTTAAATGTTCAGTGCTCCAACCTGCCAGATGGGAGGTTAACAACCTCCAATATAGCAATATAATTTTTTTTTCCTTCTAACTTTGGAATGTGGCAGCTGGCTAGCCGCCACAAAATTAACCCTCACCCCATAGGCGACACTATCAAATAATTCTTAAAATCATCAATTCATTTGCAAAGAGCAAATGCATCTTGCCAGATTGAATGATCAGACTATGCCTTAATAAAATATAAGAATTTGGGGGGGAGGGAGGAGGAAGGAGGAGAAAAAACTAAAAACACCTGTCCCATTTGATCGCAGGGGTGGTCACTTAAACACACCATTTCTTTTTAAATTTAAGTCACCGAGCCTCCCTACTTTTGGGAGAGCTGGAATGGAACCTTACTTTGGAGTCCAGCAGGACTTCTGCAGTCTTCTTGCTTTGTTCCCTCATGCATGATTTAGTGATGCTGGGTAACAAGTGACATATCCTGCTGGGGCGCACAAGGGAGCAGAGCAAAAACTACAGCTTCCTCACCGCAGCTTCCATTCTCCTTCAGCCAGCCGACAAGCACGGAAGACTAATAGACAGCAGGACAAAATTCCTGGTTGCCATGACAACCTGGCATTTATCAAGTACTGTTTTAATCAAACTCCGCATGTATAGTAAAAATAAAATGAGAAACTATTTAGTCTGAACTTTAGCTTAAAGGGACACTATAGTCACCTGAACAACTTTAGCTTAATGAAGCAGTTTTGGTGTATAGAACATGCCCCTGCAGCCTCACTGCTCAATCCCCTGCCATTTAGGAGTTAAATCCCTTTGTTTATGAACCCTAGTCACACCTTCCTGCATGTGACTTGCACAGTCTTCCATAAACACTTCCTGTACAGAGAGCCCTATTTAGGCTCTCTTTATTGCAAGTTCTGTTTAATTAAGATTCTTATCCCCTGCTATGTTAATAGCTTGCTAGACCCTGCAAGAGCCTCCTGTATGTGATTACAGTTCAATTTAGAGATTGAGATACAATTATTTAAGGTAAATTACATCGGTTTGAAAGTGAAACCAGTTTTTTTTCCATGCAGGCTCTGTCAATCATAGCCAGGGGAGGTGTGGCTAGGGCTGCATAAACAGAAGCAAAGTGATTTAACTCCTAAATGACAGTGAATTGAGCAGTGAAATTGCAGGGGAATGATCTATTCACTAAAACTGCTTTATTTAGCTAAAGTAATTTAGGTGACTATAGTGTTCCTTTAATGAATCTGTATTTTGTATATAGATCATGCCTCTTAAGTGTCACTGCTCAATTCACTGCCATTTCGGAGTTAAATCTCTTGTTTCTGCAGCTCTAGCCACACCTCCCCTGGCTGGGAATCACACAGCCTGCACGAAAACAAAATGGTTTCATTTTTAAAATCAGATCTAACTTACTTTAAAAGTTTATCTACTGCTTTGTAAGTTAAACTTTAATTACATACAGGAGGCTCCTGCAGGGTCTAGCAAGTTATTAAAAAAAAGCAGGAGATAAGAAATTCTTAAACATAATTTACAATAAAGGAAGTGTAAACATTAAATGACTCTTTACAGTAAGTGCTTAGGAAGGCTGTGTAAGTGACAAACAGGGAGGTGTGACTAGCGCTGCATAAACAAAGTGATTTAACTCCTTAGATGCAGAGAGTTGAGCAATGAGACTGCAGGAGCATGATCTATACACCAAAAATGCTTCATTAAGCCAACGTTGTTCAGGTGACTGTAGTGTTCATTTAATACATTAGATGTGCCAGCATACACCATGACCTATTTCACAACTGGTTACTTTTTATGGTTATTCTGAGCACCATGACCACTTGACGGATTTGAAGAGGTCATGATGCTCAGAGTCTGTAGTATAGCATTTTTGTTTGAAACACTGCACATTCAGAGTTTAACTCTTTTGCAGCTGGAGGTTTAAATCAAGGTCTATCACCCCATTAGGGTGTCCTTAGCCAGCCCAGAACAACTGTACATAATTGACATTTGTGGTCAGCACACACAGCATGCTGGTGACAGGAAATGGGGGCATGCACTCCCTCTGTAGCGAGGAGTGCCATTGCCAGTAGTGAGATTGGGCTCTTCTCATTGACAGCCGCCAGAGGCGCTACCGCGCTTCTCATTGTGATTTTCACAGTGAGAAGACGCCAGCGTCCATAGGAAAGCATTGAGAAATTCTTTCCTATAGACTGACCGAATGCGTGCGCGGCTCTTACCGCGCATGCAGCCAATGACACCAGAAGGAGGAGGAGAGTCCCCAGGCAGGAGACCTATTAACACTATAGTGCTAGGAAAACGAGTTTGTTTTCCAGGCACTATAGTGGTCCTTTAAAATTACATGGGACAATGCCAAGTCAATTCAGTGACTTATGTTTAAGTCTTACCCTGTGGAATGTAGATCTTATCTTTGTATACCACTGCACTTTGAAATTCCATCATCACAGGCATTAGACTTACAGTTGTCCAACAGTTATCTCGATTGTCATAACTCTCTACAGATTTTACTGGGTTTCGCCCATCACCTTCGTAAACTCTTCCCCCTAATGCATATGGTTTACCACAGCAATAAAGCAGGACGCAACCTATCCGACCACGCAACAAGGGGGCTTTTTGTATCCATCTATTGCTTGAATGGTCATACAACCAGAAGTCATTCTCTGCTTTATGATCAATGCAGACATCATTGTTGTTTGGCCTGAACCCCCCAGCAATAAAAATCTCATTGTCCGGAGTTACAAGGATCCCGACTTCTCTCAAATCACCCGGTGGTTTGCATAGTTTATATACTCTGGTTGAGTAGGTGTCCAGACAAGGCACAGTTTGCTTCTTTCCTGAGTGTTTACTGGCTGCCTCAAAACAGATAACCATTTCAGTAGCAGTCATCCCAAGTCGTTGAGTACAATTATTGGCACTGATCTGTCCCTTTTCAATGTAATTTTTGGGCATTGCCTGTGCAAACAAGGGAGGGATCTTTTCAACATAGGTTTCTTCCATAAGAGACACACGAACACATTTGGCAAAGATCTCTGAAAGGTGTTCTTCTCTCGTTATTTGTTCATGGTCATACCAACTTATTATGCTCTCATAAACATGTTCCTCTTTGTCAACATCCAAGTCGTCACTGTTCAAAATGCTTATGAGTTGGTCCTTCTTCAAACGCAGAAACTCTTGCTCTTTGGTGACACATACAAATTTCTTACGAATGTAGTCTTGAGACTTGGTTTTAAGCTCTTCATGGCCAAAGTAATCTGCAAAAATATATACTCCAATACAATTCTGGGGCTCCAAGCGGCTAATCATATAGTTAGCACATTGGTCCTGGAGGGGAGCAATCTGAAAGATGCTAGTTGCCGTGAACAAAGCCTGAACATTTCCTTCCGTTATCTGAACTCTAGAGGTGTATGCATAATTCAGGACTAGTTGCATGGACTCTGCTTCAATTCCTACTAATTGAACTTCTTTCTTGGTTGTTTCTGTAAGGCCGCTGGTGAACATAGATCTGAAGAAACAAAAGAAGGTTAGTAAAAGGGACCATAAAGAGTTCACAAGTAATATTCAAAGCTAGATAACTGTAAGGGAACAGTTATACAGAATACAAGTAGAAAGATACAGCATCTTGCTTTTCTAGCTACATCCACATTGCTAATTTACTTTTACATCTACTGTACCAATGGCAAATTTTAAAGTAACACTATAGTGTCAGGAATACAAACATGTATTCCTGACACTACAGTGTTAAAAGCACATTTTAGGTGGCTGGCTCCTGTTAAAAACGGTTATAACTTACCGTTACTCCAGTAAAGCACAGAATCTCCAAGGCTGGCCCCACCCTGCCCTCTTGGCAGAGATCATCAAAATTGATGATCTCAGCCAATCCATTGCTTTCCTATAGAAGAGCATTGGGAGGCTAGCGTACCTTTATAGCAAAACGTTATGCTGCACCAATCAACAACTCCTCATAGAGATGCTTTGAATTAAAGAATCTATGCATAGAGGCGCAGAACGGTCCTCACAGAATGGACATGCTGAATGTCAGTGCTGAAAATTGTGCAGCACTGACCAAGGAAGCACTTACAGTGGCAGTCTGATTGGCTGCCACTGACGGTGTTACTAGGGCAGCAATGTAAACACAGCATTTAGGCAGTGGCAGTGAATATATTTAAAAGCATGCAGGGACATCCTATACATACACCAAAACAACCACATTAAGCTGTAGTTGTTCTGGTGACTATAGTGCCCCTTTAAAGTTGTTTATTAGTAGAATTCAGGTGTACGTTTGTGTGGAGTGTCATTCTGTGTGTGGTTTGCAATTGTTCAGAACTCTGAAAGCATCTATGTTTTTTCACACTCCTGGTTTCTATATTGCACCCTACATCTACGCCACTCCTCCAGTTCTACACATCTCCCCACACTTTGAATTCGCTATCCCACCAACACTTGTGCTTCAGACAAACCCCATCTTGTCCCAGTCCTCATCCACCCCAACTTGTCCCACTCTCCCCAAATATTGCGACATTACTTGCCAATGTGGAGAGTGACATTCAAATAGTTGTATAGTACAGGCATAGGCAACCTTCAGTACTCCAGATCTTTTGGACTACACCTCCCATAATGCTCTGCCAGCATTATGGGTGTAAGAGCATTATGGGGGGGATGTAGTCCACAACATCTGGAGTGCCAAAGGTTGCCTATCCCTGGTATAGTATATAATGTACCTGAAATAAGGACTGATTGCTGCAAGAACATTTCTATGACAAGCAAACTTTTGCCCATTATCTACTTGGACAACAATATCTGTCAGCTGTCCCTCGTCATACATGGTCTTGAGCTGCTGGAGAATAGTACAGGCATGGGCATGATCTATCCCACTGTTTAAAGGACTAGATGAAGGAATTCCATTCTGTGCTTGTAAAAACTTTGCTCCTTCTGCAATTGAAAAAGAAAAAAAAAAATATATAAGTTTAATGTTACTTACATGCACTCAATATAGCTGTGCTACAACACCATTTTAAAACATGATATGCCTCTTAGAATATAAAAATTGGTCAGGAGCGTCACACACAAAATCATGGGGATGATTCCCAGTGTGCATAACAAGTCATCTATAAGTGTGGCAGAGGCAAACTGCTTTCTACTTATTAATTCAATCGGGAATGAAATGAGTTTTCACCACTGGTTTTTGTTCCCCCATATTTACCAGCTTCTTTCTTACGCTTTCCACACCCACTCCACTGAACTAACCAGTGTCCCTTTTTCCCTAGGAATGCTGGAAAAGTGGGCATGCCTAGCATACTTACACATGTGCAGTTACAAGAACTCTTCACCATGCAAAATGCTGACACCAAGAGGAATCGGATCAGTGTGATCATGCAGAGCAGGCCTGGGTGTTGGGTTTCTCTGTCCTGCTGCTGCACAATGATGCCCTCTTTAGGTCATTAGTGGATTAGTCAAAGTTTTTCTCGCTTTATTTTGGTTTGTATATCTGTTAGTAAAAGTGTTTGCTTCTTAGTTTAAAAAAAAAAAAAAAAAAATAGTCATGTGATGCATGTCCCTTTAGATACACTTTGCAAGAAGGGAAAAAATAAATAAGTATTCCAGAAAGTCTGAGTCTCATGGGAGGAGAGGTGTGGCTAGGGGGCAAGGTTAATTTGTAAAAGTTCCAGTTTTTATTGAAATCTGCACTTTTTTTAAAGTGAAAAAGGACACTTTTCACAAATAAGGCACTTCAGTAAGCCAAGCGTTATAGGGGTCTGAAATGTCCCTTTTAAAAAAAGTGGTCTTTTAAACTTACAATATAATAATGTTTAAATCTGTTTTAAAACTAGTTTGGGATGTTTAGGCTTTTTTTCTTTCTTAACTATATAGGCCTTTTACGATGGTCAGTGATCTTTCAATTTTCTAGAAGAACTAAATCTTTCAAAGTCAGTTTTCCACCTTTCTTTCCGATAGAAAAAAATGACTTTGTTTAGACAAACATTTGAAGCTTTACATACCAATAATTGGCATCTGACGTAAAGCAGCACAGTCACCGTCTTGTGACATAATTTGCAAAGACTCAATGTTGACATTACTGCAGGGGGTCCAATGGACATAACGAGCAGGGAAAAGGCGATCTCCATTTACCTGAACCTGTCCCTCGCCGGCACCACCATCCTCTTTCATCTAGTAAGTGCAAGTGTACAGCATTGAGGTCTATGGAAGATCCCGCAAGAAAATACTTTTTTCTGGTTTCTTCATCAATTATAACTAGATTGTGGTGTAGAGCAGGTTAAAAATCCCAGGTAGGTATTGAGATCTGGGGCCTACTGGACCTAGGTACTGTGGCAGCCAACGATTTTCATTCAGGAAAAAGGTTCCAAGATATTCTTGGGTGGATAATTGGCATTCACTATAACCACAACAGCAAGTTATAGCACTTGGAATGTTCCTTCAACTACATACTGACAGCCAAGACGTAAAGGTAAAAACTAAACATCTGTACAGCAGTAAGACTAAAAATATGGCATCTACACTGGAATGATCAGGATTCTAAGTGAGAGTGCCAAAATGGTTAGAATAGGAGACAAATCCAGGAATTGTGGGACACCAAAGTTGGAAGGAGGTATTCTACACTCCCATCTACTGCAGGAGCTGAAACAAGAAGACTACTTCATGTATGCATAAACCTTACAATAAAAATTGGTTTGGCAATTTGCTACCACAATGGTTAGGTTAAAGTGACACTGTAGTCACCAGAATAACTACTGCTTAATGTAGCGGTTATGGGGTCTACTGCCTGTCCCTACAGGCTTTTTTGTGTAAAAAGGGCCTTTTCAGGGAAAAGGCAGAGTTTACACTGCTGCATGGGAACACCTCCAGTGGCAGCCACTCAGATGGTCACTAGAGGTGCTTTCTGCATCAGTGTTGCACACTCTGCACTATGGCGCTGAACGTTCCTTATAGAGATGCATGGATTGTGAATTCCTATGAGGTGATGATTGGTGCAGCGCTGAGTTTTGCCATGCATATGCATTAGCCTCCCAATGCTTTGGATTGGCTGACATAATTAATTTTGATGATCTCAGCCAGCCTTACAGGAACACTATAGCATTAGGAAAAACAAATATGTATTCCTAACGCTATAGAGCCCTAGACACCACCCCGTTCCGCAACCAGAGGCACGCGCGCATTGAAACCCGCCCATAGGAAAGCATTACTCAATGCTTTCTTATGGGAATCTTTTTTGACGCTGGAGGTCTGTGAGGACGTCCAGCGTCAAATAAGTGCGATTTACACAGTGTAAATCGCGGAAACTGCCTCTAGTACTTGTCAGGAAGACAGCCACTAGAGGCTGGATTAACCCTGCAGTGTAAACATAGCAGTCTCTTAAACTGCTATGTTTTCAGCTGCAGGGTTAAAGTATGGGGGACCAGGCACCAGACTACTTCATTGAGCTGAAGTGATCTGGGTGCCTATAGTGGTCTTTTAAAAAGGAAACTCTATGCACCATAAGCATTTCAGCCCACTGTAGCAGGAATGGTGGCAGAGGTACCGGCTTACCATCTACCACACTGTTTTCGAACAGTTTGACACTCACTATATACGGTGTAATCTGCACACAGTCATTCCAGTCTGAGTTGGTCTGATAAAAGAAGAAGTTCATACTTCCGCATTATACTGCCAACTCATAACACGCTTAAGACAGTATTATCTTGTTATTGGATTAATGCCATCACCTAACACTCAACTAATGTACAGCTTTCAGTAGTGTTTATGGTGCCTAGATAGCATACTGAATGGGATATCATATGCACCATAACTACTACAGAATTTTGCTGTCAAACTAGGACAATAATTATTGTGTTGCAGTCCCTTTGGAATATGTCAGGCAATTTTAACAGTTTGACAAATGAAAGTTTCCCCAAAATAGGAAAAATAAATCAACCAACCACACACATATACCAAGATAAGCAAGCAGATATGTGCCAGTCACCACAGGCTCACTGAGGTGAAAGAGAGGATGGATATATAACAACTACAATAACACAACAATCACTACAGTAAGCCACAACATGCCCACTCCTGATAATGTGCTGGGTAGCGATAATAAACTTCATTCCTCACTGTGGTTTCCAGAGCCACCATGGTCCTCTGGTCACATTATTTTTTTTTTTTATAGAAGACCTGCTGCACTGTAGTAAGTAGAATCCATATGCTGCAGGAAACAAACGAATTTACAGAATTAGATAGGAGGTGTAAAAATGATTGACAGATGTTCCTCCTGCAGTATATGAATCCCACATACAGCAGCACTTTCTAAGCAGCCCACCTGTATGCAGCATTAATATGTGTTCAAACAGCCATGGCTAGGTGACCTGACAGCCCTATCCCCAGGTGACTTGGAGTAGAAATCATAGTGTCTCAGCTGCAGGCAGCTGGAAACAACTCCATGTCAGACCCTGACCTGGCCAAAGACAGGTCAAACCTATACCAAGGCCCTGCCCACTTACCTGCCCACTCCCTAACCCCCAGGCCTAGCCAGTGTCCCTGTCTGCCCCTCACCCCCAGCTACCCACCTCCCTGCGCTGCCATTCTCCAGCTCCAGTTTGGATACAAAACGTCAGTAGTCTCCTTTACAGAGCCCGGATGTGCCTTTTTATCCAATCAAAGGAGAGCAAGGAGGCATTTACTGCGCTCCTATTGGACGGCTACCTCGAAGCATGTCGGGGCTTGTAGTATCTGGTGGGGTTTGTAAGGGAGAGCGTGACGTGTCACACAGTGATAGGAATGCCGGGAGATGTAGTTCAGCTCAGATTTAGCTGGTGTCAGGGAAAGTGCATGTTTTTGTTGGCATGTGACCAGCACAGACTTGCATGTTTATTTTATTATTATTATATTGCAGACATTGGCAGCTCTTACATTTTCCCTTGCAGAAGCATAGCTTTTATATATTATTTTTCTTAATTAGAATTCTGTTTGAAGTATATGGGTAAATTAGCCACTAAAAAGCAACTTAAGGTATGGCAATATGGAAAACATTTTTGGAAAAGTTTACAGAGCGAGTCATCTCATACTAAGCACAGCAGATTAAACAAACTAGCTGCTATTATTTTAATGAGCAATTAGGTACGTAATATGTGCATGTTAAACCAATATTTATTTAAATGACTTTCTTTCCTTTATGTAAATATTAAACCCATAATTTATTACTGTAAGGCAATGCAATCAATACATAAACTAGCAAAATTGAACCCCAGCAGCCCGATGTGGCGTTTGTAACAATTCAATCATAGTTATTTTTAAAATAACAAAACATGTATGCAACATCAACATACAGGGGGGCGGGGCCAAGCCAGCAAGCTGAGCAGATGCATGAAAGCTGGGCCTACATCAGGGGTGACCCGGTAATAATCCTGATATCAGAACCGGACGTATGGGAGATCGGGAGCCCATGGTGGATAGCTGCGGCCTACACATCGCGGGATTGGGGAGAGGCGGCCGCCCTCCCCACCCAAACATTGGAGGTACAGACCCACCGATGCCCTGCCCCCCACCCTGGACCGGCGGGGGTCATCCCGGTCCAGCCCTGAGGGGCAACCTTTCTACCAGGGCCCCAGGGGTGGAAACCGTCGAGTAGCGAGTAGCGAGAAGCAGCGCAACCAGGCAAAATGGCCGCCACATGTGCTCGAGGCAAGGAGAAACCTGACCTCGAGGCCAAGCTAGATGAGCTATTCGCCAGGTTTTGGAGGACAATGGCAATCAAGGAGCAACAGGCCAAAGCACACACACCTGCCACAATGGTGCCAGTGAACCCTCAATTTGAGTGCACACCTCCTCAGGCAAACAAAGCCCATAAGCGGCACAGTGGACAGCAAAACCGAAGAGCCCGTAAGCCCAAGCGACTAACACTGCCAATGGCGGCGACCCATCAAAACAAGTACCCGGCGAAATTAAACCTACCGGAGAGACATGACAAGGCGACCCTGCAGCAGTGGCACACTGTGTCAAACAAGGACCAGACACAACTGAAGGGTCCCGAGCAGACCAAACCGCAACTCCCCTGCCGACACCATCCAGAGGAGGACCCTCACTCTGGCATACCCCGTAGGCGACACCACAACCTGCAATACATCACCTCACACAGACACCCGCACGTTAGCAGGTCCACCTCGCCGGAACGGGGCTCTGATCTCGCCGTCGCAAAGACTGCCAGCATTGTACGAAGTGGCTGGCTACACCATACCTCCAAGCTTATCGCTGCGACCAGGCTGCAGGCCCTGAGATCTGGAGTCGGCTAGATGACTACCTTAAACCAGCTACCGGAGCCCAACGCCTACTTCGGGTTCCACTGGGACACTTATTGACCTTAACTACACTGTGGACATACCTAATCACAGACAGCAGAGGACTCTATTTACAGCGAAAGTACAAAGTGTTCCCTGATTTTATATATGTTGCATTAATTGTTTTTGTTCTTCCTTTTACGCACTACATCAGCCTGCTAATTACACACTATGTGCAAAGCCAGCCCACTGTCGCTTTCTAACCCCTATGCCCAACATCCTATTAACGCTGGGCACTTGCAAGTTAACTTGGCACTCAACACTGTTCACGCCGGGGGCCACAGGGGGGGGGAGCCACTAGGACCCAAGCGATTTCATGCAGAGCCTCTCCAAGTATAGCCTTAATACCGGGTTACCACAGATAGCTTAACACACATACCTTAGAGACCACTAACCTGGAGCCTTAATGGCTAGGAGTGCTCCAGCTATTCGTCAGATTAATACCTATGTATAGGTAGACATATCAGCCGGTTATGAAGATGTTTAAATCAGCATGTTACTAATCCATGTCAGTCATGACAATTTATCTCTTGTAAACACACCTCTTGCTAATGCCATTTGCAATAACTAATCTACTGATTTACTCAGCATTACTCTAACGTATACAAAAAAAAATGTGCCGAAAATCTTAATGCACCAACCGTTTTGCCTGAAAATTAGCTTGAGGACTGCTGTTGGGGCACCACGAGCCTGTATGTTTTACACTCAAAGCACAATAAAAATAAAGAATATAAAAAAATAACATCAACATACAGGGGAATAAAAGAATAATTAAAAAAAACTAGAAAATATTACAATTAAACGGACAGGAAAGGGTGGAAGTGACCCTAAAGTTAAATGAATTGTAGATATTGTTTTTTTTTAATATATATATATGCAAAAAGTTAATAGCATATGTAGCGGATGGCACTGGGCTGTCCTACAAAATTCATGTGAATGACTGTATTCGTGTATACTGCCAGTTTCTATGTGTTGTAAAAGAAATCTATTCCTCTGGTTGTTCGGTAGAATCATTCGAATAAAGCAAGGGAATGAGACTACCGAACAACCAGACCTCCTTGTGTGAAGTGTGCCTTCAATTACCGTTTGCAACAATGTTGCAAATGGGTAATTAGCCATCCGTGCAGTGTGGTCTTTGTTCTCTGGGTGGCCGCCATTCGGGAAACGAACACGTGGTGGCGACCATCTTAGACTACCGAACAGCGGTGTTTTGCCGTTGAGTGTCTGGAACTAAAATCGGACACTTGACTAGGCAAACACAGCTGAGACCTCCAGACTTCCAGTATGTTGTGGGGAAACTACAGAATGGCCCGCTGTTCGGTAGAAAGAACCCCACGAACTGGGGGATTCATTCAAATCCTCCCCAGGCTTCACAACCCAAGCAATTCACATGTTTTTATTCCCTTGTCTGTGACCGGCCGCAGGGCCAAAATGCATGGAACTGTTTTCGGATACTTTACCCATGCGGTCGGTCAAATCTTCACCTGTTCATAAGTCCCGAACCCCATGTCCAATCTGGGTGATTTTTAAGTATGTTGCTCACCCAGATCAGGGCTACCAGATGATACCATTTGTTTAGAGGTATCCCTATGTTTAGAGGTACATCCAGGAACTGGGGGAATTTGGGTACAGTATAAGGGGATTATGATGTAAGTTGAGGGGAGGAGATGTGTGGGAGGTTACTAATCCCCGATTGGATACTGTATTAATTGTTGGAAACTCCTCCCTTGCATGGGAGCATGCTTTATAAGGCACTGTGAAATAAAGCTTGTGAGATCTGCTCCTGAAACTGTGTGTCGTCCAGTTATTGGGATTGCTGTGGGGATACTGCTGTGTTATTTTGCCTGCTGGAAACTCTGCCTGTGGATTTACTATTGCCTTGTTCCTGAGCCTCCCTGGGATCTTAAGTGGAGAATAGCTGTGGGATATCAGCTCTCCGCTACATTGGTTGGCAGCGCTGGGATCCAGACTCACAAGGGAACAAGGATTAATGGAATACGGATGGAGAGTGACTATGCTAAGCTAAAAAGAACCACGCTAAAGGACTTACTGGAAGCAAGAGGGATTGCAGCAAGCAACAAAAAGAAAGCAACCCTCATTGCAGAAGTCATGGCAGAATATCAAACTGAGGGCAGGGCAATCCCTGAACAGCAAAACACATCGGATGGGTCAGGACAAGAAGAATTTCAAAGGCAAGTACAATGTAGACTGGCCTTTTATGGACGAAATGCAACGCCAGACATTATTTCCAGGACTATGACCGAGGTGCAGGAGTTTATGTTGCGCCAAAGGCCACAACCGTCCACAGTAAGGAGCACAGCAACCACCAGCAATACAGAGGGTAAGACAAAAATTCCTTACCAAGCTTTTAAAAACTATGTGGAGGCGGAGGAAGACATAGATGCTTTCCTCCAAGATTTTGAAAGACTGTGTGCCTTACATAAAATCAGTACTGAGGATTGGGTACCTATTTTGGCTGGGCGGTTATCTGGGAGGGCAGCAGAAGCTTATAGAACTGTACCAGATGAGGAGATCCGGGACTACAGCCGAGTAAAGGAGATTATATTGGCCCGGTATGCCATAACACCAGAGGCATACCGAAGGCGGTTTCGAGAATTGAAAAAGACTCACATGCCGAGTGGGCTTGTAGGTTGCAGCGGGCGGCCCTTGGATGGGTACAAGCCAGCAAAGCCCGGTCCATGGAGGATGTGATACAAATGTTGCTCATGGAACAATTCTATGATGGGGTAACAACTGATGTACAGGAGTGGGTAAGAGACCGTAACCCTGTATCCCTCGCAGAAGCTGCTAGGAAAGCGGATGAGTACTTGGATGCACGCAGGTCACAGAAACCGGTAGCCCCAAAAGTCACGATGAAATCCTTTGGGGGAACAAACTACCCCACAGTACCACCATGACAGCTACCACCACCACCGCCTGCTGTACAACCACGTTTCCGTCAGCCTAGCTCCGGGCCATGTCATCACTGCCAGAAGTGGGGGCATTACAAAAGAGAATGCCCACAACTCCGAGACCGGTCCTCATGGATCTTACCGGGACCACCACCACCACAGAGAGCTGCTGCACATCACTACCAGGGGGAGCCACCGGCCGCTTATGGCTCCGCAGTTCCTGTCACCACCATAGAACTGTAGCGGTACTTACCTTATCCGGGGGCCGGACGCGGTCCTCTCTTCAAGCCGCGCGCGGTCCTGCGGCTGCACGAGCCGCGCGCGGCTCGTCCGACTGTTCTGACAGGAAGGCGGGCAGTGACCGCGAGAAGCGGTCACGTGTCCCGCCTGCAGCTAAGAGCGCGCCGCGAATCTCGGGCGCGCTCTTAAAGAGACAGTGGGAGCCTAAATTGCAAAAAGGCTCCCATTGGCTCCTGTCATGCCAATCACCCCATACACTTACCTGTTGGGGGAGTGGAAGTGACAGGAGCCAATCACATTAGTTTGAAGGCTACTTATACTTACCCTTTTCCCTTAGTTCCTTGCCCTATCGTGGTTTCTGCTACAGTTCCCTTTAGTGCTTGTTGTGTTCAGTTGTGTTTCTCCGTATTTGACCTTGGCTTTGTATTCTGACTTCGTTTTCGCTTTATCCTATTCTGTACTGTTTGCCGGCTTGCTGATTTCTGTGTACCAGTCCCCGGCTAGTTTTCGTTTACGCTGTCTCTTTGTGCCCTTGACCTCGGATCGTTCCTGACTCTGTCTTATCCTATTACGTCGAGTCCGGCCACTCTAAGGTCCGGTAGACGTATCTCTCCTCTGTACTGTCATCTGTTAGGGCTGGATCCTGCGTGTAGGGGTATATACTCGTTACATTACGATAGGGCCATGGACCCCGCAGATTTAGCTCAACAGATGGCGACCCATGAGGCTAGATTTGTAGAGCAGGATCACCGTATGGATCAAATAGCTCAGGCTCTCCAGACGCTCTTAGCTAGAATCATTCCAGCAACCGCACCTAACCCTCCTGCACCCCTGCTTCCTGAAGTATCGACTATGCCTAACGCTACAGCACATTTAACGCCTCCTCCTAGGTATGGAGGGGATTCTAAGACATGCAGAGGGTTCATTAACCAAATAGAGTTTCATTTTGAAATGTATCCACGTTCATTTCCCACAGAGAGGTCTAAAGTTGGGTTCTTTATGCACCAACTTACCGACAAAGCACTTGAATGGGCAAACCCTATTTGGGAGGCTAATGGACCTATGGTGCATAACTTTCACAGTTTCCTAACAGCTTTTCGCAGAACTTTTGATACTATGAAAAGGTCTAAGAATGCCGCTAGAGCATTAATGAGGGTTAAACAGGGTTCTAGGTCTGTGGCTGATTACGCTATACAGTTTCGTACCCTTGCCTCACAGGTCGATTGGACCAATAATGGGTTAACTACGGCCTTCATGGAAGGTTTATCAGACTCTATATTGGATGAGGTAGCAGCTAAGGAGCTTCCTATTGCCTTAGAGGACCTTATTGACTACCTCATCGATATAGATAATAGGATTCGTGACAGGCTCTATACTAAGAACAGGAATAGACGTTTTGTTACACCTATTCAACCCAGAGTTAATATACCGGAGAGTGTTAAAGTACCTGAAGAGGAACCTATGCAATTAGGGGTTGCCAAACTCTCAGATACTGAGAAATTACATAGGAGAAGGGAGGGACTCTGCCTATATTGTGGTAAGAGAGACCATATGGTAAAGGAGTGTCCTCTGCTCCCGGAAAACTCTCGCACCTAAGACCTTATAGGGGACTGGCCTTGGGTGTGATTTCTAAGTCTCCTACTTTGCCTCCTAACCGACTGCTTCTCCCTGTTTCTTTACATATGGGAGAGAGTTGTATAGTTGAAAACATAGACGCCCTGGTTGATTCTGGGGCAGCCGAGAACTTTATAGACTCTGGTTTTGTAAAGAGAAACAATATTCCCATCAGAGAGAAGGAGATACCCTTGGCCGTTGAGGCCATAGATGGTAGACCATTGATATCTCCTGTTGTTACTCACGAGACTGCACCGCTACACATGTACACAGGGGTTCTACACTATGAAACCATTCGGTTCCAGGTCATCACCTCTCCCTCTTCACAGTTGGTGTTAGGGTATCCATGGTTACGTGCCCACAATCCCATTTTTGACTGGGAGACAGGGCAGATAAAATCATGGAGTGAAGCCTGCCATGAGTCATGTACTATTGAAGTCACGCCTGTGAATTCTATTAACGTTCCTACTGTTCCTCCTTTATCTACGACTATACCCTCTCAGTATTTAACTTTAAAGACTGTCTTTGATAAAAGAGAGGCTGACAAATTACCGCCTCACAGACCCTACGATTGTGCTATTGATTTGTTGCCTGGTACTATACCTCCTAAGGGCAGGGTGTACCCCCTATCGGTTCAAGAAAACCGTGTCATGGAGGAGTACATTAAAGAGTCATTAGACAAGGGATTTATTAGAAGATCCTCTTCTCCGGCTGGAGCGGGGTTCTTCTTTGTATCAAAGAAAGAAGGTGATTTAAGACCTTGCATTGATTATAGAGGTCTTAACAAGATCACCATCAAAAATGCTTACCCTATACCTCTAATAACAGAATTGTTTGACAGGCTCAAACATGCTACGGTATTCATCAAATTAGATCTTAGAGGAGCATACAATTTGATACGTATTAAAAAGGACCACGAATGGAAGACAGCCTTTAACACTCGGTCAGGTCATTATGAGTATACCGTCATGCCATTTGGGCTTTGCAATGCCCCAGCAGTGTTCCAAGAATTTATTAATGATGTCTTAAGGGATTTTATTCACTCATTTGTTATTGTGTACTTGGATGACATTTTAATATATTCTACAGACATTCACGCTCATCACAGACATGTTACAACAGTTCTGAAGACCCTTCTTGCTAATGGTCTTTATTGCAAATTAGAAAAATGTCTATTCGACCAGTCCGAGGTCCAGTTTTTAGGGTATTTGATTTCCGCCGAGGGTTTTCGGATGGATCCCCAGAAGCTCGCTGCAGTCATAGAATGGCCTCTGCCGCAAGGTCTGAAAGCCATCCAGCGTTTTCTGGGGTTCTCTAATTATTATAGACGTTTTATCAAAGGTTTTTCGTCTATAGTAGCGCCTATAACTCGTATGACTAAAAAGGATGGCAATACACGTGTCTGGTCTACTGAGGCACTTCAGGCTTTTGACTTTCTTAAGACTACGTTCGCCTCTGCCCCTATTTTACAGCATCCTGTCCCCTCATTGCCATATATACTTGAGGTTGATGCTTCCGATATAGGGGTAGGTGCTGTCTTATCCCAAAGAGAGTCTCCTGACAAGCCATTGCATCCTTGTGGCTTCTTTTCTAAACAAATGTCCAAGGCAGAGAGGAATTATGATGTGGGTAATCGCGAACTCCTTGCTATCATTTTAGCACTCAAAGAATGGAGACATTTGCTAGAAGGAACTAAGGATCCTATTCTCATATTTACAGATCATAAGAACCTATCCTACCTTAGCGAAGCTAAAAGATTGTCTTCAAGGCAGGCTAGGTGGTCACTGTTCTTGTCTCATTTTAATTATATAATCACCTATAGGCCAGGTGACCGGAACACTAAAGCGGACGCTCTGTCCAGACAATTCGAGACTATTGACAAACAGGAGATTGATGTCACTCCTGTCATTCCCCCAGACAGGATAATAGCAACTACTATATTGTCTATTTCCTCGTCCCTCTTGCAGGCCATACAAGCGAAACAAGGCATGGCACCCAGCGAGAGGCCTAATGATAAATTGTTCGTTGACATTCCCGAGAGACGGGATATTCTGTCACTTTATCACGATACTAAGACTGCTGGACATCCTGGTATTTCCAAAACAGTGTCAGCCGTTTCTCGGTATTTCTGGTGGGATACCTTACGTAAGGATGTTACTGACTATATAAGTGCTTGTACTACTTGTGCATGTATGAAAACCTCTCGTAGAGTTCCTTGTGGGCTGTTGCATCCGTTGCCCGTTCCCGAGAGACCTTGGTCTAATCTATCAATGGATTTTATTGTTGAATTACCCCCTTCGAATGGTAACACAGTCATCCTAATGATAGTAGATCGGTTTTCCAAAATGGCTCACTTTGTGTCTCTTCGCAAGTTGCCCACTTCCAAGGAATTGGCTCTTATCTTCGCTAGAGAAGTGTTTCGATTACATGGTATTCCCTTATCTATTGTATCCGATAGGGGTAGCCAATTTATTTCCAGGTTCTGGAAAGCCTTTTGTTCGGAGATGGGTATTTCCCTCTCATTTTCTTCCGCTTACCATCCCCAGTCTAATGGAGCTGCTGAACGTGCCAACCAGTCTCTAGAGCAGTACCTCCGTTGTTTTGTGTCTCACCATCAGGACAATTGGTCTGACCTGCTTCCTTGGGCTGAATTTGCTCGGAATAATGCCACTCATGATTCTTCCAGCAAAAGCCCTTTTTACGTTGTCTATGGCCAGCATCCCGTTGTTCTTCCGGCTGCATTCTCCTCTCAGGGCATGCCAGTTCTGGATGAGCATTTGGCTGGTTTGCGTAATACTTGGGAGCAGGTTCAGCGTTCTTTGGTGGACTCTGCTGCCCGCCAGAAGGCTCAGGCTGACAAGCATCGCAGAGCGGCTCCTTCCTATGTTGTGGGGGACAGGGTTTTGCTTTCCACACGGAATATTCGCCTCCGGGTGCCTTCTATGAAATTGGCTCCCCGCTTCATTGGTCCTTATCGCATTATACATAAGGTTAATCCCGTTTCTTATGCCTTGGGTCTGCCTAAGAATCTGCGTATACCCAATGTATTTCACACCTCTTTGTTGAAGCCTTACGTACACAACCGCTATACCCGGCATACTCCCCCTCCCCCTCCTGTCTCTGTGGAGGGTCATGAGGAGTTCGAAGTATCTGCTGTTATTGACTCTCGTTTTCTTAGGGGTCGGCTTCAGTACTTGGTACATTGGAAGGGTTATGGGCCTGAGGAGCGCAGTTGGATTTCTGCGGATGCTGTTCATGCTCCCCGCCTTGTACGTTCTTTCCATTCGCGTTTTCCTGCCAGGCCTGGTCCTGCCCGCCCGGAGGGCGTGTCCTCAGGGGGGGGTACTGTAGCGGTACTTACCTTATCCGGGGGCCGGACGCGGTCCTCTCTTCAAGCCGCGCGCGGTCCTGCGGCTGCACGAGCCGCGCGCGGCTCGTCCGACTGTTCTGACAGGAAGGCGGGCAGTGACCGCGAGAAGCGGTCACGTGTCCCGCCTGCAGCTAAGAGCGCGCCGCGAATCTCGGGCGCGCTCTTAAAGAGACAGTGGGAGCCTAAATTGCAAAAAGGCTCCCATTGGCTCCTGTCATGCCAATCACCCCATACACTTACCTGTTGGGGGAGTGGAAGTGACAGGAGCCAATCACATTAGTTTGAAGGCTACTTATACTTACCCTTTTCCCTTAGTTCCTTGCCCTATCGTGGTTTCTGCTACAGTTCCCTTTAGTGCTTGTTGTGTTCAGTTGTGTTTCTCCGTATTTGACCTTGGCTTTGTATTCTGACTTCGTTTTCGCTTTATCCTATTCTGTACTGTTTGCCGGCTTGCTGATTCCTGTGTACCAGTCCCCGGCTAGTTTTCGTTTACGCTGTCTCTTTGTGCCCTTGACCTCGGATCGTTCCTGACTCTGTCTTATCCTATTACGTCGAGTCCGGCCACTCTAAGGTCCGGTAGACGTATCTCTCCTCTGTACTGTCATCTGTTAGGGCTGGATCCTGCGTGTAGGGGTATATACTCGTTACAAGAACAGTGGGAGGTACTACACGAAGCCAACCCATTACAAGCACACGCCGATAATCGCCAGCACCACAGACAGACTGTATATCTGGAGGGAAAAGCCGTGCAAGGGCTCCGAGACTCAGGTGCCACCATAACCCTGGTAAAGAGCCACTTGGTCGCTGACAAGGCTAAAACTAACCGGACTATAGCAGTCAGGGTTGCTGGGGGAGCCGTCTACCGGCTGGACACTGCGAACGTCCATTTGCATTGGGGAGCGGGGTCAGGGAATGTGGAGGTGGCAGTCAGGGTTGCTGGGGGAGCCGTCTACCGGCTGGACACTGCGAACGTCCATTTGCATTGGGGAGCGACAGTTGCCACAGCGACTGGGGAGCGACAGATGCCACAGTTGCCCGCAGAGGCGGTACTGGGAAAGGATTTGGGAAAGCTCACATCTGCGT
This sequence comes from Pelobates fuscus, assembly GCF_036172605.1. Lineage (NCBI taxonomy): Eukaryota > Metazoa > Chordata > Amphibia > Anura > Pelobatidae > Pelobates > Pelobates fuscus. The sequence goes on from NC_086323.1 coordinate 151,293,064, forward strand.
TTGAGCCCCAAACCACAGCCACTGAGGAAGCACACCCAGTGGTCACCAGGCAACAGGCCCGCACCCAGGACTACAACACACTGCCGGAGGTCCAGGTAAGAGAACCTTCCCCTTCTTTAGACTGTGTCCCTTGGTCCCCCCCTAACGAAGAGGTGATAACTGACCCTACCTTGCAAGTGTATAGAGATAAAGTCACCTCTGACCACCCTGGGGCAGAGGGGGAAAGATTTATATGGGAGGGGCAGCTGTTATACAGGGAGTCAGACAAGCAAGTAGCTGGGTCAGACCCGATTGTGGTAAGACAGTTAGTGGTACCACAGCGGTACCGAGCCGAATTGCTGCGGATAGCGCACGATATTCCGCTATCCGGGCATTTGGGGGTTAGTCGGACCAGATACCGACTGACGCAGAATTTCTTTTGCCCGGGAGTTAGCCAGGAGGTACGGAAGTATTGTAGTACCTGTGACACGTGCCAGAGGGTGGGAAAGATGGGAGACCGGCGGAAGGCAAAACTGCATCCGCTACCTATAATTGAGGAACCCTTCCACCGAAATAGTGGTATATATCATAGGCCCCCTTCAGAAACCTAGCCCTTCTGGCAAGAAATACATTCTTACGGTTGTAGATTACGCTACCCGATATCCCGAGGCAGTGGCCCTGACAAATATCCATGCAGAGACTGTGGCCGAGGCCCTGATGCAGATCTTCTCCCGGGTAGGGTTACCCAGGGAGATCATCTCGGATCAGGGTACTCAATTTACTGCAGAGGTCACCCAACAACTCTGGAGGCTGTGTAATGTTAAACCCATTATTAGTGCCCCCTACCACCCCCAGACCAACGGGCTCTGTGAAAGGTTCAATGGCACCTTAAAACAAATGCTCTGAACCTTTGCCGAGACCCATCGGGACTGGGAGCGATTCCTGCCTCACCTCCTCTTTGCTTACAGGGAGGTGCCTCAGGAATCAACTGGGTTTTCCCCATTTGAGTTATTATTTGGGAGGAGGGTAAGAGGACCCCTAGATCGTATCCGAGAACATTGGGAGGGAGACCGGAGTGCAGACGGTACCCCCATTATACCATATGTGTTGGCGCTTCGAGACCGACTGGAGGCCCTAACTAAGACAGTAGGAGAAAACCTCCAGGCAGCTCAGATGCGTCAGCGCACCTGGTATGATCGGGGCGCCAGGGACCGTAGCTTCCAGGTGGGACAGAAAGTTTTAATTTTAAAACTGCCCGACATGATAAGCTGCAGGCCGCCTGGCAAGGCCCTTATAAAGTAGTGGAACAGAGATGTGACACCACTTATATAATTGGCCCCTGCACAGGAACTGGAGGGCGACGCATGCTCCATGTGAACATGCTAAAACCGTACCGAGAACGCTCAGAGGAGGTGACCGTAATTTGTGCACCCAACTCCGACGAGTGTGACAGCCTTCCCCTTCCCGACCTGCTGGGAGTCGGTAGGCTGTCTGGGGATTTAGGAGAGGTTGTACTGGGGGACCGGCTGAGCCCACAGGAGCGTGCCGAGGTATAGCAGCTGTTGCGAGAGAAGCAAGAAACCTTCTCTAATGTACCTGGATACACTCCTCTGGCTACTCACCGGGTGGAAACCCCAGGGCAACTGCCCATGCGCCAGACCCCCTACCGCATCCCAGAAGTGGTGAGGGAAAATATGCGCAAGGAGATCGAGGAGATGCTCCAACTGGGGTGATTGAGCCCTCAGATAGTCCATGGGCTTCTCCTGTAGTCCTCGTGCCGAAGCGAGACGGTACGACTCGCTTCTGCGTGGACTACAGGAGACTGAACGAGAAAACCGTGTCCGATGCCTATCCTATGCCCCGGATAGACGAGTTACTGGATAGGATGGCCAGGGGCCAATACCTTACTACTATTGACTTATGTAAAGGATATTGGCAAATCCCCCTGGCCCCAGACGCCATCCCGAAGTCGGCCTTTGTCACCCCATTTGGCTTGTACCAGTTTAAGGTCATGCCATTTGGGATGAAAAATGCCCCAGCCACGTTCCAGAGAATGGTGGATCGACTCCTGGATGGGTTCCAGGACTATACCTGTGCCTACCTGGACGATATTGCTATTTTTAGCAATACGTGGCAGGAACACTTGGCCCATATAGGAGCTGTACTGGACAGGATTAGGGAAGCTGGTTTGACCCTGAAGCCGGCCAAGTGTAGTATAGGGATGGCTGAGGTGCAGTACCTGGGACATAGAGTGGGGTGCGGCAAACAGAAGCCCGAACCCGCCAAAGTAGAGGCCATAGCCCAGTGGCCCACCCCTAGGACTAAGACCCAGGTCTTAGCGTTTCTAGGGACAGCGGGGTATTACAGGAAGTTTGTTCCCAATTATAGCGCCCTGGCCAAACCCCTCACTGACCTGACCCGTAAGAACCTTCCCCACCAAGTAAACTGGACCCCGGAGTGTGAACAGGCATTCCAACACCCGAAAAATGCACTGATAAATGCCCCTGTCTTGGCAGCTCCCAATCCAACTAAACGATTTCTTGTTCACACAGACGCTTCTATGTTTGGATTGGGGGCAGTACTGAGCCAAGTCGGGGCCGATGGCGGAGAACATCCCGTGGCTTACATCAGTCGCAATCTGTTACCTCGAGAAGTAAGCTACGCCGCCATCGAAAAGGAATGCCTGGCTGTGGTGTGGGCCCTAAAGAAACTGCAGCCCTATCTGTATGGACAGCCCTTTTCCTTGCTCACGGATCACAACCCGTTGGTATGGCTGAACCGGGTGGCTGGGGACAATGCTAGGCTACTGCGCTGGAGCTTGGCGCTACAGCCCTTTGATTTTAATATTCAGTACTGCCCGGGTAAGCAGAATGGAAATGCTGACGGGTTGTCAAGACAAACTGACCTGGAAAAATGATCCGTGAGCCCCCGGACATCCCCAAGCCGATCCGTGTTGGATCAGACTGTGTATGCCGGCTTGTGGGCAAGGGGGAGCAGTGTAGCGGATGGCACTGGGCTGTCCTACCAAATTCATGTGAATGACTGTATTCGTGTATATTGCCAGTTTCTATGTGTTGTAAAAGAAATGTATTCCTCTGGTTGTTCGGTAGAATAATTAGAGTAAAGCAAGGGAATGAGACTACCGAACAACCAGACCTCCTTGTGTGAAGTGTGCCTTCAATTACCTTTTGCAACAATGTTGCAAACGGGTAATTAGCCATCCGTGCAGTGTGGTCTTTGTTCTCTGGGTGGCCGCCATTCGGGAAACAAACCCGTGGTGGCGGCCATCTTAGACTACCGAACAGCGGTGTTTTGCCGTCGAGTGTCTGGAACTAAAATCGGACACTTGACTAGGCAAACACCGCTGAGACTTCCAGACTTCCAGTACGTCGTGGGGAAACTACCGAACGGCCCGCTGTTCGTTAGAAAGAACCCCATGAACTGGGGGATTCATTAGAATCCTCCCCATGCTTCATAACCCAAGCAATTTACATGTTTTTATTCCCTTGTCTGTGACCGACCGCAGGGCCAAAATGCATGGAACTGTTTTCGGATACTTTACCCATGCGGTCGGTCAAATCTTCACCTGTTCATAAGTCCCGAACCCCTGGTCCGATCTGGGTGATTTTTAAGTATGTTGCTCACCCAGATCAGGGCTACCAGAGGATACCATTTTTAAAGGGGTATCCCTATGTTTAGAGGTACATCCAGGAACTGGGGGAATTTGGGTACAGTATAAGGGGATTATGATGTAAGTTGAGGGGAGGAGATGTGTGGGAGGTTACTAATCCCCGATTGGATACTGTATTAATTGTTGGAAACTCCTCCCTTGCATGGGAGCATGCTTTATAAGGCACTGTGAAATAAAGCTTGTGAGATCTGCTCCTGAAACTGTGTGTCGTCCAGTTATTGGGATTTCTGTGGGGATACTGCTGTGTTATTTTGCCTGCTGGAAACTCTGCCTGTGGATTTACTATTGCCTTGTTCCTGAGCCTCCCTGGGATCTTAAGTGGAGAATAGCTGTGGGATATCAGCTCTCCACTATAGCATACTTACCTTTAACATCACTGTAGATGATGAGTCGGGCAACTATAGGCCAATAAGCCTTACTTCAGTAGTCGGGAAAGTGATGGAAAACATGTTAAAGGATAGGATTGTTGAACATCTAAAAACACATGGATTTCAAGATCAGAGACAACATGGGTTTACTTCAGAGAGATCATGCCAAACTAATCTTATTGATTTTTTTGATTGGGTAACTAAAATTATAGATCAGGGTGGTGCAGTAGACATTGCTTACCTAGATTTCAGTAAGGCTTTTGACACTGTTGCACAAAGAAGGCTTATCAATAAACTGCAATCTTTGAGTTTGGATTCCAATATTGTTGAATGGGTAAGGCAGTGGCTGAGTGACAGGCAACAGAGGGTTGTAGTCAATGGAGTATATTCGAAGCTTGGGCTTGTCACCAGTGGGGTACCTCAGGGATATGTACTTGGACCCATTCTCTTTAATATTTTTATTAGTGATATTGCAGAAGGTCTTGATGGTAAGGTATGTATTTTTGCTGATGATACTAAGATATGTAACAGGGTTGATGTTCCAGGAGGGATAAGCCAAATGGCAAATGATTTAGGTAACTTAGAAAAATGGTCAGAGTTGTGGCAACTGACATTTAATGTGGATAAGTGCAAGATAATGCATCTTGGACGTAAAAACCTAAGGGCAGAGAACAGAATATTTGATAGAGTCCTAACCTCAACATCTGAAGAAAGGGATTTAGGGGTGATTATTTCTGATGACTTAAAGGTAGGCATACAATGTAATAGAGCAGCAGGAAATGCTAGCAGAATGCTTGGTTGTATAGGGAGAGGTATTAGCAGTAGAAAGAGGGAAGTGCTCATGCCATTGTACAGAACACTGGTGAGACCTCACTTGGAGTACTGTACACAGTATTATTATTATTATTGCCATTTATATAGCGCCAACAGATTCCGTAGCGCTTTACAATATTAGAGGAGGGGATTTAACTATAAATAGGACAATTACAAATAAACTTACAGGAACAATAGGTTGAAGAGGACCCTGCTCAATCGAGCTTACATTCTATAGGAGGTAGGGTGTAAAACACATTAGGACAGGAATTTGCAATCAAATAAGGTGGGCTGCCCTTTAGGAGAGGGCAAGAGACAGGTATGTGAGGTAGGGGTTAGTCTTGGAGGCCATAAGCTTTTCTAAAGAGATGGGTTTTAAGGCACTTCTTAAAAGATGCAAAACTAGGGGAGAGTCTGTTGGCGGTAGGCAGGCTATTCCATAGGAAGGGAGCCGCCCGCGAGAAGTCCTGCAAGCGTGAGTTGGCCGTACGGGTGCGGAGAACGGACAGGAGGTGGTCACGGGCAGAGCGGAGAGACAGAGAAGGGACATACCTATGGATCTGTGAGGAGATATAAGAGGGCCTAGAGTTGTTCAGTGCTTTATAGGTGTGTTAGTACCTTGAATTGACTCCTATAGCATACAGGAAGCCAATATAAGGACTGGCAGAGGGGTGAGGTGTGAGAGAAACGACTAGAGAGGAAAATCAATCTAGCAGCAGCGTTCATTACGGACTGTAGGGGTGCAGTACGGCTTTTGGGAAGACCAATCAGGAGAGGGTTACAATAATCCATGCGGGAAATTACTAGAGCATGGACAAGCTCCTTGGTAGTATCTGGTGCAAGAAAGGGGCGGATGCAGGCTATATTTTTAAGATGGAATCTACAGGATTTGGCAACATGCTGGATGTGAGGCTCAAAGGTGAGACCAGAGTCAAGTATGACGCCAAGACAGCGCGCTTGCAAGGATGGACTGATGTTGGTACCACAAACTTGAAGGGAGAGCGAAAGAGGAGAATCAGTATTAGGAGGAGGAAAGACAAGGAGCTCAGTTTTTGAGAGATTGAGTTTCAGAAAGCGGGAGGACATCCAGTCAGCAATGGAAGAAAGGCAAGCAGTGACATGTTGCAGGACGGCAGGGGAGAGGTCTGGAAAGGAGAGATATAGCTGGGTGTCATCGGCGTACAGGTGGTAGTGGAATCCAAAAGAGGTAATAAGTTTGCCAAGAGAGGCAGTATAAAGAGAAAATAGAAGGGGACCAAGGACGGAGACTTGGGGGACTCCAACCGAGACAGGAAGAGGGGAGGAGGTATCATTAGAAAAAGAGACACTGAATGAGCGTTGGGAGAGATAAAAGGAAAACCACGAGAGGACAGAGTCACAGAGACCAAGCGATTGAAGAGTTTGAAGAAGGAGAGCATGATCAACGGTGTCAAAGGCCGCTGAGAGGTCAAGAAGAATTAGTATGGAGTAGTGGCCTTTGGATTTAGCTGTGATTAGGTCGTTAGTAACTTTGATAAGGGCAGTCTCTGTAGAGTGGAGAGGGCGGAAGCCAGATTGAAGGGGGTCAAGGAGAGAGTTGAAATTGAGGAAATGAGACACACGGGTAAAGACAAGTCTTTCCAGCAGCTTTGAGGAAAAAGGGAGCAGGGATATGGGATGGTAGTTAGAGGGGGTGGATGGGTCGAGGGATTTTTTTTTTTAGTATAGGTAGCTGTATTAGAGGAAGCTGTTACTTCTAACAGCCGAGGTGACAGCCCCTCTAGTACGGGTGGGGATCAAAATGTAAGGAAGACAAGACAGGTTGTGGTGGTAGGGGACTCTATCATTAGGAGAGCAGATAGGGCAATCTGCCACATTAGAGAAAATGTGTATTATATAGATATGTAGATCATATATACAAACACACAGAAATATCAATGAGTGTTTAAACCATTGTAAGGATGCAGTGTGTTAAATGATTTCAGGTGAGGAGAGGTTTAAACAGTACTGGAGACCGTATCTTCAGAAGGATATTGATACCTTAGAGAGAGTTCAGAGAAGGACGTCTAAACTGGTTCATGGATTGCAGGATAAAACTTACCAGGAAAGGTTAAAGGATCTTAACATGTATAGCTTGGAGGAAAGATGAGACAGGGGGGATATGATTGAAACATTTAAATACATAAAGGGAATCAACACAGTAAAGGAGACTATATTTAAAAGAAGAAAAACTACCACAACAAGAGGACATAGTCTTAAATTAGAGGGACAAAGGTTTAAAAATAATATCAGGAAGTATTACTTTACTGAGAGGGTAGTGGATGCATGGAATAGCCTTCCAGCTGAAGTGGTAGAGGTTAACACAGTAAAGGAGTTTAAGCATGCGTGGGATAGGCATAAGGCTATCCTAACTATAAGATAAGGCAAGGGACTAATGAAAGTATTTAGAAAATTGGGCAGACTAGATGGGCCGAATGGTTCTTATCTGCCATCACATTCTGTGTTTCTATGTTTCTATGACCATGCGCTGGCAGTCAGTAGCTATAATGTAATAAGCCCACACCAGGAAGATGGTTCACCAATCAAGAGCCTCTAATTCTGGTCTATAAGATCTGATCTTATGTCATAAACTTCTTTTGGCAGTGGTTTATGGGACATGTAGTTCAGTTTCTGGCATCCGTTCTATTACTCACAGAGGGCAAGAGCCACTGATCTGATAGCAACTGATTTGTAAACAAGGTGGTGAATAGTTCTCATTAAAGGTGCCTAGTTGCACATGTGATCAGATCCAATGAGAAGATAAAATGACAGCATTTGTTCACACAGTGTCACACTCAGGGGTGCACTTTCATCTCTTGGACCAACTCCCCCCCCGCCCCCAAAGAGTATTTAACTTTTATGTGTCTCCCTGCACCTACTCATCCCATTGTGTGTATCTCCTGATACATTGTATTTCTTTCTCGTAACGCACTCTTTAAACCTTGTGTTTCTCTTCTTATCCACTTTTACCCTCTTGTGTTTTTCTTGACCAATGTTACATCTTGTGCATCTTCTTGACCCCCCTTAACACTTCTCCTCTTACCCTTTTTTGTCCCTCCCCCTATGTAGACAATGACATACATGCATAGAGATGCAACCATACATGCATCACAAAACATTGACATGCCCAGTTGCATATATGCAAACACATGCATAGTCACATACATACAATCACACAGTCACAATTACAGTTATACTCACAGACACTTATATGTATGCACCTAGACATAGAGTCATATAGATACACACAGATGAACACATTCACTTGCACACTGTCACACAGTCACACAGTCAGATGCACACAGTCCCATATACACAGTTATTCATTGGGAAGCCCAAAGGTATATTCAGAGTCAGACGCAAACAGTGACAGTTACACACAGACAGTCACAGACATAGTCATAGACACAGGCACAGGAATGCAGTCACATACAGTTACAGGCACACAGACAAACACAGTCACGTGTGCACCCTCACACACAATTAGAGGCACACAGTCATCAAATCTTCCTCTTACCTTTATGTGCATGGTGGGCGGTGGGGAGAGTTACAGTTCCTAGTGTCTAGTAGCTGGACAAGCAGGAACTCCATCCTTGAACTTCATCTTGCCCGTCACCGTAACAGGATTTTCCCCACAGCCCCCTCCTCCCTCCCACCCCCCGCACACTTATGCTACTGCTCACAGAATACTCACACAATATTTGTAATGAAAGAAGAGTAAGTATCGCTTATAGTTGCAGCTACTTTTGCTACTTTTTGCAGCTCGAGAGATCTCTATGCGACATGCATGCTGCAAAAACCCCAGCAAAAAAAACAAACAAATCATTACATGATCAAGCACCATGTAGACATGTATACACTAAACAAACATCACAGACAACAAAATGAAATCAAAAGATATGCAACAAATTTAAAGTCATCGGGGTTGTTCAATAAAGTGAGAATTGTCTGGAATTCAAAGCAAATTAAAATTTAAGATCAAACTGATCAACTTAAAATTCACATTCATTTGGAATTGAATTTTTTTGTCATTCGTCTATTCTTGCCTAAGAATTCCTGTCAATTCTCACTTTAGTAAATAAACCTGATGATTTAACTGACACATACAGGGTTATTTACTGAAGTGAGAATTGACAGGAAGTCATCGTGATAAGAATATTTAGGCAAGGATGGATAAATTAGAAAATAAAGTTATTTCTATTTACAGTTTAGTAAAAGACCCTGACAGTTTCTAACTGACACACAATAATTCTCACTGACGCAAACACACATATTGACACACACTCTAACTGACAGACACAAATTCTCACTGACGCAAACACACATACTGACCCACACTCTAACTGACACACACTAATTCTCATTGACGCAAACACACATACTGACACACACTCTAACTGACACACACTAATTATCACTGACGCAAACACACATACTGACACATACTCTACCTGACAAACATTAATTCTCACTGACGCAAACACACATACTCACACACACTCTAACTGACATACACTAATTCTTACTGACGCAAGCACACATACTGACACACACTCTAACTGACATACAGCAAACACACATACTGACACACACTCTAACTGACACACACTAATTATCACTGACGCAAACACACATACTGACACATACTCTACCTGACAAACACTAATTCTCACTAACGCAAACACACATACTCACACACACTCTAACTGACAGACACTAATTCTCACTGACGCAAGCACACATACTGACACACACTCTAACTGACATACAGCAAACACACATGCTGACACACACTCTAACTGACAGACACTAATTCTCAATGATGCAAACACACATACTGACACACACTCTAACTGACAGACACTAATTCTCACTGACGCAAACACACATACTGACACACACTAATTCTCACTAACGCAAACACACATACTGACACACACTCTAACTGACACACACTAATTCTCACTGAGGCAAACACACATACTGATACACAGTCTAACTGACAGACACTGGTCAATGAAATACACACATTTTCTCTCACTCACACACACTCTCACATACACACACTAATACACATACTCTCACTGACCTATACTATCACTGACACAAACACTCTTACTGATATACACACTCACTGTCACACACTCTCACTGACACATACACAATCACTGAGGATTGGAAACAATGTTTTAACTAACTCACAGTTTCTCACTGACACCACTCTCACTGGCACACATTAATTGACATACACACACTCTGACTGATACACACTCTCTCACAGACACGCACCTACTGACATACACTCACTGAGTGTCTATCTACTGTAGACACACAGGCCATTTTTTTTGACTAAATGGTTTACTTGTCAAAAGGTGGCTAAAACACCACTTACAATTTTTGGACATCTGGCTTGTAGGATATGATGTCAGGAATCATGGCAGCCTTGAACACTGCATGCGCATTGGGAGGGAACAAATCACTGTCTGCTCCCTCGCAGTCTCACTGCTCATTGGTGACCGGCCAGACCCAGGCAATAGCAGCCCATCAGGAAATCTTCCAACCTCCCAGTTTGGCCCTGTCTTTGCCTCCCCATGCTAAAACGTCCCTGTGCATGAGGGGAACCTACCTCATGTTAGGTAGGTAGTTTTAATGTTGTGGCTGATATAAGGCATAGGCATAAGGCTATCCTAACTATAAGATAAGGCCAGGGACTAATGAAAGTATTTAGAAAATTGGGCAGACTAGATGGGCTGAATGGCTCTTCTCTGCTGTCACATTCTATGTTTCTATGTTTCTATGGTTGACTGAAGAAGGTAGCACAGAATAATTTTCATTGCAAGAAAAAGTAGAAGTCCACCTTAAAGGCAGATTAAAAGGCATCGGAGAGGAGAAGGTAACTGTAACATGTATGTATGAGAAATGCATGAGCAAACATGTAGATTATACCAAATACAAGTTCTTTCTTTCCTTGTCGTGTTTTCCAAAAAAAAAAATTCTTTCTTTTCCACAGGGTACAGACTCAGATAATAGTTATCATCGCAGGAGACATGAACAATCAAAAGCACTTCTGGCTGTTTGTGAATCACCAGGTTTGTTCCTCTCTGATCTTCATGGGCAAAATGTGATAGGAACCCAGTGCCCAGACTGCCTGAGTTAAATTTTACAATAAGGCATGTACCTGCCATAAAAGTGAATAAACACATGTCTTTCTTCTTGCAGTTCTTTGACAAACATTTCTGGCTGCTAGTGAATCACCAGACTTGTCTCTCCATTGTTTCCTCATGCAAACTGTAATAGGAACCCAGTGTCCGGACTGCCATAAGGGGGACCCTACATTAAGAAATATTTCTGCCCTAAAGGAAACACGTTAATGCAATGTCTTCTTGTAGCTCTTAATAAAGAACTCTTAATAACGTGTAATAAATAATAGGTATTCCCCCCAGGTATAGACCACTAAAGCTGAGGAGCTGTGACTTGGAAAATCAGTTCCACCACTTGTGGCCAGTTTGTCCTTGACAGCACATAGGAATTCCCACTCTGGAAATATCATTGTTAAAAATAAAAATAAAATCATCTGACTTAAAAATCATTTCACTATGAGATTGTAGTGTCATATTTCCTTATGAAAGTTGTAGGTGAACAAAGAAACAGGTTTAGAAAGAAACTGCAACTTGTGGTTTTTTTTATAATAAACTCAAGGAAACTATTAAAATGAGCAAATCATAAAATATGAATAGATTCATAATAGATTTTCTTCGGTGACAGTGAATTTAGTAACTTTTGTAAAAAAAAAAGGGTCTGCAGTCATAAATTAATAGCCATGAATCATCGGCGGATAGTGGCGTGCCTTGGGTATTGAATGCATAGCACATGAAGGGGGGCACTACATCAGAGCTGGATGGAGATCAAAAGATCTTCCTGCGCAGCCCTTTATTATTATTATATTTATTATTTTTGGCATTTATATTGCGCTAACATTTTCAGCAGTGCTTTATAATATTATAAAAGGGGTACATATAACAATAAATGAAACTATTACAAAATGTTACAGGAACAATAGGTTGATGAGGACCCTGTTCAAACAAGGCCCTTTAAAATTTACTACCTATTGTTTGGTGGGCTGCTAAAGCAGCTGCAATCTCTTGCGGTTCCTACATTTTGTGAGGGAGTCAGAGGGCAGGCACCGGGTTTCCCAGCCTACACTGTGACATCATCACAGAGCACCAGACTGGAAGACATCCAGCGGACCACCAGGGAGCCTTAGAGGCCATCAAAAAAACCACTAAACTACCAGGGAATGTATTTGTACCCCTATCTGCTAAGGAGGTAAGCAAGGGGGGGCAAACATTATACTAAAAAAGGCAATTACAGTGTGGGACTTTTTTTTAGCACAGGATCCCCATATACTGTCTATATCCATAGACAGTAAGCCCCCATACATTGGCACTCCCTCAGTCACCCTGCTACAGTCACTGACCCCCGCCCAACCTGTCACACTCTCTCACCTCCAACCATGTCAAACTCCTTCACCTTATCACATTTACCCCCCCCACCAAAAAAAAGCTGTAACCCTCTCCCATGCATGAAACAGCCTGACCATAATCATAACACACAAAAATCATAAGAAGCTCCCCTCAAATACAACACAGCACAAGTAACTATCCCACACAGATACGCTCCAAGACACAGACATGCACATGCACACTGAAACAGAGACACACATATACACATAAGGAGGCACAGGCACATACACAGGTACACAGTGCCAGAGACACAGACACACTCAGCCCTCCCTCATACAGCCTCCTCCACAAAGACAACACTCAGCCACTACACTCTAACACACACAAACAACACTCACAGACACAGAGTCCAGGACTCCAAGAGGGGGTCCCAGTCTGACACCCTGCCTAGGGCCCTAGGTAACTTTAATTCGGTTCTGGTGCCACTGATCATTGGCCTTGTAAGTGGCAGGGCTACCTTGGTGAGGGTAATCAGGGCTGGCAGCATGAGGTTTGCTGAGATTCTGTGTTCTTTGGTGACTCAGAACTTAACTTTCGGATGTTCCCAGTTTGCACTCTGAGTTACTGTGTGCTGCACTGTGAGGTCTCTACATCCACCAACTGTGCAAAATTCACAGTCCCCCGCTGGACCATCAGGGACTCAGGACCCACCAGCCAGAGCTAACTCCTGCTGGATCACCTGGGAGTATGACCCCTTTATTGGACCAACAGGGATCATAGCCCCCTTTTTCAAAGAAAGCCAAGCAGGATGGGGCTAAATAGAGCATGACCACACGCATCATTTACAGCCACCAAACAGATCTTTTTTGGCGCCAAAGATTAAATTCCGAATCACAAAATAAACAAAAACAGCTCATTCATTGCACATTTCTTTTGTTTTGTGATTCGGTCCTTACCAAGTCAGCTATTTTGAGCAACAACTTGCAATTCTCTAGTGAAATCTGTACAATTCCTGGTTTAATGAGCAGCTTTGTCAATTCTTCTGTATAGTCACTCGTCTCATTTACATTCCAGCGTAACTGCTGCCCACCAGCCCTGCTGGATATGATTATTGGCTGCGTAACATATGTGGTGAAATCACTCAGAGCCATGTTTCATCTGGTCCCCTACTCCACCAATATCAGCATGCATAAAGAAAATGGATAAAATTAACTAATGAGAAATATTAATAGTCAGTCACTCCCATCACACAAATGGAAAGTGATAGACTTTGCAGTACTATTTGCCTTATGTATCATCACACTCACAGATACACTCCTAGACCCATATACAATGCACACTCAAATATGCATATTCCTAGACCCAAATACTGATACACACTCCTAGACTCACAAACATATACACACCATTCATAAACACAGATGCAGGTACACAGTGAGAAGCAAAAACATGCTAATACTCATAGATACTCCTTTATATATATATACGGTATATATACACACACACATTTGGCAATATACATACTGATACATACACAAAAATACACACAGACACAGACATTAAAGAGACTCATAACAGATACACAAACAATAGCACACCTTAAGATAGAGATACACTGACAGTGAGGGATAATTCACCCATGTTCCATACTGTTGGGGATGTGATCCTGGATGTTTCTGCTATTTGGTAACAAAGAAACAAAGTGGCACCGAAGTGCTGGGTTCCCGAATGAGGGAACTGGAGTGTGTCTGTAGAACTCAGTAGGGGGTAACCCTGGTATATGTACAAAAATGGAAAGGAAGGGCGTATACCCTAGCTTGCTAGGCTGGGGGATCGCCCAAGGAGGAGAGTTCTGCAGCTGTAGTACTGCTTGAATAATGGTCTAAAATATTTTAATCGTGGGTATCATCAAAAATATGATCCCTAAAGAAAACAAAACAAATAAACCTTAATGTACCACCACCATCCTAAACACACTGGGGTGGGTCTTGTCCTCGCTATCAATAGTATACAGTAAACCAGGTGCTACAAAAGGGATGAACCAGTAAGTTGTACATTGGAAACTTCCTAGAAGGGCACTGGTCAGTAGTCACTGGCCGAGTCCCTTACATGGGCCATGGACAACACGGTATCCCTATTGCACTCTGCACTGTACATAGACCTATGTAAAATAGCCACGTGTCCCTGTGTAACTACAGGAGCATAAAGTAACCGTCTGACCTGCTGGAGATACAATGTATAAACCCAGCGTCAGGACACACTGAATGATTACTCTGCTTGTTCCAATAGTCTGTGCGGGATCAAAGAGCCTGCTGTAAAAAGGCAGCATAAAAATTCAACTGATAACAGCCTAATACTGACCAAGACTGACTAGGGTGACTTGATGCAGTACTCGCCCCTAAGCTTGTAGGAGCTGTGATGAAACCGCTGTGGGGAGACAAGGAGACTTATTCTGCATTGTCCATAGTTAAGGAGTCTGCTGCAGAAAGTGACCCGTTCGCCTCACTAATAACAGCCTAATCCCATCAGAGGCTGACTACAGTAGCTTGCTGGCGTATTGGTCCCTATAGCAGTAGGAGCTTGTGATGAAGCCGCTGTGAAGAGAAAAAGATTCTACACTATACTCTGTACACTTGTCCAAAACTGCTAACAAGAACGTAACCCGCATAGGTTGAGCGAAACAGCGACCCACTACCCTCACCCAGTGATCACATCAAACGTGCTGGTGATCTAAAAGCAAAAGTAATGACCTAACGTCCGTTTCGGCGCTATTAGAGCGCCTTTATCAAAGGTGAACCGGTATGAGTGCCTGGCTGGGTTTAAATACCCCGCCCGATAGTGTAAGTGACCAATTGCGGCGCTGGGCGTGTCTCGCCTCTTCGCGCCGTATTGCCGTGTAGCCCGTCATTGGTCCGTGAGATCGCCCACGTGGGTGTCTGTGGGGCGGGTCTATGGACAGGGGGAGGGTGTCACTATCCCACTGACTGGAAGAGGACTCCTCCCCTTTGAAAAAGAGCGATGGCTAATACGGTTAACCCTTCGTACCCTGTCCACGTACTGGTATGAAACCCTTGTTACACGGTAATCCGGGTTAAAACCCATAGTCCGTTGAAGCTTAAGTGCTGGAAGGGTTTGACATGTGCCGATTGTTACAAGGTTGGTATTAGGGAATACAGAGCTGTAGGGACCCTTTCAGGGCATGAGGACACTACTAACCCTTGCGCATAAGCAACAGGGATCCTGTTGCAGTTTGGGGACAAGGTAGGGAATGTCTCCCACATCCATAATCAATTTATGAAGGGGGAGACACTGATATTAGAATGGTCCTGAGGATATCTGAACCCCATAAAGCGTATTGACGGACCTTATACCTGCAGCTATTAGGTTGCAGGCAGAGGTGCCCTCTTGCGTATGGGATGCAAATGAAGTTATCCTATTATGTCCTATGTAGGGAAGGTCCTAGGGTGGAGTAGGACCAATGCTCATATCCCCAAGGAAACCAACCAGAGACGATCGGGGAAGGGGGTGTGTGCCCAAATTGGTAATAAATGGAAAAGGTACGGGGCGGTCACTACAAATATTGGCACATAAGTACCCGGTGCAACACTTTCTACATGTACAGAAAAATGTATCTGTTAGCAAAAAAAGACCTAAATGAAATTGAAGACTGGACTACACAAATCTATTTACATATATACACAGTGGGGAAACTCATCAGTCGATAAACGGGGTGAAGGTAAACCCTTCATTGAGGCCTTTGGGGGCAAGTGTGTCAAATTTGTAGATCCAATAACATTCCCTTCTTTTAAGGGTTTGATCCAGATCACCGCCTCTTCTGCCCAGTTGGATTCTCTCTATTCCGGCAAACTTGATACATTTAGGAGTGTCCATGTGGTTGGTTCTAACGTGTCTGGCAACTGACGTGTCTCTGTCCGACGTTATAGAATGGATATGTTCCATAATCCGTCGCTTGAATGGGCGTATGGTTTTGCCTACATATTTCTTGCCACACTTGCACGTGAGTAAATATACCATTCCCTGGGTGTTGCAGTTGAAAAACTGTTTTATGGGAATCTCAACAGTGTTGTTATAGTTAGTGAGGGTTTTTGACCCTTTGGCTATGTATGCACATGCGACACACTTCCCACATTGGTATGTTCCCTGTACACTCAACCATGTGGTGTTAGTTTTTTTGGGGGTGGAGAGGTAACTAGGTACCAACATCTCCTTTAGATTTCTACCTCTCTTTGCTGTAATGGACACCCTAGTGGAGATGGTGTCCTTCAGATGTGGATCTTGTGTCAGCAGGGGCCAAAAGCGACCCATTACTTTTTTTACTTTATCCCATCCAGCATCGTATTTTGCTACACATCTGATTAGTTTTTTAGAGTCTTGCTTGGGCTCATCCATGAGTAGGTCATCACGAGTGCTATTGAGTGCTCGCTGATAAGCATGTTTTAAGCAACGGTTAGGATAGCCTTTTTGTTTGAATCTGAGTCTCAATTCGCTTGCTTTGAGTTTGAAATCCTCTACAGACGAGCAGTTTCTCCTCAGACGGAGGTATTGGCCCACCGGGATCCCTCTCTTGAGTGGAGCAGGGTGGTAGCTCTCCCATCTTAGCATGCTATTGGTAGAGGTGGGTTTACGGTACAGGGTGGTTTCAATCACCAAATTCTCCATTATCCTAAATGTGCAATCCAAAAAATTCAGTGCTTGGTCTCCAAACTCCATAGTGAGTCGGAGATTCAGATTATTCCTGTTGAGGGTCTCGACAAAGGATTCAAAGTGTAATTGAGTGCCAGTCCATATGATGAGGATGTCGTCTATGTACCTCTTCCACATAAAAATACAGTCGGTAAAGACGGTGTTTTGTTCAATGAATACCCTCTCACTCTCCCACCAACCAAGGTGCAGGTTGGCATACGATGGGGCACAAGACGTCCCCATCGCAGTCCCCTGCACCTGATGGTAATATTTACTTTGGAAGATAAAGAAATTATGTGTGAGAATGAATCTCAGCAAATCCAGTACAAAAGTAGTGTGTGTACTGTGTTTCACTCCCCTTTTACTTAGGAAGAAACCCGTATGATCCAGGCCACTCTCATGTGGGATAGAAGAGTATAGGGCCTCTACATCAAGACTACATAAGGTTGCGCCCCTGGGTACTGTGACTGATGTCAGGCATTTTAACGTATCTTTAGTGTCTTTTAGGTACGAAGGTAGGTTTTCTACAAACGAACGTAAAATCCTATCCACATAAATGCTGCCTTTACTAGTAAAGCTGTTGGTCCCTGAGACAATGGGCCTTGCAGTTAGGGTTTGTTGTTGCTTGTGAATTTTAGGCAGGCAGTAGAATGTGGAGATTGTAGGGTTTTTGATGTAGATAGCCCCATACTCCTCCTTTGACAGTATACCATTATCGAAGGCTTTATCCAACAGGGTTTTATACTCCCTCTGATATTTCGCAGAAGGGTCTGCGGTTAGTGGCCTATAGGTCTTGTCGTCATTAAGGATAGTTTCGACCATTTGTATGTAGTGCTGTCTGTTTAGAAGGACAATGTTACCGCCTTTATCGGCAGGTTTGATTACGATCTTGTCGTTGTCCTTGAGATTGCACAGGGCTTTCCATTCTTTGCCAGAGAGATTACCTCTTGGTTGTGCTGACAGCATATCTGTATTAAAAGTCTTGATCATATTTGTAGTGGAGTCAATGAAAGTGTCAATATTTTTAAACTCCCTGAGATTGGGCGTGAACTTGCTTCTCTGACACAAGTCAGTGTATGGTGCTGTGGAGGTAGTGTCATTGTCTTCTAACAGGGACACTAATTCCTGTAGACATTGGTATTCCCTCACATTGAACCCAAGTTCTTTCGCTCTTTTCTCATCTTTGAGTTTAAAGAATTTATGGAGGGCTAATTTCCTCCCGAACAGATTAATGTCTTTGATCCATTCAAAATGATTGAATGGGGGGATTGGGACAAAAGACAGTCCCCTCATAAGTACTTTAGTTTGTATGGGAGTTAAGGTGAAATCTGACAGATTGACTATTCTCGTATTGTCATCTAATAGCGTTTGCGTGCTCTTCCTCTGTAACGGGTCTGTCTTTGGGTTTGAACTTCCCCCTCTCGGGGGGGCTGTCCTAAAAAAGCCACCCCTTTCTTTAGGATGCCCTTCTTGGACTGCGTATTCGTATTCCCTGTTGGATTGGTCAGTTGTTCACTATCAGTGTCAGATGTCTCATAGTCTGATGTCATGTATTGGTCCGAGTCCGCTCTTATAGTTTTCTTAAAACGTCTGTACACTCTACCCTTCTTGTAGTCATCATTATCCCTGATAAACTTGCCGTGTTTACGGCTTTTTACGTTATTTTGGTATTTAATCAAGTTTTGTTGTAACTTTTGTTCATGACTAGTGAAGGTGGGATCGTCTTTACAGCCCTGTGTCCCCTCCACTGCTAGGTTTACTTGTTCGTTTACTGTTTTTAACCTTGCTGATTCAAAACGGAGCAATATATCCATAAATTTGTTAGAGCAAGTATTTGCTGCCTCTTCCCATTCCTTCAAGAGGGCTGGGTCGTCTATTTCTAAGTTGGGGGTGGTTTGGATCCTTAATCCTCTTGGGATCATAGATTTACTTAGATACTTTTCTATTGAAGTCACTTCCCAACCTAGCCTGATCTGCTGCTTGCAGAGATTCGACAGAGTTCTGAATTTGGCATTAATGTTATCCTGCTCAGGTAGATAGGTCACATCTTTGTCAGAGAACACTGAATCTATATCAGTACACCACTGATTAGACTCTTTAATTTGGGAGAGAAAATTAGTCATGATGGCACACCACTGTAATAAGTAAAAATAATCGCACACTCGGACGGTATTGAAACCTCTAGTATTAGATAAACGTAGAAACAAAGTGGCACCGAAGTGCTGGGTTCCCGAATGAGGGAACTGGAGTGTGTCTGTAGAACTCAGTAGGGGGTAACCCTGGTATATGTACAAAAATGGAAAGGAAGGGCGTATACCCTAGCTTGCTAGGCTGGGGGATCGCCCAAGGAGGAGAGTTCTGCAGCTGTAGTACTGCTTGAATAATGGTCTAAAATATTTTAATCGTGGGTATCATCAAAAATATGATCCCTAAAGAAAACAAAACAAATAAACCTTAATGTACCACCACCATCCTAAACACACTGGGGTGGGTCTTGTCCTCGCTATCAATAGTATACAGTAAACCAGGTGCTACAAAAGGGATGAACCAGTAAGTTGTACATTGGAAAACTTCCTAGAAGGGCACTGGTCAGTAGTCACTGGCCGAGTCCCTTACATGGGCCATGGACAACACGGTATCCCTATTGCACTCTGCACTGTACATAGACCTATGTAAAATAGCCACGTGTCCCTGTGTAACTACAGGAGCATAAAGTAACCGTCTGACCTGCTGGAGATACAATGTATAAACCCAGCGTCAGGACACACTGAATGATTACTCTGCTTGTTCCAATAGTCTGTGCGGGATCAAAGAGCCTGCTGTAAAAAGGCAGCATAAAAATTCAACTGATAACAGCCTAATACTGACCAAGACTGACTAGGGTGACTTGATGCAGTACTCGCCCCTAAGCTTGTAGGAGCTGTGATGAAACCGCTGTGGGGAGACAAGGAGACTTATTCTGCATTGTCCATAGTTAAGGAGTCTGCTGCAGAAAGTGACCCGTTCGCCTCACTAATAACAGCCTAATCCCATCAGAGGCTGACTACAGTAGCTTGCTGGCGTATTGGTCCCTATAGCAGTAGGAGCTTGTGATGAAGCCGCTGTGAAGAGAAAAAGATTCTACACTATACTCTGTACACTTGTCCAAAACTGCTAACAAGAACGTAACCCGCATAGGTTGAGCGAAACAGCGACCCACTACCCTCACCCAGTGATCACATCAAACGTGCTGGTGATCTAAAAGCAAAAGTAATGACCTAACGTCCGTTTCGGCGCTATTAGAGCGCCTTTATCAAAGGTGAACCGGTATGAGTGCCTGGCTGTACAATGTACAACTTACTGGTTCATCCCTTTTGTAGCACCTGGTTTACTGTATACTATTGATAGCGAGGACAAGACCCACCCCAGTGTGTTTAGGATGGTGGTGGTACATTAAGGTTTATTTGTTTTGTTTTCTTTAGGGATCATATTTTTGATGATACCCACGATTAAAATATTTTAGACCATTATTCAAGCAGTACTACAGCTGCAGAACTCTCCTCCTTGGGCGATCCCCCAGCCTAGCAAGCTAGGGTATACGCCCTTCCTTTCCATTTTTGTACATATACCAGGGTTACCCCCTACTGAGTTCTACAGACACACTCCAGTTCCCTCATTCGGGAACCCAGCACTTCGGTGCCACTTTGTTTCTACGTTTATCTAATACTAGAGGTTTCAATACCGTCCGAGTGTGCGATTATTTTTACTTATTACAGTGGTGTGCCATCATGACTAATTTTCTCTCCCAACTTAAAGAGTCTAATCAGTGGTGTACTGATATAGATTCAGTGTTCTCTGACAAAGATGTGACCTATCTACCTGAGCAGGATAACATTAATGCCAAATTCAGAACTCTGTCGAATCTCTGCAAGCAGCAGATCAGGCTAGGTTGGGAAGTGACTTCAATAGAAAAGTATCTAAGTAAATCTATGATCCCAAGAGGATTAAGGATCCAAACCACCCCCAACTTAGAAATAGACGAACCAGCCCTCTTGAAGGAATGGGAAGAGGCAGCAAATACTTGCTCTAACAAATTTATGGATATATTGCTCCGTTTTGAATCAGCAAGGTTAAAAACAGTAAACGAACAAGTAAACCTAGCAGTGGAGGGGACACAGGGCTGTAAAGACGATCCCACCTTCACTAGTCATGAACAAAAGTTACAACAAAACTTGATTAAATACCAAAATAACATAAAAAGCCGTAAACACGGCAAGTTTATCAGGGATAATGATGACTACAAGAAGGGTAGAGTGTACAGACGTTTTAAGAAAACTATAAGAGCGGACTCGGACCAATACATGACATCAGACTATGAGACATCTGACACTGATAGTGAACAACTGACCAATCCAACAGGGAATACGAATACGCAGTCCAAGAAGGGCATCCTAAAGAAAGGGGTGGCTTTTTTAGGACAGCCCCCCCGAGAGGGGGAAGTTCAAACCCAAAGACAGACCCGTTACAGAGGAAGAGCACGCAAACGCTATTAGATGACAATACGAGAATAGTCAATCTGTCAGATTTCACCTTAACTCCCATACAAACTAAAGTACTTATGAGGGGACTGTCTTTTGTCCCAATCCCCCCATTCAATCATTTTGAATGGATCAAAGACATTAATCTGTTCGGGAGGAAATTAGCCCTCCATAAATTCTTTAAACTCAAAGATGAGAAAAGAGCGAAAGAACTTGGGTTCAATGTGAGGGAATACCAATGTCTACAGGAATTAGTGTCCCTGTTAGAAGACAATGACACTACCTCCACAGCACCATACACTGACTTGTGTCAGAGAAGCAAGTTCACGCCCAATCTCAGGGAGTTTAAAAATATTGACACTTTCATTGACTCCACTACAAATATGATCAAGACTTTTAATACAGATATGCTGTCAGCACAACCAAGAGGTAATCTCTCTGGCAAAGAATGGAAAGCCCTGTGCAATCTCAAGGACAACGACAAGATCGTAATCAAACCTGCCGATAAAGGCGGTAACATTGTCCTTCTAAACAGACAGCACTACATACAAATGGTCGAAACTATCCTTAATGACGACAAGACCTATAGGCCACTAACCGCAGACCCTTCTGCGAAATATCAGAGGGAGTATAAAACCCTGTTGGATAAAGCCTTCGATAATGGTATACTGTCAAAGGAGGAGTATGGGGCTATCTACATCAAAAACCCTACAATCTCCACATTCTACTGCCTGCCTAAAATTCACAAGCAACAACAAACCCTAACTGCAAGGCCCATTGTCTCAGGGACCAACAGCTTTACTAGTAAAGGCAGCATTTATGTGGATAGGATTTTACGTTCGTTTGTAGAAAACCTACCTTCGTACCTAAAAGACACTAAAGATACGTTAAAATGCCTGACATCAGTCACAGTACCCAGGGGCGCAACCTTATGTAGTCTTGATGTAGAGGCCCTATACTCTTCTATCCCACATGAGAGTGGCCTGGATCATACGGGTTTCTTCCTAAGTAAAAGGGGAGTGAAACACAGTACACACACTACTTTTGTACTGGATTTGCTGAGATTCATTCTCACACATAATTTCTTTATCTTCCAAAGTAAATATTACCATCAGGTGCAGGGGACTGCGATGGGGACGTCTTGTGCCCCATCGTATGCCAACCTGCACCTTGGTTGGTGGGAGAGTGAGAGGGTATTCATTGAACAAAACACCGTCTTTACCGACTGTATTTTTATGTGGAAGAGGTACATAGACGACATCCTCATCATATGGACTGGCACTCAATTACACTTTGAATCCTTTGTCGAGACCCTCAACAGGAATAATCTGAATCTCCGACTCACTATGGAGTTTGGAGACCAAGCACTGAATTTTTTGGATTGCACATTTAGGATAATGGAGAATTTGGTGATTGAAACCACCCTGTACCGTAAACCCACCTCTACCAATAGCATGCTAAGATGGGAGAGCTACCACCCTGCTCCACTCAAGAGAGGGATCCCGGTGGGCCAATACCTCCGTCTGAGGAGAAACTGCTCGTCTGTAGAGGATTTCAAACTCAAAGCAAGCGAATTGAGACTCAGATTCAAACAAAAAGGCTATCCTAACCGTTGCTTAAAACATGCTTATCAGCGAGCACTCAATAGCACTCGTGATGACCTACTCATGGATGAGCCCAAGCAAGACTCTAAAAAACTAATCAGATGTGTAGCAAAATACGATGCTGGATGGGATAAAGTAAAAAAAGTAATGGGTCGCTTTTGGCCCCTGCTGACACAAGATCCACATCTGAAGGACACCATCTCCACTAGGGTGTCCATTACAGCAAAGAGAGGTAGAAATCTAAAGGAGATGTTGGTACCTAGTTACCTCTCCACCCCCAAAAAAACTAACACCACATGGTTGAGTGTACAGGGAACATACCAATGTGGGAAGTGTGTCGCATGTGCATACATAGCCAAAGGGTCAAAAACCCTCACTAACTATAACAACACTGTTGAGATTCCCATAAAACAGTTTTTCAACTGCAACACCCAGGGAATGGTATATTTACTCACGTGCAAGTGTGGCAAGAAATATGTAGGCAAAACCATACGCCCATTCAAGCGACGGATTATGGAACATATCCATTCTATAACGTCGGACAGAGACACGTCAGTTGCCAGACACGTTAGAACCAACCACATGGACACTCCTAAATGTATCAAGTTTGCCGGAATAGAGAGAATCCAACTGGGCAGAAGAGGCGGTGATCTGGATCAAACCCTTAAAAGAAGGGAATGTTATTGGATCTACAAATTTGACACACTTGCCCCCAAAGGCCTCAATGAAGGGTTTACCTTCACCCCGTTTATCGACTGATGAGTTTCCCCACTGTGTATATATGTAAATAGATTTGTGTAGTCCAGTCTTCAATTTCATTTAGGTCTTTTTTTGCTAACAGATACATTTTTCTGTACATGTAGAAAGTGTTGCACCGGGTACTTATGTGCCAATATTTGTAGTGACCGCCCCGTACCTTTTCCATTTATTACCAATTTGGGCACACACCCCCTTCCCCGATCGTCTCTGGTTGGTTTCCTTGGGGATATGAGCATTGGTCCTACTCCACCCTAGGACCTTCCCTACATAGGACATAATAGGATAACTTCATTTGCATCCCATACGCAAGAGGGCACCTCTGCCTGCAACCTAATAGCTGCAGGTATAAGGTCCGTCAATACGCTTTATGGGGTTCAGATATCCTCAGGACCATTCTAATATCAGTGTCTCCCCCTTCATGAATTGATTATGGATGTGGGAGACATTCCCTACCTTGTCCCCAAACTGCAACAGGATCCCTGTTGCTTATGCGCAAGGGTTAGTAGTGTCCTCATGCCCTGAAAGGGTCCCTACAGCTCTGTATTCCCTAATACCAACCTTGTAACAATCGGCACATGTCAAACCCTTCCAGCACTTAAGCTTCAACGGACTATGGGTTTTAACCCGGATTACCGTGTAACAAGGGTTTCATACCAGTACGTGGACAGGGTACGAAGGGTTAACCGTATTAGCCATCGCTCTTTTTCAAAGGGGAGGAGTCCTCTTCCAGTCAGTGGGATAGTGACACCCTCCCCCTGTCCATAGACCCGCCCCACAGACACCCACGTGGGCGATCTCACGGACCAATGACGGGCTACACGGCAATACGGCGCGAAGAGGCGAGACACGCCCAGCGCCGCAATTGGTCACTTACACTATCGGGCGGGGTATTTAAACCCAGCCAGGCACTCATACCGGTTCACCTTTGATAAAGGCGCTCTAATAGCGCCGAAACGGACGTTAGGTCATTACTTTTGCTTTTAGATCACCAGCACGTTTGATGTGATCACTGGGTGAGGGTAGTGGGTCGCTGTTTCGCTCAACCTATGCGGGTTACGTTCTTGTTAGCAGTTTTGGACAAGTGTACAGAGTATAGTGTAGAATCTTTTTCTCTTCACAGCGGCTTCATCACAAGCTCCTACTGCTATAGGGACCAATACGCCAGCAAGCTACTGTAGTCAGCCTCTGATGGGATTAGGCTGTTATTAGTGAGGCGATGTAACGAGTATATACCCCTACACGCAGGATCCAGCCCTAACAGATGACAGTACAGAGGAGAGATACGTCTACCGGACCTTAGAGTGGCCGGACTCGACGTAATAGGATAAGACAGAGTCAGGAACGATCCGAGGTCAAGGGCACAAAGAGACAGCGTAAACGAAAACTAGCCGGGGACTGGTACACAGGAATCAGCAAGCCGGCAAACAGTACAGAATAGGATAAAGCGAAAACGAAGTCAGAATACAAAGCCAAGGTCAAATACGGAGAAACACAACTGAACACAACAAGCACTAAAGGGAACTGTAGCAGAAACCACGATAGGGCAAGGAACTAAGGGAAAAGGGTAAGTATAAGTAGCCTTCAAACTAATGTGATTGGCTCCTGTCACTTCCACTCCCCCAACAGGTAAGTGTATGGGGTGATTGGCATGACAGGAGCCAATGGGAGCCTTTTTGCAATTTAGGCTCCCACTGTCTCTTTAAGAGCGCGCCCGAGATTCGCGGCGCGCTCTTAGCTGCAGGCGGGACACGTGACCGCTTCTCGCGGTCACTGCCCGCCTTCCTGTCAGAACAGTCGGACGAGCCGCGCGCGGCTCGTGCAGCCGCAGGACCGCGCGCGGCTTGAAGAGAGGACCGCGTCCGGCCCCCGGATAAGGTAAGTACCGCTACAGTACCCCCCCCTGAGGACACGCCCTCCGGGCGGGCAGGACCAGGCCTGGCAGGAAAACGCGAATGGAAAGAACGTACAAGGCGGGGAGCATGAACAGCATCCGCAGAAATCCAACTGCGCTCCTCAGGCCCATAACCCTTCCAATGTACCAAGTACTGAAGCCGACCCCTAAGAAAACGAGAGTCAATAACAGCAGATACTTCGAACTCCTCATGACCCTCCACAGAGACAGGAGGGGGAGGGGGAGTATGCCGGGTATAGCGGTTGTGTACGTAAGGCTTCAACAAAGAGGTGTGAAATACATTGGGTATACGCAGATTCTTAGGCAGACCCAAGGCATAAGAAACGGGATTAACCTTATGTATAATGCGATAAGGACCAATGAAGCGGGGAGCCAATTTCATAGAAGGCACCCGGAGGCGAATATTCCGTGTGGAAAGCAAAACCCTGTCCCCCACAACATAGGAAGGAGCCGCTCTGCGATGCTTGTCAGCCTGAGCCTTCTGGCGGGCAGCAGAGTCCACCAAAGAACGCTGAACCTGCTCCCAAGTATTACGCAAACCAGCCAAATGCTCATCCAGAACTGGCATGCCCTGAGAGGAGAATGCAGCCGGAAGAACAACGGGATGCTGGCCATAGACAACGTAAAAAGGGCTTTTGCCGGAGGAATCATGAGTGGCATTATTCCGAGCAAATTCAGCCCAAGGAAGCAGGTCAGACCAATTGTCCTGATGGTGAGACACAAAACAACGGAGGTACTGCTCTAGAGACTGGTTGGCACGTTCAGCAGCTCCATTAGACTGGGGATGGTAAGCGGAAGAAAATGAGAGGGAAATACCCATCTCCGAACAAAAGGCTTTCCAGAACCTGGAAATAAATTGGCTACCCCTATCGGATACAATAGATAAGGGAATACCATGTAATCGAAACACTTCTCTAGCGAAGATAAGAGCCAATTCCTTGGAAGTGGGCAACTTGCGAAGAGACACAAAGTGAGCCATTTTGGAAAACCGATCTACTATCATTAGGATGACTGTGTTACCATTCGAAGGGGGTAATTCAACAATAAAATCCATTGATAGATTAGACCAAGGTCTCTCGGGAACGGGCAACGGATGCAACAGCCCACAAGGAACTCTACGAGAGGTTTTCATACATGCACAAGTAGTACAAGCACTTATATAGTCAGTAACATCCTTACGTAAGGTATCCCACCAGAAATACCGAGAAACGGCTGACACTGTTTTGGAAATACCAGGATGTCCAGCAGTCTTAGTATCGTGATAAAGTGACAGAATATCCCGTCTCTCGGGAATGTCAACGAACAATTTATCATTAGGCCTCTCGCTGGGTGCCATGCCTTGTTTCGCTTGTATGGCCTGCAAGAGGGACGAGGAAATAGACAATATAGTAGTTGCTATTATCCTGTCTGGGGGAATGACAGGAGTGACATCAATCTCCTGTTTGTCAATAGTCTCGAATTGTCTGGACAGAGCGTCCGCTTTAGTGTTCCGGTCACCTGGCCTATAGGTGATTATATAATTAAAATGAGACAAGAACAGTGACCACCTAGCCTGCCTTGAAGACAATCTTTTAGCTTCGCTAAGGTAGGATAGGTTCTTATGATCTGTAAATATGAGAATAGGATCCTTAGTTCCTTCTAGCAAATGTCTCCATTCTTTGAGTGCTAAAATGATAGCAAGGAGTTCGCGATTACCCACATCATAATTCCTCTCTGCCTTGGACATTTGTTTAGAAAAGAAGCCACAAGGATGCAATGGCTTGTCAGGAGACTCTCTTTGGGATAAGACAGCACCTACCCCTATATCGGAAGCATCAACCTCAAGTATATATGGCAATGAGGGGACAGGATGCTGTAAAATAGGGGCAGAGGCGAACGTAGTCTTAAGAAAGTCAAAAGCCTGAAGTGCCTCAGTAGACCAGACACGTGTATTGCCATCCTTTTTAGTCATACGAGTTATAGGCGCTACTATAGACGAAAAACCTTTGATAAAACGTCTATAATAATTAGAGAACCCCAGAAAATGCTGGATGGCTTTCAGACCTTGCGGCAGAGGCCATTCTATGACTGCAGCGAGCTTCTGGGGATCCATCCGAAAACCCTCGGCGGAAATCAAATACCCTAAAAACTGGACCTCGGACTGGTCGAATAGACATTTTTCTAATTTGCAATAAAGACCATTAGCAAGAAGGGTCTTCAGAACTGTTGTAACATGTCTGTGATGAGCGTGAATGTCTGTAGAATATATTAAAATGTCATCCAAGTACACAATAACAAATGAGTGAATAAAATCCCTTAAGACATCATTAATAAATTCTTGGAACACTGCTGGGGCATTGCAAAGCCCAAATGGCATGACGGTATACTCATAATGACCTGACCGAGTGTTAAAGGCTGTCTTCCATTCGTGGTCCTTTTTAATACGTATCAAATTGTATGCTCCTCTAAGATCTAATTTGGTGAATACCGTAGCATGTTTGAGCCTGTCAAACAATTCTGTTATTAGAGGTATAGGGTAAGCATTTTTGATGGTGATCTTGTTAAGACCTCTATAATCAATGCAAGGTCTTAAATCACCTTCTTTTTTTGATACAAAGAAGAACCCCGCTCCAGCCGGAGAAGAGGATCTTCTAATAAATCCCTTGTCTAATGACTCTTTAATGTACTCCTCCATGACACGGTTTTCTTGAACCGATAGGGGGTACACCCTGCCCTTAGGAGGTATAGTACCAGGCAACAAATCAATAGCACAATCGTAGGGTCTGTGAGGCGGTAATTTGTCAGCCTCTCTTTTATCAAAGACAGTCTTTAAAGTTAAATACTGAGAGGGTATAGTCGTAGATAAAGGAGGAACAGTAGGAACGTTAATAGAATTCACAGGCGTGACTTCAATAGTACATGACTCATGGCAGGCTTCACTCCATGATTTTATCTGCCCTGTCTCCCAGTCAAAAATGGGATTGTGGGCACGTAACCATGGATACCCTAACACCAACTGTGAAGAGGGAGAGGTGATGACCTGGAACCGAATGGTTTCATAGTGTAGAACCCCTGTGTACATGTGTAGCGGTGCAGTCTCGTGAGTAACAACAGGAGATATCAATGGTCTACCATCTATGGCCTCAACGGCCAAGGGTATCTCCTTCTCTCTGATGGGAATATTGTTTCTCTTTACAAAACCAGAGTCTATAAAGTTCTCGGCTGCCCCAGAATCAACCAGGGCGTTTATGTTTTCAACTATACAACTCTCTCCCATATGTAAAGAAACAGGGAGAAGCAGTCGGTTAGGAGGCAAAGTAGGAGACTTAGAAATCACACCCAAGGCCAGTCCCCTATAAGGTCTTAGGTGCGAGAGTTTTCCGGGAGCAGAGGACACTCCTTTACCATATGGTCTCTCTTACCACAATATAGGCAGAGTCCCTCCCTTCTCCTATGTAATTTCTCAGTATCTGAGAGTTTGGCAACCCCTAATTGCATAGGTTCCTCTTCAGGTACTTTAACACTCTCCGGTATATTAACTCTGGGTTGAATAGGTGTAACAAAACGTCTATTCCTGTTCTTAGTATAGAGCCTGTCACGAATCCTATTATCTATATCGATGAGGTAGTCAATAAGGTCCTCTAAGGCAATAGGAAGCTCCTTAGCTGCTACCTCATCCAATATAGAGTCTGATAAACCTTCCATGAAGGCCGTAGTTAACCCATTATTGGTCCAATCGACCTGTGAGGCAAGGGTACGAAACTGTATAGCGTAATCAGCCACAGACCTAGAACCCTGTTTAACCCTCATTAATGCTCTAGCGGCATTCTTAGACCTTTTCATAGTATCAAAAGTTCTGCGAAAAGCTGTTAGGAAACTGTGAAAGTTATGCACCATAGGTCCATTAGCCTCCCAAATAGGGTTTGCCCATTCAAGTGCTTTGTCGGTAAGTTGGTGCATAAAGAACCCAACTTTAGACCTCTCTGTGGGAAATGAACGTGGATACATTTCAAAATGAAACTCTATTTGGTTAATGAACCCTCTGCATGTCTTAGAATCCCCTCCATACCTAGGAGGAGGCGTTAAATGTGCTGTAGCGTTAGGCATAGTCGATACTTCAGGAAGCAGGGGTGCAGGAGGGTTAGGTGCGGTTGCTGGAATGGTTCTAGCTAAGAGCGTCTGGAGAGCCTGAGCTATTTGATCCATACGGTGATCCTGCTCTACAAATCTAGCCTCATGGGTCGCCATCTGTTGAGCTAAATCTGCGGGGTCCATGGCCCTATCGTAATGTAACGAGTATATACCCCTACACGCAGGATCCAGCCCTAACAGATGACAGTACAGAGGAGAGATACGTCTACCGGACCTTAGAGTGGCCGGACTCGACGTAATAGGATAAGACAGAGTCAGGAACGATCCGAGGTCAAGGGCACAAAGAGACAGCGTAAACGAAAACTAGCCGGGGACTGGTACACAGGAATCAGCAAGCCGGCAAACAGTACAGAATAGGATAAAGCGAAAACGAAGTCAGAATACAAAGCCAAGGTCAAATACGGAGAAACACAACTGAACACAACAAGCACTAAAGGGAACTGTAGCAGAAACCACGATAGGGCAAGGAACTAAGGGAAAAGGGTAAGTATAAGTAGCCTTCAAACTAATGTGATTGGCTCCTGTCACTTCCACTCCCCCAACAGGTAAGTGTATGGGGTGATTGGCATGACAGGAGCCAATGGGAGCCTTTTTGCAATTTAGGCTCCCACTGTCTCTTTAAGAGCGCGCCCGAGATTCGCGGCGCGCTCTTAGCTGCAGGCGGGACACGTGACCGCTTCTCGCGGTCACTGCCCGCCTTCCTGTCAGAACAGTCGGACGAGCCGCGCGCGGCTCGTGCAGCCGCAGGACCGCGCGCGGCTTGAAGAGAGGACCGCGTCCGGCCCCCGGATAAGGTAAGTACCGCTACAGGCGAACGGGTCACTTTCTGCAGCAGACTCCTTAACTATGGACAATGCAGAATAAGTCTCCTTGTCTCCCCACAGTGGTTTCATCACAGCTCCTACAAGCTTAGGGGCGAGTACTGCATCAAGTCACCCTAGTCAGTCTTGGTCAGTATTAGGCTGTTATCAGTTGAATTTTTATGCTGCCTTTTTACAGCAGGCTCTTTGATCCCGCACAGACTATTGGAACAAGCAGAGTAATCATTCAGTGTGTCCTGACGCTGGGTTTATACATTGTATCTCCAGCAGGTCAGACGGTTACTTTATGCTCCTGTAGTTACACAGGGACACGTGGCTATTTTACATAGGTCTATGTACAGTGCAGAGTGCAATAGGGATACCGTGTTGTCCATGGCCCATGTAAGGGACTCGACTACTGACCAGTGCCCTTCTAGGAAGTTTCCAATGTACAACTTACTGGTTCATCCCTTTTGTAGCACCTGGTTTACTGTATACTATTGATAGCGAGGACAAGACCCACCCCAGTGTGTTTAGGATGGTGGTGGTACATTAAGGTTTATTTGTTTTGTTTTCTTTAGGGATCATATTTTTGATGATACCCACGATTAAAATATTTTAGACCATTATTCAAGCAGTACTACAGCTGCAAAACTCTCCTACTTGGGCGATCCCCCAGCCTAGCAAGCTAGGGTATACGACCTTCCTTTCCATATTTGGTAACAAAGCAATATGTTGTTCTAGACTAAGAGTTATTGCACAATTTTCATGGGCAGTGTCAGTTTCCAGCTCAAGAATGCATAGGTTTCTTTATACACTTCTTTGCACTGGTGACCCGTGATCTTAATTCTAATATAGCTGTGCAACAGAAAAGGACAGAGATAAAATGGACTAGGTGGGGCAGTTCACCATGTTTTTACTTGACACAATTATTAATATACCATTGTCATTGATTTAGTATATTAAAGGGGAATGGCTACTTCTTTCTTCACATACGATCAAAGGCCTCAAATGCCAAAGTCATTAAAGGGATCACAGTCATTTTTTTCGCATTACCCTTGTCGCAAATACCATTCATAAGTGATTGTCTTGCTCTTTGCCAACATAGAGCATTCTAATATAATATATTTCCAAGCTACATACTAGTACTAGCCTTTCATACGTTATGGTCAAAATGTATTTATCTTCGTAGATCAATACATAGTCGTTGGATGATTTGTCACTATAAATATCCAATACACTTGTATTTGCAAACAACACATTCAACTTGTCATTTGTAATGAGTATCTGAATATCCTGCCCTTAGAACTTTATATTGTAAACTTCTTTCTTGGAGAATGCTGATCAAAGTCTTGTGTTTTGTATAATAATTGGTTTATTGTTGGTCTTTAATATGTTCTTAATCCCTCTCATGCTTATTGAAACTCTGACACTCTTACAATGTTTTGCCTGGCATCTATTATTTTAATAAAAGCAATTATGTTCTTTGTAGGTTGATTGTAAAGACACAAGATTTAATACAATTCCTTCTTTATCTATTAATCTCTCCAAAGGCATTTAGATTGTGTGCATCTTACATGATAACATTTGTCGTAATTAATCTAAATTTAATACATTAATGAGCGGTTAAATAGAAACAATGAATCATATTTATTCAGGGAGAACCAAATCAGTTTTGGGGAAAAGGGACACTCCAGGCACCAACACAGTTTGTAAAAAATAAAACAAAATAAAAAATCCATCTATCTTTCTATCTATCTATCTATCTATCTATCTATCTATCTATCTATCTATCTATCTATCTTCTATCTATCTAACACATATATATCTATATATGTATATATCTATCTATATATAGATGTAAAAATCAAAATTTGTATCTTGTAATACCTTTTTTATTAGAATAATTTTGTAATGACAAGTTTTTGGGAGAACCTCCCTTTCTCAAGTCTAAAATATTTCTGAACTAGATGCAGTGCCGGTGCAAGGAGTTCTGCTGCCCTAGGCAAAGATCAATTTTTCCGCCCACTCATGTCACTCACTCACTGACAGACACTCACTGACAGACACACACACACACGCTGACACACAAACACTCACTCACTTACAGACATAGACATACACTCACACAGACACTCACTGATAGACATACACAAACACACACACTCACTGATAGACATATACACATACACACACTCAGACACTCACTCACTCACTGACAGACAGACACACACACACACACACACACACACACACACACACACAATCACTGACAGACATTCACTCACTCATTGACACACACACACAGACACTCACTGACAGACATACACTCACTCACTGACACACACACACACACAGACACTCACTGACAGACATACACTCGCTTACTGATAGACACACACACACACAGACACTCACTGACAGACATACACTCACTCACTGACAGACACACACAGACACTCACTGACAGACATACACTTACTCACTGACAGACACACACAGACAGACACTCACTGACAGACATACACTTACTGACAGACACACATACACTCACTCACTCACTGACAGAAACACAGACACTCACTGACATACATACACTTACTGACAGATACACAGGAAGATACACAGACACTCACTCACTGACAGTCAAACACTCAAACACTCATCTCCCTGGGGTCCAGTGTGAGGCAGCTCCTCACTCCTCCTGGAGTGACGTCATATTCTGGCTCCCGGCATCACAGAGGGAGCGCAAGGGAGGAGTGAGAGACTGCCTCCCTCACCGCCTGCATTCTCCTGGTCACCGGTATTAAATGGCAGAGCAGGCACCTGTCATCAAGGTAAGCAGGTGCCTGCTCTGCCATACTGAAGGACAACTTAAGGGGTGCCCTGAGATGACCAGATAGCCACCTCCTGGGCCCCCTGTGACAGGACTCCTCTGGGC
Source organism: Pelobates fuscus (assembly GCF_036172605.1). Classification (NCBI taxonomy): domain Eukaryota; kingdom Metazoa; phylum Chordata; class Amphibia; order Anura; family Pelobatidae; genus Pelobates; species Pelobates fuscus. The sequence continues at coordinate 151,326,764 of NC_086323.1, forward strand.
GCCCCCACCTTTGGGTGCCTGGAGGAGCAGCATGGCGCTGAGGGAGGGTGGCTCAAGAGCCGCTCGCCCAGCGCTGCGGCCCAAGGCAGGGGAAATATCCCATGGGGCGCCCCCAGCAGTCCGGCACCCTAGGCGAATGCCTCGTTCGCCTAACAGTGGCGCCGGCCATGGCTAGACGATGCATAGAATTCAAAGTTGAGTTGTGATCCAGGGGCTAAAGCGACATGAGTGCAGATAAGACACAGGTTTGAGATATATATATATATATATATATATATATATATATATATATATATATATTGTAACAGACCGTTTTGCACACAAGAGGTTAAAAACCGTTTAGGCGATATTCCCCTTTCCAGATGCACAGGCAGCTACTGTAAGCACCAATCTCCCGAACTGCAAACTGCACGAATCCTCCAACTCCTGAACAGGAAACACACGAAACCGGGAAACAGCCGAACAGGAAAAGCATTCAATCAGCTTACACTCCTGGCAATCGGCATACAATTCAAATCCCCTAATAACGAGACGACACTTCGTTTTGAGGGTCAAGCAGAATCTGAACTTTTTATCACTCAACCTTCTTTTAAAGCATTCTCCCATGCAAGGGAGGGATTCACAATAATTACCAGATACACCAATCACATATGAGTTACCTCCCACACATCTCCTCCCCTCAGCATGACACATAATCCCCTTAATCATGTACATTATTTCCCCACTTTCTGGATGTACCCCAGATACTTAAAGTACACTCCAAAATAGGGGATCCCCCGATAGCCCTGGTCTGGGTGAGTAACATACTCAAAAATCACCCAGATCGGACCAGGGGTTCGGGAGGTTTAAAGTTATGACCGACCGCACTGGCAACAGTAGCCGAAAATAGTTCCATAAGTTTTGGCCTTGCGGTCGGTCTCTGTTCGTGGGTATAACCGGATGAAAATACCTAAAGAAATAGCTGTTACTTTCCTTCATTTGAATCCCCTTGTTCGTATGAGTATTTCAACCGAACGGCGGCCCGTTCGGTAGTTTCGGCACAAATCCATAGAAGTCTGGAAGTCTCAGTGGTGTTTGCCTAGTCGAGTGTCTGATTTTGGTTCCAGACACTCGACAGCAAAACACCGCTGTTCGGGAGTTTAAAATGGCCGCCGCCACGTGTTCGTTTGACGAACAAAGGCCACCCGTCGTTCGTCAATTAAGCTGCGGTTAACCGCAGCTGCTGGGTGGTCAATTGACGGCACACTCCAGTTCCCAGGTGGTTGATTGTTCGGTACTTTGTTCGGTAGATTGAATCTACCGAACACCCCGGCAGAAAGGCACAAATACGCTTTTCTGCAGGGAAAATAAAAGGTTTTAACTGCCGGGCCATAGTCTAAAGGGAGCAGGCTCCTCCAATGGACAGTGGCGAGGCTGGTTTCGCCACATTTCTCCCTTTACCATCCAGACTAACAGGGTATCTGACCTCCTGTCGGTCAGTGCCCTGGTTAGTCCAGCAACCCACCCACAAAACAGAATCCGCAGTATAACCCACCCACCAGAATTGGTTACTACACCTGGGGTAGTGGGTAGCTTGTCCGTGTCCAGGAGCTCCACCTCGGCTCTGGGGGTTACTAGCGTTCCGGATCGGTGGGTTGCTGAGTGGGCAGAGACTAGCGGTACTCTGTCCTGCTGCCAGTGCTACCACGGGAGCAGCCTGGTTGGAGCCCAGTTGAGGGAATGGCATAGTAGGCTCCTCACTCTGGACCAGGTACTGCTGCTGGAGGGCAAGACAGACTGTCTCCCCTTTGGATGAACATCCCTGCTGCCGGGGGACAGGACCGACCGTCCCTAGCCCCTGTGAGGCATGTGCAGAGACCACGGTCCCATCTGCACTGGTGTGGGGCTTATCATCTCCCCTTGGTTGGCTAGGCTGTCGTTAGGGAGAGGGGGTAACAAGTTCCTCTCCCTTACCCACGTTCTGTTGCTGGGGAGAGGGAATGAAAAGCTTCTCTCCCTGACTCTCTCTCTGCTGGTTGAGGGGTATGACCGACTGTCTCCCTTTTCAATATATTGTCCTGCTGCTGGGGGGCAAGACCGACTGCCTCATCTGCCCCATCTGGGAGAATAGGGTCTCCCCTTTGTTAAATAAGCTGCCGCAGGGGAGAGGTGGTCACCAACTCCTCTCCCTGGAACCCTTTCAGCCACTGGGGAGAGGGGGTAGCAGGCTCCTCTCCCTGACACGCAGTCTGCTGGTGGAGGGGGGGACCGACTGTCTCCCCTTTCAATATTTTGTCCTGCTACTGGGTTGCGAGATCGACAGTCTCTGCTCCTTGCAGGACACTCTGCCGCTGGGGAGGAAGGACGACACCTTCAGCTCCCTGGGACTCACACTGCTGCGGGGGAGGAAGGACGGCACCTTCAGCTCCCTGGGACTCACACTGCCGCTGGGGAGGATGGACGGCACCTTCAGCTCCCTGTAACTTACTCGGCCGCTGGAGAGGAAGGACGACACCTTCAGCTCCCTGTAATACACACTGCCGCTGGGGAGGAAGGACGGCACCTTCAGCTCCCTGTAACATTCTCCCATGCAATGGAGGGATTCACAATACTTACCAGATACACCAATCACATATGATTTACCACCCACACATCTCCTCCCCTCAGCATGACACATAATCCCCTTAATCATGTTTCCCCACTTTTTGGATGTATCCCAGATACTTAAAGTACACTCCTAAATAGGGGATCCCCTGATAGCCCTGGTCTGGGTGAGTAACATACTCAAAAATCCCCCAGATCGGACCAGGGGTTCAGGAGTTATGGAGGTTTAAAGTTATGACCGACCGCACAGGCAACAATAGCCGAAAATAGTTCCATAAGTTTTGGCCTTGCGGTCGGTCTCTGTTCGTGGGTATAACCAGATGAAAATACCTAAAGAAATAGCTGTTGCTTGCCTTCATTTGAATCCCCTTGTTTGTATGAGTATTTCTACCGGACGGCGGCCCGTTCGGTAGTTTCGGCACGAATCCATGGAAGTCTGGAGGTCTCAGCGGTGTTTGCCTAGTCGAGTGTCCAATTTTGGTTCCAGACACTTAACAGCAAAACACCGCTGTTCGGGAGTTTAAGATGGCCGCCGCCACGTGTTCGTTTGACGTACAAAGGCCACCCGTCGTTCGTCAATTAAGCTGCGGTTAACCGCAGCTGCTGGGTGGTCAATTGACGGCACACTCCAGTTCCCAGGTGGTCGATTGTTCAGTACTTTGTTCGGTAGATTGAATCTACCAAACACCCCAGCAGGAAGGCACGAATACGCTTTTCTGCAGGGAAAATAAAAGGTTTTAACTGCCGGGCCATAATCTAAAGGGAGCAGGCGACCAACCAGGCTCCTCCAGTGGACAGTGGCGAGGCTGGTTTTGCCACATATATATATATATATATATATATATATATATATAGTGGCGAACTTGCCTTCACCACGAGCTCCTGGAGGAGCCTGCTTGCTAGCCTCCTGCCTCAGGACTATGGGCCATGCCAAAAGGCTATTGAAAGACCAATCCACGAACTGTGGTCCACCTCTGAGCTTATTGACAGTTCTATCAATGTGGGTTTTAATTGTGCGGCTGGGTGTCCGCCGTTTGTATGCACGAACGTGTGGGAAATGTGTGGCGGCCATCTTGTTCGCGAGAATGCAGACAGCGATGTTTGGGCGTCGATCGCGTGGAACTAAAATCGGACACTGAAACTCCTGAACACCGCTGAACCTGGACGAACGCCTGCTCCTTCCCCACACACGTCAGGAGAGCATCACTCAGGTAGGTTTGTTCATAATGGTTCATCCGAACAAATGCTACCAAGAATCCAGAGTGTGCGTTCGGTATTTCTTTCACATGGAACTCCCGAAGTTGACCGGCCCAAAGCACAAAACACCCTGGAACTGTTTTGGGCATCAGACCATGTGTGCGGCCGGCCAGAACTTTAACATGGTGGTGTTTCGGCTCTGTTCGTGGGATCTGAGCGCTATATATATTTATAGCCTTCTGCATCTTAATTCTGTTTCCTCTGTCCTGCCAGCTCCATTCAGAAATTATTTTTACATAAAGTTCTCCTTTTCTTCCTCCCTATTGACCTTAAGGTTTCTGGGAGTTGTAGTTCTCATAAACTTAATTGAGGCTTGGCACATGGAAAAAAATTGAAATTTGCTAGTTATAATACACGTTAAAGCGGCACTTACCTTTCTTTAATCGATTCCTCTTCTCTCCCTCTGTCAGGATCTGTTCTTCATTTCTTCCTGTCTGCTCTAGTTTTCTTTAAAACATAAGACAAAGTAGGGACTATTTGTCTTATGGAGGTTTCCTATGCCTGACCATCTCTGACCGGCGGAGGAGCAAAGTGTGCTTCATTTCCGGTGGTCAGAGAAATTTTCCCACAGTTCTTACCTTTCCTCCATGTTCCCGCGATGCCTCCTTCCACTTTTCCCAAACATCCTGTCACTTAGACAGAACGCCGCCGAAACTACCGAATTGCGTCCTAACAAAATGAGAACAGTTTCTCCATTCATATTAGGACACAATTCAGGACTTTATTCGTATCGGAATTTCATTCGAATTAATGAAACTCTGATCCGATTCGTGCCACGGCTGCATCTTGCATTCCCACAGTATTAGCGAGCTATCTACCAAAAGGATGAAAGACCTAAATTGGTATTTTAGCCAAATTTACTAATACTAAGTAAAGATTACTTAGTACTGTATTAGTAAATTCTGCCCCTACTCGCTATATTGTCCCCAAGCCCCTAGTCACACCCACCACCCAAATCAAAAATTAATAAACCCTTACCTACCCCCCTCACCCTAAAAATAGTGAGGGGGGAATAAAAGGACTAAGAACCTGTAAACAAAAAAATAAAACTTACCATTTGATGTCTTCTTTTTTCTATAATCTTCATTTTTCAGCCCCAAAAAAGGCCAAATAAAATCCATACCCATCGAAAAAATAAAATAAAAAAGCAGAGCGCGCAAAAAAATCAGACATAAAAGAAAAAACAGATGCTAAAAATGTAATCCATCTTCACCCGGCGAGGGCATGGCGCAGACTGAGCTCCGCAGGGCGGGGAAAGGCTTATAATGCCTTCCCATGCCCTGCAATTAGGCCCTAGATTTCAATCTCCCTTATGCTATTATGGGGGTCATATTGACCCCCATAAAGTGAGGGAGGACATGGGGGGCTTAGGAAGTGGCGGGGGGCACTGCTCCCTGCCGCTTCTATTTTTAAAATTTACAAGGAGGGAGCTGCGCGCTGGTAGCTCCCTCCTTGTAATAAACTGATCAAACGAACACCGATATTCAGTCTTTCTGACGAATGAACGAATAGATGAAATTCTGTTCGCATGTCCAAGTGTTGAACTGGGCATGCGCAGGAATTTCACAGCGCTATCTAGTGTGGGCAGAGGACGTGTCCCACAGGGCCTTCATCTACCCACACAAAGATGGCGGCGCCCAGAACCTAGGTCTGCGCAGAAAATAAAGTTTAAAAACTAGGTAATATGGGGTGCTTAGGGGCATTTGGGGGTGAGTAGGGGGTCAATTAGATGTAGTGGAGTTGGGAGGGGGGGTTAAAAAAAAAAAAAACAGGATTCGGCCATGACAGTGCTGCTTTAAAGCAGCAATGTCACCCCCTCCAAAATAAATATTTCATAAAGATATAACCTTGTCTTAGTTTTCTAAATCTTTGTCTACTTTTCTACATCTGACAAAGCTTCACACAAGGATCAGCTACTGCTGTCAAGTTACGTCATATCTGCCAGCCTTCACTAGTGATATGGAAATTTAGCTCTTACTATTGAGTCAGACTCCATAGGCTGGATTGAGAAGCTCCTGACTAGAAATAGCTATTTCTTGGAATGGACAAGGCTGATTCAAGGGCTAATGCATTTTCTTGCACAGAAAGAAGGAACTTAAAATTATTTTATTATTAATTTATTATTTGGGATTTTTTATTTTTGCATAGTTTTTCATAGTAATACATTATCTATGTAATACATTAAAACAAATGAGTCGGGGGCGTGGCCTGACTGCCGACAGAGATGGACGCTTAGAGTCAGAGCTCCGCACCCGAGGCTCCAAATAAGCACTGCAAACGGCACCAACCCACATCAGAAGCACCAGAACCGAACCCTAACAACCCCCTAAACGACTACCTACGGATGTCATCCCGCAAAAATACGAAGAAAGGCCACAGAGAAGTCATTTCAGTGGCCGACATGCTCACAACCCCGCGACTGTCACCACGTGGCATCATGGAGGACACGAGCACCGGCAATAGAACCGGAGAAACTAGCCCTCGAGAGGCCTCCACAGTGAAAGGCAAAACCCAAGAGGCATCATCCAGTGCCATCCTTCAATCACTCGCAGAAGTGAAAGGATACCTGGCATCAGAAATTACACGAACAGCAGAGGAAGTTAAGGCCGAAATTGCCGCAATTGGTGCCCGCACGACTGAAACGGAACACAGAGTGGCACGACTAGTCACAGCTCAAAATAATACCACTGCACTCACTAACGTACTTCAACAAAAAATCACCGACCTGGAGGTCGAAATGGAGGACATCTCCAATAGATCAAGACGCAATAACCTACGCGTCCGAGGTCTGCCTGAAAAGGTGAAAGAGGACGATATAGAAAATGTGCTGGTCCAACTCCACTTACCAAATATGCCTGACCACATGTGGCAAATCGACAGAGCACACAGAGCTCTCAGAGCAAAAGGCCCAGACACAAGCCCGCCAAGGGATGTCATTATAAAATGGCACTACTTCAAGACGAAAGACGCCATCTTGAAAAGCAGCAGAACACAGCCGTTTAAATTTGAGGGAAGGGAGATCCAACTATACCAGGACCTCGCTCCGGCCACTCTTCTTCGTAGACGAGCGTGGAAGCCGGTCACAGAACTACTGAGGCAGAAAGGGATCAGATTTGCATGGGGATACCCTTTCAAGATACTGATTTTAGAAGGCCCAACACCGGCGATTTTACTGCCCACAACAGATGCCCGAGCTTTCCTGACGGACTTAGGTATATCGGTACCAGAGGACCTTCAGCTTCCAGTGAACGGCATCCCAGAACTGTCACCTCTGCCGGAAAGCTGGGAAGAACAACGCCATCGACCACAGGGAAACCAAGGACATACCGTAATGTATACCGTCAAGTATACATATAAAGTTGCTTTTAGGCCTGTTTAGGCGCTATATAGTTTTTTAACGGCGCTCCTAAACGTCAACATACCTAGATGGGAACCCCATAACATTGTGTTACTAACTGTTCATACTGGTGTAATATTGTTAACAGATCTTGGGGACAGGGGGAAAGGGGACTTTGCAGACCTTTTGACCACAGTGCTGATTACTTGATTGTGATATATCTAATGTTTAACAATGGTTTTAGTTATGGGGGAAGGGGGCAGGGGTTGAAATGTATAACCAAAATGATCCATAAAGTTAATAACGCTCCACAAACGTAGCGGGACTCTCGGGTCACAGGACCTGGGATACCCGCCCAAACATGACGATCTCCCCACAGAGAGTCTCTGGCCTTAGGCGCACTAGGCAGCAGGGACCGAGAGAATGTATCCACATTACAGGAAGGGACCCGCAAAGGCACCCTGATGGGACATAACCCATATGGGGAATAATTAAGCAGAGGACAGGGCCAGCACTTACTCATTCAACCCCGGAGGGCATATACACCTCCGACCTGCGTAAAAAAGAGATAGGTGGCCGACAAACTGATATGCCCTCGACCCGATGGGGACAAAACATGAGGGATACTGACACTAACCCCATAGCCTCTAGTGACCAATTATGCCGCCCTTCGCCCGCGATGCAAACTGCTTCACCAGAAAAGGCGCACAGAAAACTAACATACGATAGACTAAACTAGCAATAGGTCGAAACGAACAAGCAACAAAACAAACATGATAAATCATAGGTCACCCTCCCCTACAGTCCCAGGAGACACAGGTTGATTTTGTTTTTATATGAGCCTCGCCAGGGTGCATATCGGCTGAGCTTCCCCCCCGTTAGAGGAGATACCCTCAGCGCGGTGGACACCCACCCCCTATAGCTCCTGGCGATTGATAAGACCCGGATATTTTAACTGTACTATCTATTGTTTACAAACTGTTTGTAATAGTTTGCGCACCTAGTGAACTTAGCGCACTCACATTATTGTTTGCTTGCATATTTAACGTGCACTTCTACCTTTCTTTAGGTGATACACCTAACGCTATCCCCCACCTACTCCCCCCCCCCACCCTCCTCTACCCCTCACCCACCTATAAACGCACCCGGACGAGAACGAGAGCGGAACCGCGGGGGCGCGCGGACCGGGGTGAGCTGCACGGGTTCGGGTACCAGACCCGGAACAGACTGACTATCCATCACAGGCTGGGTAAGCGGACACACACTAACACAAGATTAAACATGGACCTGAAAATCACCTCCCTAAATGTGAATGGCCTGAACGTGCCCACAAAACGGAGGCTACTCTTGAGAGAGGTTCGTCGCCAGAAGGCCGACATCACCTTCGTTCAAGAAACGCACATACCACGCTCCTCACAACTAACTCTAACGAACCACATATACACAAAAGCATACGCATCACGCGCCCAATGTAAAAAAAAAAAACGGAGTAGAAATACTCATACATAAGAAATGCCCCCTACAGGTGACAGGCGTACAAACAGACACTGAAGGCCGGTGCGTGGCCCTGTCGGGCACACTGCACTCCAATACATACCATCTGATTAATGTCTATGCCCCAAACACCCCCATACCTGAATTCTGGGCGAACCTCGAGTCACTGATAGCTGATCTGCCAAGGGGAATAATAATATTAGGGGGAGACCTTAATGCTACGCCCTGCCCAGCGATAGACCGGGGAGGAGGCCAACGGCTCCCGCGCTCACAATATAGAGGGGCCCAGGACAAGCTCTTACATAAATTCATCCTCAACACAGGACTACTGGACCCATGGCGCATTCAACACCCAGGCGAGCATGACTATACATTCTACTCGGCCCCACACGCCACTTACTCCCGCATAGATCTCTTCCTCACGAACTGCCTAGGTATGCAGTGGATAAAAACATCTGCAATAAACCTAATCTCCTGGTCAGATCACGCTGACATAGAAATAACCCTAAAAACGAATGGGACACATGCACCCTGGAAATGGCGTATGAACGCCTCTCTCCTTAAAACCCCACAAATACTGGAGAGCATTAGACAGGAGATCACAAACTACTTCCTCACCAACGATACCCCAGACATATCACCTACGACCCTGTGGGCGGCCCACAAGCCTGTAATCCGGGGCCACCTCATAAAATTGGCCACACACTATAAAAAGAAAAAGTATGAAAGACTAACAGACCTCTTGAAACAGCTTCGAAAAGCCGAAATGCAAAACAAACAAACAACCACTCAAACCACGACAAAAGACTTACAAGACATAAGACGAATGATTAGGGAGCTAATGGTGGACGAGGTCAGCAAGGAAATACGACACACTAAAAGGCTCTTTTACGAGAAGTCCAATAAAATGGACACCCTCTTAGCAAGAGCCTTAAGGCCCAAAACACATAAGACCACAACTATGGCGGTAAAAAATACACAGGGAACAATCCTCACCAACCCTGACGACGTCAACGTCGCATTCACACACTTCTACACCGATTTATATAACCACGCACCTACACTAACCGAGGCCAATGAGGAATACATGGGAGAGGTTAGGACGTTTCTAACTAAAGCCGAACTCAAGAGGCTCCCTGCCAACCTGACGGGGCCGCTGGGAGCCCCCATAGAAGTGGAGGAGGTCATCATAGCCGTCACTGGACTAAAGGGTGCTAGGGCCCCGGGGCCGGACGGCTTTGATGGCACATACTACAAAACCTTTAAAGAAGAACTCACCCCATACCTAACTAAAATGTACAAAAAGTGGACAGAGGGAGAGACACCACATCAAGACCTCACAACAGCAGACATCGCCCTCATTCCTAAACCAGATAGAGACCACACCCTCATCTCCAACTATCGGCCCATATCACTTATCAACTTTGATGTCAAAACCTACGCTAAACTGCTGGCCAACCGACTTAACCCACTGCTCACCAGATACATACATGCGGACCAAGTGGGCTTCGTCCCCACTAGGCAGCTGTATGAAAATACGCGAAGGGCAGTGGACCTCATATGGAGGGCAGGAAGGAAGCAAACGCCTACTCTGCTCCTCTCCCTGGATGCAGAGAAGGCGTTTGACAGGGTCCTATGGCCATATCTATTCACACTACTCCGACAAATGCACTTACCAGACACATTCCTCACAGCAGTGCACGCCTTATATATAAACCCCAGAGCACAGATGCTAGTGCAAGGAACGGCACCACGCCCCTTTACACTTAAAAACGGAACACGTCAGGGATGCCCGTTATCCCCCCTGCTATTTATCCTGGCCTTAGAGCCCTTATTGACACTCATCAGGGAACACCCTAGAATACAGGGCGTCCGAGTGGCGACGGAAGAGTTTAAAGTGTCGGCGTATGCCGACGACATATTATTGACCCTTACTGAACCTAAAGAATCTGTACCACACCTTCTAACACTTCTAGACGAATACAAACACGTCTCGGGCTATAAAATAAACGTAGATAAATCAGTAGGCATGCCCATTGGAATCCCCGACTCGGACGCCTCCGAGCTGGCCCAAACCCACGGATTAAACATCACTCAACGGCCAATCAAATACCTAGGGGTAGCACTCCCGCCCAACACCAACGACATATATGCAACCAACCACCAACGCCTAATGGCCACACTAATCAAAGATCTAACCCAGTGGAACAACAAACCCATCTCGTGGATAGGGAGGCTACACAGTGTAAAAATGAACTTACTACCACGCCTCCTGTTCCTCTTCCAGGCACTACCCACGAAGGTCACCAAAAGTGACCTCAAGCCACTACAAACTGCAATAGACGACTTCGTCTGGGCCGGTAAGAGGCACAGGATAGCGAGACAAACAATGTACGCACCCAAAAGTAGAGGGGGCCTGGGCCTCCCCAACCTTCATGCCTATTATTTGTCGGCACAACTGGCACAAATAGTAGAATGGCACTCACCACCCGACATCCACAGATGGGTTGATTTAGAAACACTACTCATGGGTACCGATCTCCCACAGTACTGGATATGGGTCCCAAGACAAGATAGACCACCAATAACCACAACATGCCCAGCAATCCTAAACTCCATCAGGATCTGGGACTACGCGGCCCATAAACATGCACTCACACACCCCATGTCACCGCTCACACCATACCTACGCAATAAAGCGTTCCCACCAGGCCTAACAGCCAGAGACTTCAAAAACATAGAAAACACGGGCATCCAGAGATGCCACCAACTATATCATAACGGCTCAATCAGGATTTTCGAGGACCTCAAAGCATTGGCCCCGCTGACCACCAAAGATTATTTTCGTTACATACAGCTTCGGGACTTTGCCGGAAGCGCGCAAGTTAGGGCTGCAGCACACACTAAACCTACCTTCTATGAAGCACTATGCGTGGCGGACGGACCACGTACCGGCCTCATCACCCGCCTCTACACTCAGCTTAGCGCTCCATCAGACAAAACATACACTCCCACATATGTCACGCAATGGGAAAATGACCTGCAGCAAACATTGGAGGGGGGCGAATGGCAGGACATATGGGAGGCTGCGACAAAAACATCCATTTGTGTACTTCACCAAGAACAGTGCTACAAGACACTCATCAGGTGGTACACCACACCAGTCAAACTATTCCGCATGGGCAAAACAACCACTGACACTTGCTGGAGGGGCTGCGGGGAGAAAGGCACATACATGCACATGTGGTGGACATGCCCCAAAGTAATGATCTATTGGGAAGACATAGCTCAACTGCTGACGACGGTACTAAACAGACCAATTAGACCAGACCCATGGTCTTTCTTGATAGCCCGACCCATTGACAATCTGATTAATAAAGAACAGAAATTGCTCAACAAAATTACGCTAGCCGCCAGAAGAGTTATGGCTCAACACTGGTTACAAATAGACTTGCCACAACTGACCGATGTTACCCGAAATATCAAGGAAGCCCACCTCATGGATAGATTGACTGCACAAGTTAGGGACACCTACCCACTTTTCATCAAAATTTGGGAACCATGGGAAGACTACACCAATCGTTGAAAGTACCATTGCTAACCAGACTCACACACTCTACGACTCGACGGACGAGGCCCGCCTGGGCAGCTCACCCGGAGCCGGGTGTAACCTGTACCTACCCCGAATCCCACCCCTCCCCCTCTTACTATCCCCCACTATCCTGGCCTCCTTACAGGCCACGTTTTAGAAATGCCCATGCTACTAGAGAATGTGCGATACGTGCTTGTAATGATCTGCATACCTTCTGTAAAACAAAATGTAAGAAGCTACTGAGATATCATCTTTATTCAATTATGTGTGTAAACCTATGTACAGATATATCTATATGCCTGAATATATACACGTACCAATATAACCCCCGTGACCACCTTCAACATCTCAGATACGCATGTAGCACATGATGTACCATCCTGCTTTCGCCCTACTTCTGCACCGACAGAGCACTACCCCTTACCAAAACAACAGGCTTATCGACACATTTCACCAAATAGCATAAACTGCCCAGGGCAAAGCAATCATAAAATATTCGAATATGTACTACAAACCATAGACACGAGGGAAAGTTATGCAGACCTACGTAACAGGACAGGTGTAAGCATGAACCAACGTGTTCAATGGAGATAACCACCTTTCTACGACTTCCCAACCTGTCGAAAACATAGCACCTCTAAGTACTCTACTAAAAAAAATGTACTGTGCATGTCTTCTTCTATACCCTAATGTACTGTATGCTATTGTATTGCAAGAGGATTGCCTTTGGGGTACCTCATATGCATGTGTTATCTGTTTACGCACTCCAAAAATAAAGAATTAAAAAAAAAATGAGTCATATCACCAGGTCAAGCAGACAGCACAGCATCATAACTCCTACAGCTCGCTGTACTACGTATGGTGACAGGAAGAATTACCCTTCTGCCTCCCCTTTGTAAGAAAGGTGAGAAACCACCAAAGATTTAGAATGGCTTGACTTCTTACATATCTATGGTCAACTGGGACCCACTCCTTATCTCAAGTTTGGATGACCAAGCTTCAAGGGATACTATAGACACCCAGACCAATTCATCTCATTGAAGTGGTCAACGTGCAGTGACCCTGTCCCATTAACACTGCAATGTAAAAATCTTAGCTTTAGAGAAACTGCAGTGTTTACATTGCAGGGTTAAGACTGTCTCTACTGGATGTCTGCAGTTTAACTCTGTGAAACAAGGCTGGACCTCACGCTTTGTATGAGGATGTCCAGCATCTTCTAACTCCCCATAGAAAAGCATGAAGTCATCGCTTTCCTATGAGGAAGACCTAATGCGCATTAGGTTTCGCCTCCCATCAGCTGACCATCAGGTACCTTTTTTTTTCTAACCCTTTAGATCGCCGGAGGGTGGGGGGGGGGGGAGGGAGGGGGGGGAGGTTTCCAATAGTATTGGTAATACACTATAGCATTCCTTTAAGTGTTCAGGAGCTTCTAAACTACTTACTGCAGCATAGAGCTAGCTTAGTAGCTCAGAGTGTAAGCTGATGATCATCACTCTCAGCCAATGAGCTAGGCTCTGCAGTGCCAGAAATACAGGGAGTGCAGAATTATTAGGCAAGTTGTATTTTTGAGGATTCATTTTATTATTGAACAACAACCATGTTCTCAATGAACCCAAAAAACTCATTAATATCAAAGCTGAATATTTTTGGAAGTAGTTTTTAGTTTGTTTTTAGTTTTAGCTATTTTAGGGGGATATCTGTGTGTGCAGGTGACTATTACTGTGCATAATTATTAGGCAACTTAACAAAAAACAAATATATACCCATTTCAATTATTTATTTTTACCAGTGAAACCAATATAACATCTCAACATTCACAAATATACAAATATACATTTCTGACATTCAAAAACAAAACAAAAACAAATCAGTGACCAATATAGCTACCTTTCTTTGCAAGGACACTCAAAAGCCTGCCATCCATGGATTCTGTCAGTGTTTTGATCTGTTCACCATCAACATTGCGTGCAGAAGCAACCACAGCCTCCCAGACACTGTTCAGAGAGGTGTACTGTTTCCCTCCTTGTAAATCTCACATTTGATGATGGACCACAGGTTCTCAATGGGGTTCAGATGAGGTGAACAAGGAGGCCATGTCATTAGATTTTCTTCTTTTATACCCTTTCTTGCCAGCCACGCTGTGGAGTACTTGTACGCGTGTGATGGAGCATTGTCCTGCATGAAAATCATGTTTTTCTTGAAGGATGCAGACTTCTTCCTCTACCACTGCTTGAAGAAGGTGTCTTCCAGAAACTGGCAGTAGGACTGGGAGTTGAGCTTGACTCCATCCTCAACCCGAAAAGGCCCCACAAGCTCATCTTTGATGATACCAGCCCAAACCAGTACTCCACCTCCACCTTGCTGGCGTCTGAGTCGGACTGGAGCTCTCTGCCCTTTACCAATCCAGCCACGGGCCCATCCATCTGGCCCATCAAGACTCACTCTCATTTCATCAGTCCATAAAACCTTAGAAAAATCAGTCTTGAGATATTTCTTGACGTTTCAGCTTGTGTGTCTTGTTCAGTGGTGGTCGTCTTTCAGGCTTTCTTACCTTGGCCATGTCTCTGAGTATTGCACACCTTGTGCTTTTGGGCACTCCAGTGATGTTGCAGCTCTGAAATATGGCCAAACTGGTGGCAAGTGGCATCTTGGCAGCCGCACGCTTGACTTTTCTCAGTTCATGGGCAGTTATTTTGCGCCTTGGTTTTTCCACACGCTTCTTGCGACCCTGTTGACTATTTTGAATGAAACGCTTGATTGTTCGATGATCACGCTTCAGAAGCTTTGCAATTTTAAGAGTGCTGCATCCCTCTGCAAGATATCTCACTATTTTTGACTTTTCTGAGCCTGTCAAGTCCTTCTTTTGACCCATTTTGCCAAAGGAAAGGAAGTTGCCTAATAATTATGCACACCTGATATAGGGTGTTGATGTCATTAGACCACACCCCTTCTCATTACAGAGATGCACATCACCTAATATGCTTAATTGGTAGTAGGCTTTCGAGCCTATAAAGCTTGGAGTAAGACAACATGCATAAAGAGGATGATGTGGTCAAAATACTCATTTGCCTAATAATTCTGCACTCCCTGTAGTGCTTAGAGCTTTCAACTCTCAATTGTGAAGCTGGAGGGCTGTGTCTGGCTCAGGTAAGAACAAGAAGTTAAACTTTGGTTAAACAGGAAGACTCCTACTATCATAAGAGAGGGTACTTCTGGCACCATAATCAACCCTACAGTCCACAGAAATGGTTATGTTGCTTGGAGTGTTCCTCTAAATTACTTCAGTCTTCTGGGCACTTTTTCTCTTTTGAAGTTTTGATGCTGCAGCATTGGACTAAGCCATGCAGTGCAGGACTTAGGAAACGCACTGGCTGAGAGAAAGCACTCATTAAATGACATGGCCAGCCAATGACCCAATGGGAGTTAATGTTCTGTGCATGAATGCCTGGCATCCAGCAGAGAGCAACCCTTAAGTAAACTGCCAGACTATTTTAATTCACCTGTCTTCTAACGTCATTTTATTACCCATTGGTTTAGGAGATTTTAATTTGATATTGTTGCCACCATTCAATCATTTGTACATTTTGTGGTGATTCACATAAATGGTGTAACGGAACCGCTGGCACCCCGACCGGGTACCCTCCGCTGACGGATGCTCCTAGTGCTTTCCGAGGTCTCCAAGCACTCTGCCTGACACCATAACCACTGCAGACCCCACGAACCGCCGCAGCTTGGTTGGGGTCTCGCCGACTCCACCCACTCTGGACCCAAGACCAGGGTCCAGCTTCCAGTAGGTGGACCTCTCCGAATTCCAGAGAGCAGGAACAGGAACAAGCTCTTAGCAGAGCTCAGCGATTATACCCTGGGGAGTATAGTGATTATAGCAATCCCCAGAGAGTAGTTCTCCAATCCCCCAAACATGAGCCGAAACTTCACGAAGGTACAAGATGATCTGAGGTGCTGGCACACCCAGTCTGGTTTTTATTACAATCTTTGCCAATACAGGACCGCCCACAGGGAGGTATAAAACAACCAATAACATCCCAGTTACAACCCACAGATTCCCTCCCCTTATCCTGGGAGGTAACCCAATTACACATACAGTTAAAACATACTTTTTACCCAACTTTCATAACTCTAAAACCATACATCCATATTCACAATCAATCCATTTAGCGGAACAACATATTAAAAAATGGCACGAATCAGACCAGTGGTTCAAAAGTTAAGGGAAAGTCCTTTGTGACCAAATGAAGCATGGCTTTTCTGCACAAAACAAGTTCCACATAGTCTCTATCCTGGAGATAATTGGGAAGTAATCCAATTATCTCCAAGGACAGAGGCAAAACTCCACTAGCCACATGGCAGACAAAGGACAATAAAAGGCATAAAAATACATACTGTTACATTTATCACATAGAACCTATACATTTACAATTTACCGAACACATAATAGCATACATAATATTGAAGACAGCCTGAATGCAATCTGCTACACAGTCTTAAAGGGACATTGTTCCTAAAAGTCATAATATGTCCACGGATGGTTTTTAAAGGGCCAGCAGCAGCACCATACAAATCCAATATGCCCAAATGTTGCACCTGAAGGGCCAAATCTCCCAGGGACCATAGTCAACAGGTAAGAGGCTGGCAATCAGGCTCCTCCAACAGCCAGGGGTAAAGGGCAGCTTGTCACCAATAAATCCAGTGACAAAAGGCATTTCGTCACAAATGGGAGTAGTAACTAACCATATAGTGATTCGTTCATGATTGAAATTCATGCCATTGACTTTTGCAACCAAATATTGTCTGTTCCGAATCAACAAATGACCAAATCACATGGAAGAATTGTGTCCTTCATGCAATTCGGAACTTTGATTTGGTCATTTGGCGATTCGGTTGTTTGTTACTTGAACAAACTGCTGTATCAGCCAATCGCTGTGTCGGAATCGTGGTACATCCAAATACAAATGCAAAAGGTGCAAAGGCTAGTGCATATGAATTAACGGATGTACAGTAGTGGAGTAAGGATGGTTAAAGGATGTTCTAAACTATGCCAAGACCGCAAAAGTAATGATATATGAGTGTGGGATGGGATGTTTGTGTGTGGGGAAGAGATAGTACTTGTCCAGGATGCACAATATATTGGGTCATCTGTCCATTAAAAGGTGTGGTAAAATCTTTTAGCGTCATTCACTAAAGTAAGAATTCAAAGTGAAGCAAATGCTAGGCTAAAGTAGCTGAACTGAAATCATAGCTGGCAAAGAGATTTTTTCTAATCCACCTACTTTGGCCTAAAATATGAAATTTACCTTGAATTTTCCCTTTAGTTAACAGTCCTGTTTGTTGACATCTTGGAAGCTAAGCACAAATCTTCTGATTATTGAGATTGACAGTGTTCTACCAGTTAGAAAGGCCTAGAACCTCACTGGCTCAATTTAAAGTCTGAGACTGTTTCTCTTAAATTTGAACTTTAAATGCATTATTGAACTTTTGTTGGTACAGCTTTAACGGTCCTTTGATCCTCATTCCAGTTTGTCTTTGCTTCTTTTGTCTACAATGAAGTTCTTTAACATTGATGAATGATTTTTAGGTATATTAAATGTCGGTGGTCGATGCTTAAAACATTAGCCTGCACATCCCTCTTCATGGGATGTATTTTTTTTATAATAAAAATAAAACATGACAGCACAGTTAATTATGAATATAACATTTTTAATGGACAGAGAAGTTATATATCTGCCTGCTATATTAGTGTTAGAAGTCACGAATTGTAAAGAAACCATAATAAGGTTGTAATTGAATTTTAGAAATACTGATGCTGTATTTCATCTGGTTTGATTGCTTTACTGTTGAAGCAGTATCTTCAGGCTTTACTGGCAATTATCAAGAAGTGCCGATAATGGTACGACACAACACAAGAAGGATAAGAGAGCTGATGAAAAGGGTGTATGAGAAAATAGATCTTTGCTTCTTGAAATCGATTCTGTGGTTTTCCAATTTCCCCCATTAAGCATCAGCATGGGCTGTGAAATTGACCAGAGATTTTTAAAATGAAATTTGAAGACAATATGAAGAAAAAAAATCACACACCTTATAACCCATAAATACCTTACCAGTGAGTTCTGTGTGATAACTCTTAAGTCAAAAAGCACAATTTCATTCTTAGATTACTGTGCTGTAATTGAAAGGGATGATCAAGTCACAAAAAAAACCCAGAAATAGCTGTGTAATATTATTTACACTATAATATGAAGTGATGTTACCACAAACTATCTTATTTGTTTTTCACTCACAACTGGGAGAAGACTATCTTGACTGTAGTCTATGAGAAAAAAAATGGTTTCTTATAGCAAATTAATGCTTTTCCCTATTCCTATTCCCAGGACTCACATTATTTTGCTCTAGCAAAAAGGAGGGACCCTGAAAGACTGGGAAAATGACATGTCCTCACCCTTTTTCACCTCACACCCAATGCCAAAATCGAATAACCAGTAAATCAGGGAACATACAACGCGCTATTTGAGGCACCAAGAGGAAACCATAACAAGGCAACGACAATGGGGCTTAAACTTTATTTAAACACTGAGGTTAACACCGATTGGTCAACATAATCCCAGCGACCCCAAAAAGTGTGGGAATAGGATTGAAGGGATGACCTGGCAGTGTCAGAACAGGAAATAAAACTAAGTGTCATATCAGTATAAGTAGAGGCGTCCCCCTCTCTATCAGATGGCCTAAGAGCAATCACTCCCTGATCAGCCGTTTGGGAAGTCTAAATGTAACTTCCAATTAGGAAGTCAGAAGTGATCCGGGTGGTGGAACTTACTGAACGACACATGCAGCGCACTCAGGAAAGTCTGAGAAGGTAAGTACTGCGACAGTGCCCACCTGGTTCTTCTTTCATTCCTTAATGATGGCATAGGGGTGAGGTGAAAAAGGTGAGGACATGCCATTTTTCCACTCTAATCCCCATAGCCATAATTGGTGGGTGTTTGGGAGGTTATTATTATCTGTACACGACCCCTAACATACAAAACCACAGAATCCCTCAATTAACATGCTTATGGATACCCAGGTCTTTGGCACATAATTAATTAAAATACCATTTTGCATAAGCATACCATGAAATGTCCAACCCCCTCTTATGAAGAGTCTCTATTTTCTCAAATGCATCCAGTGCTAGGTGATGCTCTTTAATCATGCCACTGCTCCCAAATAACCCTTTCTTTACTCTATGCCACATGAAATATATGGGCATAGGTAGGTTGTTTTCCATAACCTTTCAAATGGATAGCTTAATTGTAAGTTTTCCTAACTGTAGTAAAACTGCAACTGCAATGATGGTTGGCATATAAAATTCTGCTACAGTTAGGCATACATCATAAAGTTATCCTGCTGTATTGGGAAAAATAAATTTTGCTCATTGATGGAAAATAAATTGTTTTACCTATACCTGGGTGTCAGTCTCATGTCCTGCTTTCTACTTCTGTATTTCTTATTACAAGCTAAAAGTATATACAGTATACATGGCATGAAACAATGAATGGTCAGTGGGCCTGATTATAATACAAGATACTCATGCATTCTAAGCACCTTCAATTTTTAATTGGGTTCCTAAATTAAAGATTGTCATGCACATCAGTTAACAGAAGACTAACTTACAGCATTACGAAATGTTATATGAAAAATTTTACTTTTGGTTCTGAGACTCCTATGATTGGTTACTTTTTCCGTTGATGAATACACCCCTAGACAAACTGTGTTTTATATATACAATGTACGACGCTTTAAACTTTTGAATGCTTATTGATAATCCATCTGAACTGGTGTGACTTCTTTAACCCCTTAAGGACACATGACGTGTGTGACATGTCATGATTCCCTTTTATTCCAGAAGTTTGGTCCTTAAGGGGTTAAAGGAACACTATAGTCACCTAAATTACTTTAGCTAAATAAAGCAGTTTTAGTGTATAGATCATTCCCCTGCAATTTCACTGCTCAATTCACTGTCATTTATGAGTTAAATCACTTTGTTTCTGTTTATGCAGCCCTAGCCACACCTCCCCTGGCTATGATTGACAGAGCCTGCATGAAAAAAAAAAACTGGTTTCACTTTCAAACAGATGTAATTTACCTTAAATAATTGTATCTCAATCTCTAAATTGAACTTTAATCACATACAGGAGGCTCTTGCAGGGTCTAGCAAGCTATTAACATAGCAGGGGATAAGAAAATCTTAATTAAACAGAACTTGCAATAAAGAAAGCCTAAATAGGGCTCTCTTTACAGGAAGTGTTTATGGAAGGCTGTGCAAGTCACATGCAGGGAGGTGTGACGAGGGCCCATAAACAAAGGGATTTAACTCCTAAATGGCAGAGGATTGAGCAGTGAGGCTGCAGGGGCATGTTCTATACACCAAAACTGCTTCATTAAGCTAAAGTTGTTCAGGTGACTATAGTGTCCCTTTAAGTATTCTCAACGGCTGAAGAGTTAAATGGAAAGCGGAAAGATCTTCTTTGTTATTGCGTAAGACCATGGCAGCGTAAAGGGGTTTCCAGACCCTGTAAAGATATTTCAGCCTATCACTCATCTAATCCAACAATGTTGTCAGTTATACCAGGTGACCAGTGTTATCTACGTGACCTACGAGAATGATTATCTCCAGGAGCTTTATCTGTGTATCATTTACTAATGAAAGACTCAATGATCATTCGAGACATTCAGTGCATGTTGGTGATATGGCTAGATGTATGCGTATCTTTTTTTTCTGGTCTTTTGCAGATATCGATTAGGCACACCTGGATAATAGTTTCAACGCCAGCCCAGCCTCTCCACAGTGACATTCATGTTTTTGCCTTTTTACCTCTCAGAATGCTGTAAGTGTATTATGTTTTTGTTAGCTCTCTTTGAGTAACCTGTCCTCTGTATTACTGACCTGACATTTTCTAATCAACCATTCATCTAATGGGAGTCAGTAAACGTATTCCTTACCTAATAGATATTAACAAAAAAAAAATCTAAATAAAAGATCTTTATGTATGTGTATGATCACATACCAGTAGTGTCACCCCTGTGCCCCTACATCAATTTTGTTGTACTTTTGTTGTCTAGTGTCTTGGTCCACTTCATTCTGAAAATGTTTGAACCTAGAATGATGCTGATTGTGACACTGGCTTCTTTTGTCTAACTTAGGCTGGGTTAGGACTTCAAAACCTTATCCCACGTAAACCTGCACCTCCCTGAGATTGGTGTCCTTTCATGGTCTTTCTTGTAAGCAGGTCATTATTAGCTAATATTGCCTTTTCTGGTTTTGACAAAGCCTTGTCCCTGACCTTGACTTTTGTCTCTTTCTGATCCATCTTGCCTTTGACCCTGATTTGTTATTGTTTGGTTTTCCTGACTTGGCTATGTTATTGACTTTGCTTTTGGATACCTGGCCGTAGCATCAATCCACTCTTAATCCAAGCCATTCTAAAGTCCAGTAATACGCCTTTCCTTTGCTCCTACTGTTTCTTTATTAGGAGGCTTATTTTTTGCCGAGGATTCCTCCACTGTTCCTGTCAATCTGGCGCAGAAATTGTGATATAGAAAGCACAGGATTGAATGAAATAAACTTTACATTTTGCCTCGGGACAATATTGTAAACTTTCCATACTAATCAGCATAATCTTCTGCACAGGTGAGTTTATTCATCTGCCTCCTTTTATCTGATTATTTTTGACATTTCTACTTATGTATACAATAACACATTTTTAGAATCACTTTTATAAAATATGCAGTATGTTTTGCCAGCAGGTGTTTGAAATTACGTGTATTAACATGCAGCAACAATCTTTTCAAACAGGTTTGTGGGATTATTATTTTTTTGTTAATCTTTTTAAGGTTTGTGGGATTAGATGCATTGATTTAAGGTAGCATGAGTGTCAACCAAACATAAGATAAAAACAATGGTTATTCTATAAACAAAAAAATTTTAAGTCTAAAATTAGAATGAATAAGACCATAAAATTGGTATGGGCCCCTGACATTTTATATAAACTAGAAGATAGAAAGAAATACTGTGTTGCATAAAACATAACTTCTATTATCAACAAAAACACACGTCACCAAAATCTGTATCGTGTTGACAACATTATGGAAAACCTAAAAGTTACTGAAAATTATCCAACTATTGCATCGATTTAATAAGATTTCCAAATGTTTTATCTACAAAAATTCCAATAGACTGTAATATATATAATTTTCAGTAAATAAATAATTTGGAAAGTTTCTATATCAGTCTTGAATCATTTCAAAAGTTTATAAAATCGAGTCCCAAGAGTATAGTTTTCTCTCAAATGCACCAATCCAAGCCTCTTTAAGATACAGTGATACTCAAGACTGGTATGAAGCATATTATAATTTGGTCTTAAAGGGTTACTCCAAGCCCCAACAGTACACAAAGATGGTGGGTAGTGCAGTAGTGTAAAGTGAACTCATGTATAAACAATTAAAAAGTGAACACTCTGGTCAAAGGTAAGTGAGCAGGTAATATATAAACATTTACCATATAGTAATATGTCTAAAATATCTCTGAAAAGTGCTGGACATAGTGCAATACAGTATTTACTACCATTCACATTTTATGAGCCTGTATAAAACTGCCTCAAGTATAACAGCATAGGTGGGATATAGATGTTCTTCAAGTCAGGTTTCTGATGTATAATTCTCATGGAAAGAGAAGGAAGCAGCAGGCACCAAGTTAAAGTAGAATTCACAAAATGTATTACTTAACTGAAAAGTCCTTACATATAAGTAAGCTTGGTGCAATAGCAAAGTCTCTCCAGAGTGTCTCCAATTTAGGAATTCACAGTAAACGGTAAGTAACTATAACGCAAACAGTACAGTGAGTGAGGGCACCAAATTCACATTTTGCTCAATTATAAGCTTGTCAGAATTTACTTACCATTATTGCTGCCGAGGTTGGTAAATACATATGTGTCAGAATAGTTATATTCTCAACATTTAGAGTGTACTATGGAATAACCTTTCTTTTATGTCTTTCTTATGCCTTTCTTTTATATCGTCCCTATCTCTCTACTCTCCTGTAGGGCAAGATTAAGATGTATCATAAGGTTTACTGGATGAGTTAATTCTACTTTGATGTCTGAGCTTGAGGATTGGTAGGAGCATGTAAGAGAAAATTATACTCTTGGTCTTTGATTTAATACATTTGGTCAAGCTTCTTAAATCTGCCATGTCACCATCTAGGGACTTTGCCAAATTTGATCCCCAACAGTGGCATCCCTGCTGGGGGTCCAGTGGCACAGGTAAAGGTGAGATTTAATTACCTGAACCTGTCCCTCGTGGGCGAGGCAGACTTGTTCCAGTGGGTCCTCTTCTGCGCCAGGACCCATAAAGATTCTATCTTTATCAAATACTATTTTTTATTGGGGAGTAGGGGGTGAGTGACAGTGAGACCTTAATATATAGTGGAAGATGAAATACCTTAAAGCCGCTCTGTCATTTTTGAGCATTACATCAACAAATATTTTTTATAAATCCCTTTTGACTGTTTTGGAATTTCTATTTAAAGTTCCAACACAATCAAATGTCTACATTAGACAAATTACTTTGTGTCACGTAAGTGCCAATCTTTGGCAATGCTAAATAAGGCTTTATTGTCACTATCCATTCAGACTAGAGCAAACAGAGGCATGGGCAGGGTACCAAATTTTAAAAAAAGTCTTTCTTCTTGGGCACTGGAAATTATACAACTAGCGGCTGATTTCTGTTCTGAATAGTCTGATACCACAAGGACACGTGTCCCTTTTGACACATTTGTGACACTTGGAGAAGATCTTATATTTCAATGGGACATGGTGAAGTGTAAAACAAATACACATGTGAGCTATGCTTGGTGCGAGTGGTAGTATTGAGGCAGCCGGTCCCTGTGTCCAGATCACGCAAATGACACAAATTTGAAAAGATAAATAAGTGCAATAGACAAGAAATGGAAGTACAACTTAATTTGGTGAATTAATGAGATGTTATTCAGTAACACTAAATAACTGACCATAAAATCTTTCTTTTAGCATACTGTAGGTTGTCTAGACATTTTCACTGTCCTTCTGTCTCTCTCTCTCTATTTTTGAGGCTGTTGGGACATGGCAGATTAAGTACTGTCGTTCCTGCGCAGAAGGACCGCCACTGGCAAAACCGCATGTATACAAGATTCAAGTCAATCGTTTTGGTTTTTTTTCAGTGTGTTTATAAAAGGATTCACTTATCTGCTTATTTGGGTTAAGCTCTGGTTTCCTTTCAGTTTATTCATTTTGGATTTAAACTTGCCATATTTCTATAAAAATACACGAATAAAGAGATTCATGTTAGTTTATTTCACACAAAAAAAAACCGCACAATGAGATGCCTAGAATTATTTAGCCTCCTTTCCTTCAAATGCTCAGTGACAGGATTATTTCCTCAACCAATTGTCCTTTGTTCGAGGAGAACATATGCAGGATTTGTTCCACTCAACAAATTCAATGCATAACAAAGCTTACCTGGAGGAGAGCTGTTCAACAGGAGGGGGTTTTAAAATCTAATAGTGGAACAGAAATTGAGAATCTCCCCTGTGCCCAAGGTCACTGGTGTGTAAAAGCCTTAGCTGTCATTTTTGCATGTCAATACATGAGTGCGGAACTGGCCTTTGGCAGCTATATGTGATAACATAGCTGGAAGTCATGGAAGAAAAGACATAGCTAAAAAAAAGAGGATTGAAAGCTTGTCATATTTCTAAGCAGTCTTACTGTGATTGAAAATGAATGCATTGAAGTATGGCATTCTGTTCACTTGTACAGTCGTGTATAGGGTTGCCACCTTTTTTGGCAAAAAATACCAGCCGTGCTAAGTTGCATAATTAATTACATTTTCATGACATCGCATGCTATGACATCACAGTATGTAAATCACAAGGAGTGACATATGAATAAAAAATATATTTGGAAAGAAAAAATGCTGTAGATAACACACACACACACACACACACAAACTACTTTTGTTTAATTCTGCTGTATAGAGGGATTGCTCTGCAGTTTAGGGAGCCTGGACTGCCCTTCTGAGCGGTCACTCAATGGATTCAGCAGTATACAAATACACGGATATATTCTCTAAACACCAAATTGTAATAAATTACAAGCTTAATTTCAAAATGTAGGTTCAAATAGCCTATGCCTAAGCTGAATTGGAGAATTTTATCAAACCAATTATTTTTGTCTATAATTTACACTTAATATTTCAATATACTACTTTCATAGTTCAATGAATAAATCACTGTAGTTTATTCCCTAAGCTAAAGGATTTAGCGTAGAGAATTGAAAACCAAACTATAAAGTTAAAGCCAAAGTAGTTGATTTGGGAAACTTCTCCAGTTCTGTCATAGTCCCAGTATGACTATTTATTGTTTGCATATTTCAGTTTGTTTTGATGTTGCTTTGTGTGAATGCATTTGTGTATTTAAGAATGTAGGGGTGAATTTTAGAAGGTATGTTATAGGCACACTACAGACACATGAATCATTTCAGTTTGTAATTTAAAAATAAATAAAATTGGGGGCGGAGCCAGCGCCCAAGCGAGACGGTCGCACTCACAGTAAGCTCTGGGCCGTCGCCTACTTCCAGGGCATATACAGCAACTCACGGGGCTCGTACACGCCCTAACACAGGCTCCAATGGGCCCACAGAACATGGGTGGACGCTCCAAAAAGCAGCGTGATGATCCTGGGCCCGGCTGCCGAGATATAGTGAGTTTATTCAGACAGTCACAGCAACTCGCGCTTGAAACGGTCTGAACTAACTTTTTGTTTCCTTCATATCTTACTTGACAGTTCTTGGTTCCTATATTACCATGTTTTTTTCTAATGTTTCTAAGTTTGGTTACTTTTTTTTTCTGGCTCCGTAAGTAACCTTACTAAGCTGTTGCACCGCCACGTTTCACGCCCTCATATATGCACATATTAATGCCGAAACTGACACATTTATACCAGTCCTTGCGAAGGCTCATGGCACACACTAAGCACAACATAAGTCTTCTTAATGTTATCCGACTATACATACTTTGAATGCAGAGGATGTATTGTTTACAGTTTATTTTTTATTTTTTAAGATTTCAGTTAAGCTCGTATTTTTATATCAAAACCTCATGTCACATATATCAACCTGATGTTTTAGTTGTCACGAACATATGGCTAATGTTTTAACCCCTTAAGGACAGAGCTTCAGAAGCTTGACTTACGCTTAATGACACAAGCAATTTTTGCATTTTCTTGCTGTTTGCGTTCAACTGCAATTTGCATCTCTCTCATTTATTGCACCGGCACATATTATATACTGTTTTTTAAAGGACAGAAAGGGCTTTAATTTGATATAACATATATATATATAAATGCTTACTTATTATAAAAAAAATACAGAAAAATGCAAAAAAAATGAAAAATATTGTTTTTTTTACAGTTTTTGCAATAATAATGTGTGCATAATTAGTGCAGGTTAAGGAAAGTAATTAAAAATAAATTCATTTATTTGTTCTGATTTACAGAATATATAATGTGTCTGGGATTTTAAGTTTTTTTTGGTAGTTACAGGTCACAAAGCACAAGGAGTAAAATAAAATTTTAATGTGGAGCGATTTTAGAATTTGGTATGTTTGTCTTGTAAGCCTAATAGCCATAAAAGAAAACAAAATTGCCACACAAAAGTATATATTTATATAAAGTAGACACCACAGGCTATTTACCTAAGGTTGTTTTGACACTTTCTACGTAGCCATTTTACCGCCAACCTCTGCTAAATATTGGAGTAAAATTGTGTTTTTTGGGGGTTTTCGCACACAAACTTATAACAAAGAACTTCTCAAATGTATTTTGTAAAGTTGGTGTGTGCTATTCCTGTACAAAGTTTTATTATGTGTTCAGTTACTTCTGCTGAGTACAACGGTACCCCCATTGTATGTCGTTGGCACTATTTCGTGAAGTTACAGTGCCATATAGGAGACCTATCCATTTCAGTATTCACAGTAGAATTTTGAGAGACGGATTTAATGAGCCTATGTGTCCATTTGGGGTATTATAACAGTTTGACTGTTAAAAAAAAACCCACAAAGGCCTACCATTTGTAAAAGTAGACACTCCAGGGTATCTCATAAGGTGCATATTGTGCCTTAACATGCCCCCATTATTTCACCAATATATGCCAAAGTATGTGGTAAAAAATTATTTTGTGCGTTTTTTACATATGGATTGCATTTTTGCTAGGCATTGTGTATATTTCACATGTGCCACTAAGTTCAAACCCCCCAAATTATGCTCAGCTAAGTCTTCTGAGTAAAATGACACCCCCATTGTATGTCTTTGGCACTATTTCGTGAAGCTACAGTGCCATATAGGAGACCTATTCATTTCAGTATTCACAGTAGAATTTTGAGAGACGGATTTAATGAGCCTATGTGCCCATTTGGGGTATTATAAAAGTTTGACTGTTCAAAAAAAAACCACAAAGGCCTACCATTTGTAAAAGTAGACACTCCAGGGTATCTCATAAGGTGCATATTGTGCCTTAACATGCCCCCATTATTTCACCAATATATGCCAAAGTATGTGGTAAAAAATTATTTTGTGCGTTTTTTACATATGGATTGCATTTTTGCTAGGCATTGTGTATATTTCACATGTGCCACTAAGTTCAAACCCCCCAAATTATGCTCAGCTAAGTCTTCTGAGTAAAATGACACCCCCATTGTATGTCTTTGGCACTATTTCGTGAAGCTACAGTGCCATATAAGAGACCTATCCATTTCAGTATTCACAGTAGAATTTTGAGAGACGGATTTAATGAGCCTATGTGTCCATTTGGGGTATTATAACAGTTTGACTGTTCAAAAAAAAAACCACAAAGGCCTACCATTTGTAAAAGTAGACACTCCAGGGTATCTCATAAGGTGCATATTGTGCCTTAACATGCCCCCATTATTTCACCAATATATGCCAAAGTATGTGGTAAAAAATAATTTTGTGCGTTTTTTACATATGGATTGCATTTTTGCTAGGCATTGTGTATATTTCACATGTGCCACTAAGTTCAAACCCCCCAAATTATGCTCAGCTAAGTCTTCTGAGTAAAATGACACCCCCATTGTATGTCTTTGGCACTATTTCGTGAAGCTACAGTGCCATATAGGAGACCTATCCATTTCAGTATTCACAGTAGAATTTTGAGAGACGGATTTAATGAGCCTATGTGTCCATTTGGGGTATTATAACAGTTTGACTGTTCAAAAAAACCCCACAAATGCCTATCATTTGTAAAAGTAGACACTCCAGGGTATCTCATAAAGTGCATATTGTGCCTTAACATGCCCCCATTTTTTCACCAATATATGCCAAAGTATGTGGTAAAAAATAATTTTGTGCGTTTTTTACATATGGATTGCATTTTTGCTAGGCATTTTGTATATTTCACATTTGCCACTAAGTTCAAACCCCCCAAATTATGCTCAGCTAAGTCTTCTGAGTAAAATGACACCCCCATTGTATGTCTTTGGCACTATTTCGTGAAGCTATAGTGCCATATAGGAGACCTATCCATTTCAGTATTTACAGTACAATTTTGAGAGATGGATTTAATTGGCCTATGCTTCAATTTGGGGCATTATTGCAGTTGGAAAGTTAAAAAAAAAAACCACGAAGGCCTACCATTTCCTAAAGTAGACACCCCAGGGTATTTCAAAAGGCATATTTTAAACCTTAGCGTAGGATCATTTTTTTGTTAGTTTGTACCAAGTCTAGTTACAATTAGCATTTTTTCTGCCTTTTTGACACACACTTGGAGATGTTACTGTATTTTTTGTAATCCTTATGTGTGCTATGGCAGTAGAACACCTAATATGTTGCTCAGCTATGTCCTCTTAGTGCAGCAATACCCCCATGTGTACCCTTTTTGGGGATATGTGGATGTTGAAGGGGCACATTGGAGACCAAGCCATATCAGTTTTTAACGAACTTTGAATTTTGACGCTCGGCCCATGTGCAATTTCCAAGCATCTTAGCAGGTTTTAAGTTCAAACTACCCCACAAAGGCCTACCATTTCTTAAAGTAGACACCCCAGGGCATTTCAAAAGGCATATTTTAAACCTTAGCGTAGGATCATTTTTTTGTTAGTTTGTACCAAGTCTAGTCACAATTAGCATTTTTTCTGCCTTTTTGACACACACTTGGAGATGTTACTGTATATTTTGTAATCCTTATGTGTGCTATGGCAGTAGAACACCTAATATGTTGCTCAGCTATGTCCTCTTAGTGCAGCAATACCCCCATGTGTACCCTTTTTGGGGATATGTGGATGTTGAAGGGGCACATTGGAGACCAAGCCATATCAGTTTTTACCGAACTTTGAATTTTGACGCTCGGCCCATGTGCAATTTCCAAGCATCTTAGCAGGTTTTAAGTTCAAACTACCCCACAAAGGCCTACCATTTCTTAAAGTAGACACCCCAGGGCATTTCAAAAGGCATATTTTAAACCTTAGCGTAGGATAATTTTTTTGTTAGTTTGTACCAAGTCTAGTTACAATTAGCATTTTTTCTGCCTTTTTGACACACACTTGGAGATGTTACTGTATATTTTGTAATCCTTATGTGTGCTATGGCAGTAGAACACCTAATATGTTGCTCAGCTATGTCCTCTTAGTGCAGCAATACCCCCATGTGTACCCTTTTTGGGGATATGTGGATGTTGAAGGGGCACATTGGAGACCAAGCCATATCAGTTTTTACCGAACTTTGAATTTTGACGCTCTGCCCATGTGCAATTTCCAAGCATCTTAGCAGGTTTTAAGTTCAAACTACCCCACAAAGGCCTACCATTTCTTCAAGTAGACACCCCAGGGCATTTCAAAAGGCATATTTTAAACCTTAGCGTAGAATCATTTCTTTGTTAGTTTGTACCAAGTCTAGTTGCAATTAGCATTTTTTTCTGCCTTTTTGACACACACTTGGAGATGTTACTGTATATTTTGCAATCCTTATGTGTGCTATGGCAGTATAACACCTAATATGTTGCTCAGCTATGTCCTCTTAGTGCAACAATGTGTCACGGGCAACGCTGTCACGGATTCCAAAACACAGACAGACCACAAAGAGAGAGAACACAGAGAGAGAAACTTGTAATACCGGTCCTTAGAATGGCCGGGCTATACAAGCAGAGAATAGTCAAGGTACAAGCCGAAGTCAAAGGGGTAAAGAGAAACGGAACAACGATAGGACAAGCCGAGGTCAAGGATCAGAGAAGACAGGATAAACGGGAGACAAAGCCAAGATTTGGTAACCAGACAGTTGACTATTCGGCCTGGGTGTGCTTATTCGGCCTGGGTGTGGAAAACTTTAAAACAATGGCCAATACATAGGCCGGGCTGAGAGGGGCAATCAGGGCAGTAATAGCTTGTCTCAACTCTTACGCCCCTCTTGTAACACACCCTGCACCTTTTCTGGGGGTTTTGTTTTTTAGAGGTTGGTGGAATCTTAAAGCAGAAGTGACCTGCCTCAATTCTTCTGCTAGGCTCCACTGATGGTCCCCCTCTGTGGCACTCAAGTAACCCAGAAATGAGCTGAAATTGAAATGAAAGGAAAGTGCATTTCAGCTCAGCATTTGCCTTTTTAAAAATAATAAAGGCATTGTGGACTGCCGTCTGCATTATATATATGCCCACTTTTTTGTACCATGCCCTGGTTTTGCGCATGATTAGATACGGCTGCATTAGTTGATCGGATAGATCAACTCCCCCCATGTGCCGATTATATTGCTGAATGCAGACTGGCACCCGTTTATGTTCCTCTCTGCCACGAACTGCGACCCTGCGAGTGTTTTCCCCATGGATCGTAGTTAGGATGAAAACCTCCTTTTTATCGCGGTACTTGAGTGCCAGCAGTTCATTCTGGCAGAGAGCTGCTGTTTCCCCCTTTTTTAATTTTTTTTCTGCTAGAGCCTTTGGGAAACCTGTGCGACTCTTCCTGATAGTGCCACAGGCCACGGTCTCAAAACAGTACAGCATTTGTAAGAGTGGGATGCTGTTATAAAAGTTATCGATGTATAAGTGATAACCTTTGTTGAGTAATGGCATTATTAAGTCCCAGACAATTTTCCCACTTGTCCCTACTGTATCTGGGCAACCTGGGGGATCAAGGTGGCTATCCCTTCCTTCGTATACACGGAAGGTGTATACATAGCCACTGCCACTTTCACATAATTTATAGAATTTTATCCCATACCGGGATCTTTTGGATGGGATGTATTGTCTAAATCCCAGTCTTCCCTTATATTTCATGAGGGACTCATCAATTGAAATTTGTTTTTTGGGGGTGTAAATAGTGGCAAATTTTTCATTTAAGTGGGTAATTAGAGGGCGTATTTTATAAAGAATGTCATACTGCGGATGACCTTTTGGGGGGCACTTCATATTGTCATTAAAATGCATAAAACGCAGTATGTCCTCATATCTCTCCCTATGCATAGTCTGGGAAAAATGGGGGTATTAAAAATAGGATTTTTAGTCCAGTACATTCTAATTGTGGGCTTTTTAACTACCCCCATTAACATGGTCAGTGCCCAGAATTGTTTAATTTCTGGCACACTGGTTGGGTACCATCTCTCTGTCCTGGCGATTCGGGAGTCTTGGTTGCGTGCAAGATATTGCTCCGCATACAGATTCGTCTGGGTAACTACCTCCCCAAAAAAATCATCCCCCAAAAACAGCTCCATACAATCCAGCGCATTATAGCCAGACAGGTCAGCCTGTATGCCAGGATTGGCAGTGAACACTGGGATGTCTGGCGAAAAATGATTAGGGGGTACCCAGTCATCTGCGCCATATTGAACATTAGGGGAATCAGCGATTTCCTCTGATTTTACTGCACTATCTGGCACATAGTCCCTGTCCCCTGCGTCACTCCCTGCGTCACTCTCTGAGGCAGTGTCGGTCGCCTCTGAGTCGGCGGCTAACAGGGCATAAGCCTCCTCTGCGCTATACTTTCGCAACATTTTTAATACAGTTAACACAGCTAAGAAAACTTTAACTAAATAACTAAACTTGTTTTTTTTTTTTTTTTTTAACCCCTAACTAAATTCCCCAAATTACCACTAAATTCCACCCACCAACTAACTAAATCACAAATTAATAAAATAAAATAATAAAATTTAACCCCTTAGGGTTACAAAAAAAAAAATTTAACCCTTAAGTGTAAAAAAAAAAATAGATCACAGTAAAGTACTGTGACCTGTATATTGATCACTGCTAGCAGTGATCAAGCAGCAGGGAAAGGGTTAATATTTTTTTTAAGGAAGGGGAAAGGGATTAGGAACTTTTTAAAGATATTCACTATTCTTCTGGAACACAATGTTGCAACGATCCGTCTCTCTCCACTTCACAAACCCACACGAGGTGGAGGGAGGCGGATCAGATATCCCAGCAGTATTGTGACCGCTGTGACTGGCTGTTACAGCGATCACATGTGCTGGGACATCGCGATTTGCTGTTGCTGGTCTGCCCCTGACTCAGAGGGACCCAGCAACAGCGTTAACCCCGCAATCGCCGGCACTGCGCGATCGCGGCGTTAATTTTACCGCGTGACGGACGAGGTCCGTCACCCGTCGTTAAGGCCATCCCCAGGATGACGGACCTCGTCCGTCACCCGTCGTGAAGGGGTTAACATATCAGTCGATTATATTACATTGTGCCTGCTTATGGCTATGTGGTGCTATCCCAATGTTGTATTTATGTCATATGAACAAAAATAAAGAAATAAGAATAAGAAAAAAAAAGTTTATAAAAGTGCAGATTTCAATAGAAATTGACACTTTTACAAGTGGACGCCGAAAGATCTTCCGACTGTCACTCATACAGCCAGGATATTTTCTTCCTCATTTGTTAGCTTGACAGAGCACACCTGCCTTCCCCCTTCTCAATGAGCAGTACTATAGCTCATTGAGAAGTATTGGAAATCATGTGTAATTTCATCCTACCTCTCCTTCACTCCTCATGTCCAGTTGATCACCAAATCCTGCCGCTGCCAAAGCAAAAACATTGCGTGCATCCACCCCTACTTAACGCCATGTGGTCCATGCCACTGTCCTCTCTCGCCTTGACTATTGCAATCCATTCCTCAGTGGTCTTACGTGCTCCCAACTTGCCCCATTGTAGTCTATAATGAATGCGAGGCTTATCTTCCTGTCCGCCCGCACCTCCCACGCCTCACCCTTCTGTCAGTCCCTGCATTGGTTTCCCATAAGATATAGGCTTAATATAAAATTCTGGTTCTTGCTTTCTGGTTCTTGCTTTCAAATCTCTACATAATGCTCCAAATCTCCTCATTAATGTCTCTCAACCTGTTAACCCCTATCTGTGCCCCTACACCTGTTAAAACCCTTATGTGTCTCTTAACCTGTGAACCCCCATCTGTGTCCCTACACCTGTTAAAACCCTTATGTGCCTTTCTTCCTGTTAACACCCATCTGTGTCTCTCCACTTGTTAAACCCCATCTGTGTCACTCCACATGTTAACCCCCACCTGTTAAAACCCACATGTGTCTCTCCACTTGTTAAACCACATTAGTTTCTCTCTCCACATGTTAACCCCCACATGTGTCTATCCTGTTAACCTTCATCCATGTCTGTCCTGTTAACCCCATCTGTAACAGAACTCCTTGTACCCTGGCTGAGTACCTCCATCAAGTTTGCTTGCTAGTTGTAACTGGGACAACTGGATCGTTTCAGCCCCAGTCACCGGAGCTTGACTGGCGTCTACACGGAACTCTCCCACCCTACAGCAGGGTAGCATGCTATGGTCCCAAAGTGATCAGGCTCTCCTGCAGAGTGTATAGCTTTTTAGATGTCTCACCCAAACACTAGCCAAGACTTAGTGAAGGATGAATAAGAACTGGGTTTATTGAGTGAACCACAGGTTTATATACACAGACCCCCAGCATTGGGGTCTCTATTTAAAACACAGTAAACCCTGCATTGGTGCCTCTGGGTCGGGGAGATAATTATATTGTTTCTCGCTAAGCAGATTAAATCCCAGACACACTAACACAATTATCCCCTGCACACAAGAGAAACCTTAAAAACACAAAACACATAGAAAACAGTAATGCATCCCTAATGAGTTACTTCACACCATCTGTGTCTCTCCTTCTGTTAACCCCCATCTGTGTCTCTTCATTTGTTATCCCCACCTGGGCATCTCCCCTTGTTAACCCCCATCTGTGTCTCTCTCTACCTGTTAATCCCCAGTTGTGTCTCTCCGCCTGTTAATCCCCATCTGTGTTTCACTCTACCTGTTAACCTCCATCTGTGTCTCTTCATTTGTTATCCCCATCTGGGCATCTCCCCTTGTTTACCCCCATCTGTGTCTCTCTCTACCTGTTAATCCCCATCCATGTCTCTCCACCTGTTAAACTCCATCTGTGTCTCTTCACCTGTTAACCCCCATCTTTGTCTTTTCATTTGTTATCCCCATCTCTGCCTCTCCTATTTTTAACCCTTATTTGTGTCTCTCTCTACCTGTTTATCCCCATCTGTGTCTCTCCATCTGTTAACCCCCACCTGTGTCTCTCTACACCTGTTAACTCCCAATTGTGTCTCTCCACATGTTAACCCCCCTCTGTATCTATACTGTTAACCTTCATCTATGTCTGTCCTGTTAACCCACATTGGTGTCTCTCCTCCTATTATCCTCCATCTGTGTCTCTTCACCTGTTAACCCATATCTGCGTCTCTTAATTTGTTATTCCCATCTGTGCCTCTCCTCTTGTTAACTCCCATCTGTGTCTCTCTCCACCTGTTAATCCTCATCTGTGTCTCTCCATCTGTTAATCTGTGTCTATCCTGTTAACCCTCTTCTGTGCTGGTCCTCCTGTTATCCCCCATCTGTGTCTCTTTGCCTGTTAAAAACCATCAGTGTCTCTCCACTTGTTATTCCCATCTGTGTCTCTCACCTTGTTAATCCTCATTTGTGTCTCCCTTCACCTGTTAATCACCGTCTGTTAGTGATGTCCCGAACGTTCGCTGGCGAATAGTTCCTGGCGAACATAGCGTGTTCGCGTTCGCCACGGATGGCGAACATATGCGATGTTCGGTCCGCCCCCTTTTCGTCATCATTGAGTAAACTTTGACCCTGTACCTCACAGTCAGCAGACACATTCCAGCCAATCAGCAGCAGACCCTCCCTCCCAGATCCTCCCATCTCCTAGACCGCATACAATTTAGATTAATTCTGAAGCTGCATTCATTTATTTATTTTTTGTATTTTTTTTTCCCTCCATAGCCGGTAACCTGTGTTTATTATACATCATCCCCCCCATAGCCAATAACCTGTGTTTATTATACATTATCCCTCCCATAGCCAGTAACCTGTGTTTATTATAAATTATCCCCCCATAGCCAGTAACCTGTGTTTATTATAAAATATCCTCCCCATAGCCAGTAACCTGTGTTTATTATACATTACCCCCCATAGCCAGTAACCTGTGTTTATTATACATTATCCCCCCACAACCAGTATCCTGTGTTTATTATACATTATCCCCCCACAACCAGTAACCTGTGTTTATTATACATTATCCTCCCCATAGCCAGTAACCTGTGTTTATTATACGTTATCCTCCCATAGCCAGTAACCTGTGTTTATTATACATTATCCCTCCATAGCCAGTAACTTGTGTTTATTATACATTATCCCCCCATAGCCAGTAACCTGTGTTTATTAAACATTATCCCTCCCATAGCCAGTAACCTGTGTTTATTATAAATTATCCCCCCTAGCCAGTAACCTGTGTTTATTATACATTATCCACCCCATAGCCAGTAACCTGAGTTTATTATACATTATCCCCCATAGCCAGTAACCTGTGTTTATTATACATTATCCTCCCATAGCCAGTAACCTGTGTTTACTATACATTATCCCCCATAGCCAGTAACCTGTGTTTATTATACATTATCCCTCCATAGCCAGTAACCTGTGTTTATTATACATTAGCCCCCCATAGCCAGTAACCTGTGTTTATTTTACATTATCCCCCATAGCCAGTAACCTGTGTTTATTATACATTAGCCCCCATAGCCAGTAACCTGTGTTTATTATACATTATCCCTCCATAGCCAGTAACCTGTGTTTAGTATACATTATTCCCCCCCATAGCCAGTAACCTGTGTTTATTATACATTACCCCCCATAGCCAGTAACCTGTGTTTATTGTACATTATCCTCCCATAGCCAGTAACCTGTGTTTATTATACATTATTCTCCCATAGCCAGTAACCTGTGTTTATTATACATTATCCTCCCCATAGCCAGTAACCTGTGTTCTTTATACATTATCCCCCATAGTAATTTATCGTTGGACCTAGGCAGCATGATGTCTTAGGCCGGCCCAGAGAGTGAGTGAGTGAGTTAGTGAATAATATAATATATATGTTCAGGGGGGCGTGGCCTGAACCTCAGCGGGAGAAGTCGCATGTAACAGCAGCTCCGCGCCGAAAGGCCTAAAAGGTGCAATTGCCCCACATATAATTGGCAAAAACAAGCTAAAACGAGGATCATGTCTTACCCTAAACCAAAGAGGCAAACGGAGAAGGCGGACAAGGCGCAATTCTTCGCTCCGAAACAAAGCGCGCCCAAAGAAGCCTCCCAGTCGGCGGGAAACCAAGATAGCGCCGATGATACCCACGAGTCAGCTGCCTGCGTGAGTACTGACCAGGGACAGCTAACCCAAGAAATTATGCAGGGAATGTTGGACGCGATGTCCGCTAAGATTATGAAAAGTGTGCAGACCTCTATAGGAGACCTGCGCAGAGAGCTGGGGGATCGCGGCTAGAAGAAAAAATCACCAGCGCAGAAGAGGCATATAATGAAATGGAGGACAAACTAGCGCAAATGGCGGAGCGCATTACGGCACAGGAGATAAAGCAGGCTGATATGGAGGACAGGAGCCGCCGAAATAATTTGAGGTTGAGGGGAGTAGCTGAGACTGTGGGAATAAACGATTTAATGGCACATGTCACTGAATATCTGAGGGCACTTGTGCCCGACATGCCACAAGACACACTCCTCTTTGATCGTATACATAGGACGGCGAGGCCCAAATTCCTACCATCGGATGCACCCAGGGATATACTGGTGCGCATGCACTACTACCACACCAAAGAGGCCATTTTGAAGAGCAGCAGAACCCGCAAAGACCTGCCAGAACGCTACCAGAGTATCATGCTATTCGCAGACATCTCGGCTTTCACGCTCAGGAAAAGAAGGGAATACTAGGAAATCACCACAGCGCTCAGGGAGCAAAGAATCGTGTACCGCTGGGGATACCCAGTCAAGCTGCTAATACAGAGAGCAGGGAAAACTACAACAATCTTCACTCCGGAGGAAGGCACATGCTTACTGAAGGATTGGGGTATAACATCTGCATCTCAGAACAACAAGCAAAAGGAACCGAGAAGGCTAGTACCGGACTGGAAGAGGGCCAAGCATTCATAATGTGCAAGGACATGTAGCCGCTGACGAATTACTGGACAATGCTAAGACGAGCCGCAAATATTAACGCAGAAACCATGAATATGTTATAACTCATGTATATGTTGAGCCTATCCCACTGTTCACAAAATGTTAAGTCTTTTTATTAGATGACTAGAGATAAGGGGGAGAGCGACT
The DNA here is from genome assembly GCF_036172605.1 of Pelobates fuscus. NCBI lineage: Eukaryota > Metazoa > Chordata > Amphibia > Anura > Pelobatidae > Pelobates > Pelobates fuscus. The sequence continues at coordinate 151,364,768 of NC_086323.1, forward strand.
GCCTTTGGGGTGTAAAGAAGTGCCCAGAATTAAAAGGGGGGAACCAGATTTTGAGGGGATTGAGATCCCAAGGAGGTGTATCACAACACACACAAAAAAACAAAAAAATTAAACAAAAAAAAAAAAAAATTTAAAAAAAGGGCCATAGACAAAATGGCCTACGCGGAGCGCACAATGTTCCAGGCTTAGGAGCACAAAGTTCCTACCCCCACGGCACTTACATGAAGTGCCTAGCCATAGGCAAAGCAATGTTTGTTATTGTATATACTTTCTTTAATGTTTGGTTCTGTTTTCAAGCTGTCATACTCAGTGGAACGTGGCAGGTTGCCCAAAACGCTGAGGACTATGTTAGGGACCGGGTGGGCGGCCCCACTCACACCTTTGAGGAGTCACAAGCCTTTACAGGCAAAAGAGGTAACGTAAACCCCAACTTACGCCAAAAGCCCTGTGGAACAACCACACTGACCCAAGAGGTTGGCCAACTCCGCTTGATAACACTGGGAGGAGAGGGCCACCACGCAACAATTAGACACTCACAATACTCAGCACACCCATTCATGCTAGACCCAACATGAAAATATCTACACACAATGTAAGGGGATTGAATATCCCAGCGAAAAGACATCTACTAACCCGAGAACTACAGAAACAAGGTGCGGATGTGGTCTGTCTACAGGAGACCCACTTCCGCACGAATGATCATTTGCAGGTATTAGCTAGGGAATACCCACACCAGTTTCACTCCACCTCCCCAACGAAGTCCAAAGGTACATCTATATTGATAAGTAAACATGTATCCTTTTCACTAAAATCGCAACACATGGACGTACTGGGCAGATACGTAGCGATAGTGGGAACACTCAATGACATTGAGTACACAATTGCCAGCATATACGCACCAAACCAAAATCAAAGGAACTTTCTGCACAAGATCTGTCAAACCCTAACACCAATAAAACGAGGGATAACACTGATATGCGGGGACTTTAATCACATCCTTGACCCAACTATGGACACGACTGCACATAGACCTAGCGGTAGATATAGGACCCTTAGGCGCCAAAGCAAAGCCATCCAGACTCTTCTACACAACTACCACTACTACGACACGTGGAGAATGACACATCCCTCGGAAAAAGCATACACGCATTTCTCACACGTCCATAACTCATACTCCAGAATAGATGGGTTTCTTATATCGGGCACTCACCTAAACCAGATCATGACATGTGACATAGCTCAAATCACATGGTCGGATCACGCCCCAGTACTCCTGGAAATGAAAGATCTATATGACTTCAAACACCGTAGCCCCTGGAGAATTAACGACTCCATCCTCCACGACCCACAGTTCGTGGCCGAGCTATCCACCCAATTAAACCAGTACTTCAAGGAAAACGAGACCCCGGACGTCTCATCCACAACTGTCTGGATGGCTCACAAACCAGTGGTGAGGGGCCTATTGATACAGTGGGCATCGTACCTCTGCAAAAGGGCACAAAAAATTACACTTGACTTGCAGAAAGAACTTTATGACATAACTTGCCAAAACCAACTCTCCCCTACCGACGAAAAATGAAAGCGCATACTCCAAATCACCAGAACTCTTAATAACCAAGCCCTAGACCAAACAGAGTGTATTATGCAACGCCTAAAATGCCAACAATACACCAAGGGCAACAAAGCTAGCAAGTTACTAGCGCACAGACTAAGAGCCAAATGAGCTTCCCAAAAAATAGCCTACCTCACAACACATACAGGACAAAAATTATATACGCCAAAAGCCATAAGCGATGAATTTGCGCGTTATTACGCCAAACTGTACAACCTAAAATTAGACCCCTCAACCCCGCAACCAATAGAGCAAGATATACAAACCTATCTAAATGAACTACATCTACCATGTCTCACCAACAACCAGCAGCAGGAACTCACGAAAGCACTGAGCATAGAGGAGATAGGGGGGCTGATCAAATCACTGCCATCGGGAAAATCCCCGGGACCCGATGGGCTAGACAACACATACTATAAAAAATTCGGCACCATATATGGTCAAAAGTTATACTCAGGCCATTAAACATAAAACCCTACCCACCGAAATGTTACAGGCGCACATAGTAACACTACCCAAACTGGGAAAGGAGCCTACAACACCACAAAACTTTCGGCCAATATCCCTACTAAACACCGACGCCAAAATCCTAGCAAAAATCTATGCACTCAGACTGGGGGCAGTCCTGCCTTCCATTATCCATAGTGACCAAGTGGGCTTCATCAAAGGGAGGCAAGGGTCTGACAACACGAGAAAAGTATCTTACATCACCTTCATAGACAAGAACAAGGGGGCCTATTGGTCTCACTGGACGCGGAGAAGGCCTTTGATCGCCTGAATTGGCGATTCCTCCGCGCGGTGTTACATAAATTCAATATCCCAGAGGGGTTTGCGTCAATGATAGAAGCATTGTATAGCTCCCCTGGAGCGCAGGTGCTGAACTCAGGGTTCCTCTCGGAGCCCATAAAACTAACAAATGGCACTAGGCAGGGATGTCCCCTATCGCCCCAACTGTACGTGCTGGCTCTGGAACCCCTGGCGGCCAGGATAAGAGCCAACCCCGACATACATGGCATAACGATTAAAGAACGGGAATACACGACCAATCTCTTTGCGGATGACATCTTACTGACACTCACACAACCCCACATCTCTCTCCCCAACCTGCTACAAGAAATACACATATACGGACAACACTCCTACTATAAGTTAAACATCACAAAAACACAAGCAATGGGAATGGGACTCACAAATACTCAGTTGGAGCTACTACTAAATTCTTTTACACTAGACTGGAGGCGGGACCACCTAACATTTTTAGGGATCAAACTCACTAAAACCCCGGCAGACTTATTGGCAGCCTCTCATTGCTGAAAAGCATAGCGAACACACTAGGGGGTTGGGAGGGGAAGTACCTGTCATGGCTGGGCAGGATGGCCACAGTTAAAATGATAGTGTTACCAAAATTTCAGTACTTGATAAGAACCCTACAAATCCATGTACCGAAAACTCCGATGTACCGATGTACCGAAAACTGCAGAAACTTCATATGGGCACACCAAAAAGCCAGAGTGCCAGCGAAAGTCCTGAGCAAAACGCAAGCGCAGGGGGGCTTGGGGATGCCAGATGTTAAACAATACTACAAGGCGGCTATCCTGACCACAGTCATACAGGCCCACGCAAAACAGGAAAGGCCACAATGGGTGGACATAGAGGCTGCCTAGGCATGTCCCAGAGGCCTGAGTTACCTCGTCTGGATACCCCAAATACATAGGAAAGTGCACCAGGAGGTGCCGCCTACAACACGACTCTTATTTAAGACATGGGACAACTTCAGGTCATTATGGGAGGACACTACAAAGTGGGCAAGATCGACCCCCTTGTACAGTCTGCACCTAGCAAACCCCACGTTTGACTACCGCCCATGGACTAAACAGGGATGCACAACAATTAGTCAGTTGTACGACAAAGGGAACTTAGTTGACTTCCCAGACCTACAACGCAGATTTGACCTACCACACAACACCATTTTCCAATACCTCAAGGTAAAATCTATGCTTCAAGGATCCAAAAATGACACTGACACGGCCACAGCCACGCACATAGAACAATTATGCATAGCCACAACACAGCCCAAGAGACTAATGTCCAGCCTCTACAATTTATTGACCCAACAGTCAACAAAGACCGCAGACAACTTTAAAACAGCATGGCACACAAACATAGGGAAAATATGCACTGAACAACAATGGGAAAAAGCGTTTTTAGCACACAAAAAGAGGACGAACTGTGCATCCCACTTGGAGCAGATGCGCAAAATTCAGTACCACTGGTACATGGTACCCGAGAGGTTGGCAAAAATTTACCCAAACACTTTGTGTTGGAGATGCAAAGTGGAGAAGGGATCGATGTACCACATATGGTGGAAGTGTCCGAATATAACCAACTACTGGAGGGAGGTGGAGGGAATAGCGTCAAAAGCTCTAGGCAGAGAGGTCACAATCAGGGGCGTATTAGCCGCGAGGCAAACAAGGCATTTGCCTTGGGCGGCATTTTCCAGGGGGCGGCAAAAAAAGCCGCCCCCAAATGCCCAAGGCAAATGTCTTGTTAGCCTTGCGGCTAACAGACATGCCGGCGGGCTGCTGGGCGATCGGGCGGGCGGTCGGCCGGCCGGCGAGGGAGCACTTCCCCTGAGCTGTCTGCTCAGCTCCCTCGCCAGCCGCAGAGTGAGGCTGGGAGGCGGAGCCGGAATATGACGTCATATTCCGGCTCCCAGCCTCACTCTGAGGCGCGCGAGGGAGCTGAGCAGACAGCTCAGGGGAAGTGCTCCCTCGCTGGCCGGCCGGCCGCCCGCCATGCAGTGCCGCCCGATCGCCCAGCAGCCACTGGACCACCAGGGACGAAGAGACACCCCCCCTCCCCAGCATTCCCAAAGGTAAGGAGGCTGGGGGGGGGGGGGGGTTAATAAAAAATAAAAAAACGTGTTAAAAATAAATATAAAAAAAATGTGTTAAAAATAAATTTAAAAAAAAAATGTGTTAAAAATAAATTTTAAAAAAAATGTGTTAAAAAATAAATAAAACAAAAGTGTTAAAAAAAATTAAAAAAAATGTGTTAAAAATAAATTTAAAAAAAATGTGTTAATGTGGGTGGGTGAGTGTGTGTCTGTGTCTGTTAGTGTGTGTGTCTGTTAGTGTGTGTCTGTGTCTGTTAGTGTGTGTGTGTGTGTCTGTTAGTGTGTGTGTCTGACTGTGTGTGTATGTTAGTGAGTGTGTGTGTCTGTTAGTGTTTCTGTCTGTTAGTGTTTGTGTCTGTGTCTGTTAGTGTGTGTGTCTGTGTCTGACTGTGTGTGTATGTTAGTGAGTGTGTATGTTAGTGAGTGTGTGTGTCTGCTAGTGAGTGAGTGTGTGTCTGTTAGTGAGTGTGTTTGTCTGTTACTGAGTGTGAGTGTGTCTGTTAGTGTGTGTGTGTGTTTCTGTTAGCTAGTGTATGCGTATCTGTCAGTGAATGTGTGTGTGTGTATTTAGTATGCGGGGCGGGGGGAAAGGTTGGATGGGGGTGGCGCGGGGGGAGGGGGGGCGCCTGAGTTTTGTCCTGCCTAGGGCAGCACAAAACCAGGATACACCACTGGTCACAATAACACCAGAGTGTGGACTCCTGTTCATGGGATTAGAAAGACACAATACTACGCACTCCCGGGTACTGTTCCACATTCTGGTAGCAGCCACCACTCTGATCGCGAGGGCATGGAAACAAACACAAGCACCCACTAGGGAGGCTCTGCTTCAGCAAATAACCAAAAACCTAGAATACGAAAAGGGATTGAACAGACAAACCCCAAACAACAAACATGCCACTTTGGCCCACGCAAAATGGGTGTTAGCGATGGGTCTGGAGGGAGAGTGAAAAGGTCTAGTTCTCGGGCCATACCAAACGCACCACTTCCACAGGGAACGAGCTAAACCAAAGCTAGAGAATGAAGTGACAGAAGCCCTGATCCGGGCACGTTCACCCACATGTACATAGTTTATAGTTATTAGTATGTAATTTTGTGTTTTTAGATTGTTAAGTTGTAGTGTCATTGACACGAACAGAGGAGCACCTCTGTGTAGGACCAAGATCACGAGGAAAAGATGGCGGGACCGCATACATATCAGATAATAGACAAAAGGGAAAGGTCCATGGAAGACCTAAGAGTTAATAGATACCTGCGGAAATGGAGGGTCGAACTTACGACATATAGCATGCAAAAAGAGAGTGTCGAACCCCCCCTATGAACCCACACCTCCCCTTGGTACCCCCCTTCCCTCCCTCCCCTTCCCATCCCCCCCTCCCCCCCCCTGTGCACACGAAAAGCTGTCTACCGAAGGACATAGAGATGCCCACAATGTATCACATAGGACAGGCAGCATGTAACTGAATAATAGAGCAGAGGGGACTGATGAGTAGTTGAGCTCTTAGGAGTAGTATTCTGATGTAGAAGATGAATTTAGCCATAGTCAGAGGGATTCAGTGAGAGTAGTGGTGAAATGTGTGTGGCATGACTGAGTGTGGGTAAGTAAGAGTCAAGTATTTTAACTGGGCACTAGTTCTAGGTGGGATAAAGTGGTATAGCGGATGGATGAGTAGTTTGGTTCGTTTTAGAGGTTTGTAGAGAAAGTATATAGTGGTCATGATTTTTAGCGATATCCAATATTTTTAAGGTGGTCCCAGTGCCACCACTCATATCTGGTGTCAGAATAGCTTGCATTTAAAAAAAAAAAAAAAAACGTTTTTGACTGTAATATAATAGCAGTCAGTTTCCTTCACACGTGTGCGTTTCAGGGCCTACCAGGGCACAGTGTCACACCAGTGCAACTCATATCTGGTGTAACAGTAGTGTACATTTAAAAAAAAAAAATTTTTGACAGTAATAGATTGAATGGCAGTTAGTTGTCTGCAAGCGTGTGTGTCAGGGCTACAGCGTCTACTCTGCCAACTTCTGCCAGTGCACAGTGCCACTCATATCTGTCACAGTAGCTTGCATGCATAGTACCACTAATTGAAGAAAAAATGACAGGCAGAGGCAGGCCACCCCGCAGGGGCCGTCGTGGTCATGGTGCTGTGATTCCCTTTGGCCCTAGAATAATGCCCAGTGTTCAGAGGCCACGTACCCTGAACTCGAAAAGTTCTGAGGACATAGTTGACTGGCTAACACAGGACACCCAATCTTCTACAGCTCCCGCTCGGAACCTTGACGCACCATCCTCCTCCAGCTTAGCTTCGGGCACCTCTCAAGTTACCACTCGCCCGCCTGCCGCCACCACCAACACTAGCACCACAGCCGCTTCACTTGATCTGTCAGAGGAGTTATTTACACATCAGTTGGAAGAAATGAGTGATGCACAACCATTATTGCCAGAGGATGTAGATAACAGGGATATGTCTCAGTCAGGCAGCATTACACACATGGACGTACGGTGTGATGATGATGATGTTGTACCCGCTGCTGCTTCCTTTGCTGAGTTGCCTAGGTCAAAAAAGTCTAGATTACCTCACCTTTATTAAGATGAATGAGGGATGGATCCCGAAGGGACTGACAGTGGGCGATACATTCGACTAAAAAAGGCCTGATGAGGGGGATGTAACAGGGATTAAACTGATAAGAATAGTACTACTTAACACACCTCTCCTATCTGGTGGCACATTAGATTGCACGCGCAGTGCCACAAATTTGAAGTAGGTGGACCGACCAAGCATCTTTTTCCATCTCCCGGTTCCTAAAATCGATGCCATATACACATCCCCTGATAGGGGACGTAACAGGGATTAAACTGATAGGAATAGTACTACTTAACACACCTTATAATAACTCAGAGAGAGGCAACGCAGAGAGAGGAGTCTGAAGAAGAGGAGTCAGAGGAGGAGGTGGAAGACCAAACACAGCAGGCGTCCCAGGGGGCTTGTTGTCACCTTTCGGGGACCCTTGGTGTTGTACGTGGCTGGGTGGAAGAAGAGACCTTCAATGACATCAGTGAGGACAAGGAACGGGACATGGCTAGCTTGGTATCCAACCTTGTGCAAATGGGGAGTTTGCAGTTGTGCAAATGGACTGTTTGCGGTTGTTTGCGGTGCGTTAAACGGGGAATTTGGTCTGTCACTGTGAAGCGGGCGTAACCCTTACACTACCTGATCGATACAACATCATACCTGATGTTTTAGAGCACGTTATTCCAAACAATTTAGGAATGTTAGGTGATTTATGCCCTTATGGATTAAAACCAGACTCTGCATCAACTATGTAATTTTCCATGGGAGTTTTGCCATGGATCCCCCTCCGGCATGCCACAGTCCAGGTGTTAGTCCCCTTGAAACAACTTTTCCATCACTATTGTGGCCAGAAAGAGTCCCTGTGGGTTTTAAAATTCGGCTGCCTATTGAAGTCTATGGCGGTTCGCCCGTTCGCGAACATCTGCGGAAATTCGCGTTCGCCGTTCGCGTACGGAAAATTTTATGTTCGCGACATCTCTACTGATAAGCCATTGATTTAGATTGATTCCCTCATTCCCTCTCATTCCCCCCATCCCCTCCATGTCTCTCTATCCTCCTCAGCCCCTCCATGTGTCTCATTCCCCCCCACACCATGTGTCTCATTCCCCCACCACACCATGTGTCTCATTCCCCCACCACCCCTGCATGTGTCTAATTCCCCCCCAGCCCCTCCATGTTTCTCACCTCCCCACCCCTCAATATTCCTCCACTGCTCTATGTGTCTAACCCCCACTCCTCCATGTGTCTCATTCTGTCACAACTACTAAATGACCCTTCACGCAGAACTATGAAAAAACAAATCATGTAGATCGGGCCTTAGAATGGCATGGACTTAATGTAAGAGAATAGTCAATAACCAAGCCAAAGTCAGGGATACAAAAGTAGACAAAAAACGTAATACTAGCTAAAAGTTAGGATAACACAAGTAGGAAAAGTCAAAATATGAGCCAAAGTCAAATATCAGATATATTAATGAACCGGAACGCACTCGCAGACATTTAACAAGTGGAAACCATGACAGGGCACTGAGAAAAGGCTATTGAGGGTTTAAATATGCCTCACTGTGTAGTGATTAGTTAAAACATGACTTTTGACCCCAAAATGTGTGTGTGCATTCAGCTGCAGTTGTTCTGATGAATATAGTGTCCCTTTAATGAATTTGTGTACAATTTCTTGGGAGGTAGGCAACTTCTTGAGTGGAATGAAATGTATCATCTTCAAGAATCTATCTATAACCATTAGTATGGTGTTATAGCCGTTAGAGTAAGGGAGTTCGACAATAAAGTCTATAGCTAGATGAGACTATGGCGTGTTAGGTATAGCAAGTGGTTGTAGTAATCCACAATGGGACAAATGGAGAAGCACCAGGGGAACTAACTAAAACCAAGAAATATCAATGCAGTTAGCCACATCTTAGATTGGGCGGCAGAAACATAGAGTTGGCAGTATGCACCAGTCATCCAAACAGGTCAATAGCCACCCTTTACTATGTCAGCAATATTCGTGTAATGAGAGGTCAGGCTTACCAGAAAGCATTATTCAGATGTGCGTCATAGCTCAGTAATTTTGTGGGATCCCTGCTAGCCATACGTAGATACCTCTAAGGTAACAATTATGAATAATGTTATGGTTGAAATAGTGTCTCAAGTTGTTTAATTCATTTGTTGAATCTGCAATTGCAAGATTTTGATCCATATATTTATTTTTAATATGATTTTACCAACAGTTTTTCTGCTATGCATGAAATAGTTGAGAATTTTAGCAAAAGCAAAACTGCAAAAAAAAAAAATTGTAAGTATCTCAAATCACTACAATAATGTTTCTTGCAGCACGTTTTGATAGATGAACTGACATGATTGCTGGCGTGATATTTTACATCCTATAGAACATTTCAACTAAAGCATAAATCCTATGTGATTATACTGCAGAACAACATCAAGCAAGCGATACCCTGGCTATATTTTTATGATTAGCGCATTTTGTTTGTTGTTCGTTATATGTCATCCATTCGGATATGATTTGTTAGAACATCTGACCACTGTACTGTTAAAAGTCTTTACAACTTTAACCATTTTCACTGTCAAAGTAGCAGGTAATTTTGTACACATATCTCCTAGCACAGAGGGCATGTGGTATTCACAAGTTTATGGCCCTGTCTGGATAATACTTGTAGCTTTAGGATGTATCCTAATTGCTGCATGTGGAGAGGCTATGCATGTAAGGACACATTACATCTATATTGCAAATGTGGACCTTTATGACATTTGAGATATATCATATTTCATGAGTGTAGTATGGTCACCTAGGGTAATAAACAATATTCCAGGATATAATTAAGATGCATGTGAAGAGGTTGCTAATCCAAGAAGAAAGCTGATTGCCATCGTGGAGTCAAGACCGGAATAGTTTTTACCTTTTTGTGGCATTATTGTCCAATGCTTTAGCATCATTAAAAAGATGTCTTTAAACCTTGATCTCAATGGACTTGAGTCTTTTTTTACTATGTGTGACGGAGCTCCAGTACTCTGACCGAGTACCTCCGAGAAGACTGCTTCCTTGTAGCTATCAGGGACCCTGGAGCACTTCAGACCCAGTCACCAAGGCTTGACTGGGATCACTGAGGGCCTTTTCCAAAATGAAGCAGGCTACTGTGTTCATAGCCCCAGACACACTTTCCATCGTCAGATTTCCCCAAACACCAGATGACACTTGGTGAAGGTTAAACAGCAAGTAACTTTACTAGACATAGCACACATATTTTAACACATATTAATACAATAGGGTGCATAGAGTACTATAGTACAAGGAAGGGTGGGGTCAGACAATAGCAAGGGCTGATGGGAGATTGAGGAGGGACAAAGCAGCTTGTTTAAACTGGTCTGGCAGTGTCCCTGGGACAAGCCCTGCTGGGCAAATAATTGGACAGGGAAAAGGTGTAAGGGCAGAGGCACCGACAAGCAATACATTAAACATACCCTGCACCAAGAATGGGCACATAGTGACGAAAACAGGAGAGGAATCTGGGGACCTACTTATGGTGTCTGTCTTCCATCCCCAGTGATGGTGACTTCCGTCACTCTATGTAACTCTGATTGGGCATTTTGAATTGGGAATGGCATTTAAAGATTTGTAATACCAAAACACATGTATTCGAAAGCAATGCTGAAGCCAAGTCCCTTGGGAGTTTCTTTCCCTGGAAAGGAATGGTAATAAAGCTACATTAATAAAATAAATACATTTGTTGCCATATACATAATTACCTATACAAAAAATATGGTGACTTGGATACCATTTCTGCTGTACAGGAATAACATTATTGGCCTGCTCAGTACAACAATATCTATTAAAAATCCCTCCAGACCTGGCACAATGTATAAAAATAGTAAGACTTTAATTGAAAAACAAATTACAAATCATGTTTAAATTATATGTAACAATTACTTCGATTAGACACAATAACCAATGTATTTCTCCAGATTGCTTTCACAAGTCTTTTAGGGAGTCTGTAGTGTATGGTAGATGAGGTTCATTTAATTTTGAATGTAGTAATTATAGAGGCTGAATGAAAAAAAAAAAATAGATAGTAACAAATGTAAGAGTATACATTTCACACTGGAGGATTTAATAAAAATCTTATGTGTAAGCAAGTTACCTAAAAATTGTTTAATCAATCTGTTTTTTTTTTTTTCCTTAGGCCTGCAAGGCATTCCTTTTTTCTCTTAAACCTGAAGAAATAAGCATTTATCATTTTAAGGTACTTATTTTAAAGTATTATTTTTTTTTTTTTTACACAAAGATCAACAAAGAGAGCAACGTTTTATGTCTATTTTGGTCTCCACTTTGGATTTGCATTTAAGTCGCGCAACTCTGAATAGAACAGTTACAATTATAAAAGTTATTTAATCTATGGATTAATTTAGCATTAAACTCTCCGTAAGCAGATAGAACCATTTTGATTGCATGGCTTTTAGATTTAATTTTCGCTGTATGTTTTCTAGACCTACAATAATTTTCTGCAAATAGCTCTTTATCTGCCTGGTGCGGTAAAAAAAAAAAAAAGAGGATGAAATAATGCATTGGTCTAGATATGATGGTATATTTGCAGGCTTTCTTGTATCTAATTTGTCAGATATGAAAGTCACTGGCAATTGAGCAGAATGAATGGACATACTATAAACCAGAATTCATGGACAATATGGATGATCCCATCTGCTGGAATGTAAATCATGCTGTCTGTACACTTTGAATATGTTATGTGTATTGATTCTATGTATTATAAGTCTATTCAGCATATCTGACTGTGAAAAGCCTGAAAGAGCATTCAAAAAAGAGGGGTGGGATGATAAAAGAAACAGGATTATTAATACGCAACTAAGCTGCTCTAACTTGACAATCTTTGACTGACATATGTATTTTTTTTTTATAAACTTTTTATAAATACATGTACTGGCATATACACACGCAGATGTGCATACTGGCACATACACACACTCTGGCACATACACACTGACACATATACACACACTGGCACATGCACTCACATACAGATGCACACACTAGTGCACACACTCAGATACACACACTAACATACAGATACACACACTAGCACACACACTGACACACACACAGATACACACACTGGCACATACACTCAAACAAACACTGACATACAGATACACATTCAGATACACACACTGACATCCACACTCTGGCACATACACACACTGAAACACACACAGATAAACACACACATACACACACTGGCACATACACTCAGATACAAACACTGACAGATACACACACGCTCATATACACACACTGACACACACACCCAGATCCACACACTGACATATACACTCAGATACACACACATGCAGATACACACACTCAGAGAAACACACTACACACACTCAGATAAACATACTGACATACAGATACACACAATCTGACACACACAGGTCATACTTTATATATTTGCAGCCACCCTTCTGTTAATTTACCTTTGTGTCCAGGAGAGTGGCTTGCTTGGAGGTCTGGCTGAGGCTGATGGCAGTGAGCATGCTGCAACAGCTCACTCCAGACTCTCCTGTACCTCCATGCTGCTCTGTACCTCCATGATGCTGCTGCCTTCTCCCACCAGTCCTCCCAGGCGGGCAACTCCTCCCTGCTGTCACTTCCTCCCTGCCGGCTATCCCAGGGGCTCAGTTGGCTCTTAAGGTGCCGGTACCCGACAGGGCCCCTGATTAGTGGCTAATATGGCATGTTAGAGGGCACAAATCATACACAATATAATGGAAATCACACACACACACACACACACATCAGATTGTGTGTGATTTCTGAGATATTGTGCATGACTTGCGGGTGTCAGGAAGCAGCACTCATCATGCAGGAGTCTCCCGGAACTACCGGGAGACTTGGGATGTCTGTATATAACACACAAGATCCAGTCCACTTGCTCATTCACTAACCTGTATTTTCAAGTTTTATTTTAAAACATCTCACCTTGACAAAAATAATGAAGGTTTAGTTACAGTATATGATCATACATTAAATAAGCCTACTACAACTTCAATGTACCTCATTCGTGGCAGGTTCTACCATTGACGGTGTGGCAGGCTTATACAATGTATAATCATATACTGTAACTAAACCCCCATTATTTTTTGTCTAGGTGAGGTGTTTTTATAGAAACTATTACATTCTGTGAGACTTGAAATTGTTCTTTAGTGAATGATAATAATTGTGTCTGGCCAGCAAATGTGGAGAATCCTTCTGAGACAGCTGTTGATGAATGTCTGGATTCTTCTGTTGGTGGTTTTGGTTGTCCTCCAGGTTTCAGCCCTATACAGCGAAACTGACTTCACATTGGAGTTGAACATGTGGATCTTGATGGTCAAAGTTAGCTCTATGGAAGCCCAGATGTTCTTGAACTGGATGAAGGCGATTCTTGCTTTACCGATCCTTGCCTTGACATCTGCATCTGTTCCACCTTGCTCGTCGATTATGCTGCCCAGGTAGGTGAAAATCTGTACTTCCTCCAGGGGACTTCCATTCAGGGTGTTTGGGATGATGTTGCTCTTAAGGATCTTGGTCTTCTCCTTGTGGATGATGAGTCCAACCTGTGCTGATGTAGCTGCCAACACACTGATCTTCTCTTGCATCTGCTGCTGGCTGTGGGAAAGAAGTGCAAGGTCGTTGTCCAAGTCATCCAGTTGACTCCACAAGGTCCACTGGATTACATTTCTGCTTTTGCTAGTGGATGTCTTCATGATCCAGTCGATGGCGATGAGGAAGAGGAGCGGGGATAACAAGCATCCTTGTCGGACTCCAGTCTTCACCTGGAAGCTGTTGGTAAGCTGTCCACGGTGGATCACTCTGCAGGTCGTTCCCTCGTATGAGCTCTTGATCAGGTTGACCACCTTGGCTGGGATGCCGTAATGCTGGAGGAGCTTCCAGTTGTTACAGTTGCTGAGGTCTCTTTGGAAGCTTGATTGGTTAACCCTCCTTCTTGATGTCTGGTGGATTTGTCCAGGAGCTCCTCAAAGTGTTCAGATCATTCATCTATCTATTCATCTGCTGTGCTAGTCTTGTGATGACATTTCCCTCCTTGCCCTTGACAGGTCGTTCTGGCTTGCTGTACTTCCCAGATTGTTTCTTAGTTGTGTCGTATAGCGGTCTCATGTTGCTGTTGTATGCTGCCTGTTCTGCTTCAGCTGCCAGTCCATCTATGTAGTCCTTCTTGTCCTTCCTTATGCTCTTCTTCACTGCTCTGTGGGCTTCTGCGTACCGCCACCTTCTTCTGTTTTCTCTCTTCTATCTTGCCCAAGGTCTCAGCTGTGATCCACTTGTTATGGTGATGTTTCTTTGTTACGACTGTCACAATTCGCACTGTGCCATCCAGATGGCCAGGCGTGGTCGACCTACAGGGGCCAGACAGGGGATATGAACCTGAACTCTTCTGTATCCTAAGACATCTTCCCTGCATCTTAGCCTCTTCGGAACTTATGGTTCTAGTCCTGTTTACCTGGTATTGTCTGCAGCACTGGGGTCTGGGCTTCACCTGTGTATCACTCTAACTTCCCTGAGAATATTGTCACTTCATTGTTTCTTGTTTCCTGTTCCTGTTGCTTAAAGACTGACTTGGCTTGTGACCAGTGGTGTATGCTGTTTTTGTGCTGCCCTAGGCAGATGGAATGCGGAAGGAGATACAGGAGATGACCCAGCTCGGGGTCATCGAACCCTCCGACAGCCCTTGGTCTTCGCCTGTAGTCCTGGTACCTAAGAAGGATGGGACCACCCGGTTCTGTGTGGACTACAGGCGACTCAACGAGCGGACCACCACTGACGCCTACCCGATGCCCCGGGTAGACGAATTACTAGATCGTATTGCCAGGGGATGTTATCTGACCACCATAGACCTATGTAAGGGCTACTGGCAGATTCCCCTGGCCGAGGATGCTATCCCCAAGTCGGCATTCGTCACCCCATTTGGCCTGTACCAATTTAAGGTCATGCCTTTTGGGATGAAGAATGCCCCGGCTACCTTCCAACGGATGGTGGATAGACTCCTGGATGGCTTCCAAGAATTTGCCTGTGCATACTTGGACAACATAGCGATCTACAGTGGGTCCTGGGAGGAACACCTGGTACACATAGGGGTGGTACTGGATAAGATTTGGGCCGCTGGCCTGACATTGAAGCCAGAGAAGTGCCATCTAGGTATGGCAGAAGTACAGTACCTGGGTCACCGAGTGGGATGTGGGAGCCAGAGACCAGAGCCAGCCAAAGTGGAAGTGGTGGCTAACTGGCCCACACCCACTACTAAGACCCAGGTATTGGCCTTCTTGGGGACAGCAGGGTACTACCGACGTTTCGTTCCTGATTACAGCTCTATTGCTAAGCCCCTGACGGACCTGACGAAGAAGAACTTGCCTAAGCAGGTCCTGTGGTCCCCGGCTTGTGAAGCTGCGTTCCAGGCACTGAAACAGGCCCTCGTGAATGCCCCCGTCTTGGCTGCCCCAGTCCCTAACAAACGTTTTCTCGTTCACACAGATGCTTCCATGTATGGACTGGGGGCTGTGTTGAGCCAAGTCGGGGAGGATGGAGGAGAGCATCCTGTTGCATACCTCAGTCGAAAATTACTACCCAGAGAGGTGAGCTATGCGGCAGTTGAGAAAGAATGTTTGGCCTTGGTCTGGGCATTGAAAAAGTTAAGTCCCTACTTATATGGGCAAGAGTTTTCCCTGGTGACTGATCATAACCCCCTCGTTTGGCTTAACCGGGTCTCAGGAGACAATGGGATACTGCTAAGATGGAGCTTGGCATTGCAGCCTTACAACTTTACGATTAGTTACAGACCCGGTAAGCTGAACGGAAATGCGGATGGATTATCCCGGCAGACAGACATCTCCACCACCTCTTAGTCCGGGCATCCCCAAGTTGACCCACCACAGGGTCAAGCCGGGTCTGCCGGAGTGTCCCACAAGGGGGGAGCCGAATTGTTAAGACACCCTTTGTGTCTATAAGTAAAAGCGCCGTTTAGTTCACCTTCCCCTTTCACTGTATCAATTCTCCGTTAGTATAATTTGTACTCCACGAACCATAACCAGGGGAAGCGGTAATCTCCTGAACAGGATCCGTGAAGGGACTCCGGTTCCCGAACAGAACTCCACGAACTGCCGCTACTAGCCGAACCACGACATCCACCAAGCGGCATACGTTTCCCATAAGCAGTCTCTAAGCGTGAATCATAAATCCCCCCAATAATGAGACAGAAGCTCCGCATTGAGGGTCAAACAGGATCTCGGTTTACTGTGGGCTACCCGCCCGTATTTATGCGGGTCTCCCACTTGGTGGACACTCCTCTAGGGGACCAAATGGAAGACTGAAATTACAGATGTACAGTAGGACATTACAGACATAGACTTTTCCCACAATGCAATATGGTTTCCTTCTTCCTGCCCTGGAGATAATTGGGAAGAAATGCAATTATCTCCAGGACAAAGACCCATCGCCATTTTAAATATAAAACCAGACAGTACATAAAAATGCATAACTTTATAATAACTATACATTTCACATCCATATCACATATCCCCAGATAGCCGGGATCTGAGGGCACATTATTGACGAATAGCGCTCAGATCCCATACGTATAGTTCAATCGCCATGGAGTCAAAGTTCTTACAGTCTTTCGGCAGGCGATCGACTCCATGGGAAGGCTATCTGGGTTAAGTACTTTTCGTCGACGGTAAAACTCCCGAACAGACGGTGTTCGTACGGTTATGTCGAGACAGCCAGGTGACCCATGGTTTTCAGCTGTGTTCGGCAGAAGGAGTGTCCATTTTTAGTTCCATGGAATCAGAGCCGAACACTGCTGGGCTTTCGTACGGTTTAAAATGGCCGCTGCCTCGTGGTCGACATACGAACGACGGCCACCCTGAAGTCGGTGTAATTGAGAAGTGTCTGCGGTTAACCACAACATTCTAATGGGGATCAAAAGGTTAACCAGCAGCACACTTCTCTTCTGGGTGGCCATCCGTTCAGTAGCTTTATTCGTGGAAAACAGTCATTCGTATGGTTATGATACTGGAAACAGTCATTTGGACGGACGGAATAAAATAGACGAATCCACACAAAAATAGACAGACGGATGGTTCTGTCACAACCTTTCATGCACAGCTCCCGTGCTGTCCTGGTGGTTTCTAACCTTATCACCTTGGACTGTGTATATCTGCAAGGGTGAGCACAAATCTCTGCCTACTCCAAACTAAGGTAAGCCCTGACATGATGAACTGACATGGAGTCCACAAAGATGTGCAAACTGCTTACCCAGAAAGTGTCCAGCCTGGCTCAGACTGTTTCAAGCTACAGCAAGAAGTTCAATTTCTTAAAGGAACAGTATGCCCAGCCCCGGAATCTGCATATTCTGAGCCGTTTGTTGTTATGCCAGAGAGATTTGATGGTAGCATGCATCCTTCCAGTGCTTTAAGGTGGATTGTGAAATTTTATTTGCCTTAAAACCTCGGACATATGCCAGTGACTTTATTATAGTCCATGTGGCTATCAACCTGCTGCCTGGATGGATCAAGACATGGGTACACCAGATGATGCTGGCTAAGAGTTCTGTCCTGAACAGCTGGGATTCATTCATTACCGCGATGGACTCTCAGTGCCTTACCTCCAGAAAGGCTACTCCCAAGCCTGCTCCAGGTCCCCGTGGATCTCGGATACCCAGGGAGAAGGAGAACATATATGAACACAATGACCCCATCCTGCTACAGGGCAAGCCTGCCTTCAGTAACCTGCTTTGTAAACATGAAGTCACCCAAGTACGCCTTGACACTCCAATGGAAAAAGAGGAACCTATGGAGATTGGTGTCATCCACACCAGGTTGTCTTCCAAGGAAAGAGACCGAAGGAGAAGCTGTGGTCTTTGTTTCTACTGTGGAGAAAGAGGGCACTTCATCTCCCTCTGCCCTACTCACCTACACCGGCCCATCCTGCCATCCCTGCAACTCTGCCTGGGAAATGCCAAGGTTGCTGCTAGCCATGTCCATGTGACGTGAACTTGCCTCTCTCGTACATGATCCTAATTTTCCACGTCCCGATGTGGGTTCTCGTGGACGAAAGAAGGGTAATTGGCTCGGTGGTTTCCTTTCGGCTTTCACCACCTATCGTCATGCGTCTCTGAATTGTCTGAGGTCCTCCACCTTCCAGAAAATTAGTCTCTGTGTCTCTTTTTGGTGTTTCTGTAGTGGTTGAGGTTTTTCCAAGGTGAGGTTGCTAGTCCCACGCCCAACCCTCCTCCTTTTTCCTCCGGGCTTAGGACCGGCAATGTCGGAGTTTATGGCATCTATATGTACAGTTAATATTTATATTTCAATCAAAACTGTGAAATGTTTTTAAGGACTAATGTTCCCAGGTCATTGTGATCAATTAGCAAAAATATAAAAACTTATAGGTGATCAATTGCATTTGATAGCCTTCCCTCATTCTTTACACGGAACTCTGCCAACAGCTATGCCAAAAAACATTGTCATTGTTGGAGGTCCGTTATATAATTATTATTTGGAGTTGAGCCAGCAAGCCCGATTTCTACTAATAAGCCTGCAATATTCAGGAAACGGAAAACCCTGTATCACTGCTTCTTTGATTCAAGTGGCATGAATGTGCCAAGTGACATATGATCATGGACAAATAAGCAACGTTTCGACCGTGCATTGGCAAGTTATAACTTACCTTCTAAATTTTAAGCTCATGGGCCTTCTTGCATAGAAGTTTATAGGAGGTTGAAGCCCGAAGGCAGAATTCTCTTCTCCTTCGGTATCTGTGTGTCAAATTATTTATTTGTATAATTACGATTAATATTTTTGCATGAATTGAAGAGCTCTGGAAATGAGCACTAGAATAGAACTGTACATAAATAAACACTCACAAAGCACTAGTCTGCCCTGACCTGTGAAAAACAAGTGACATTTAATTAGTTACATTATTTTTATAACACTTTTTTTTATTATTGCAAGCAAAGCATTTCACAAGCAGGCCAGTGGACATTTGACTTTGACACAAATTAATGGCTTGTTTTGGCAACATTTGACTTAATTTACTAACTAGTAGAACTGATAAATAAATATACTAACTTGTTTTGAAAGAACCAACTGAAAATTGCCAACTCACATCAGAGGAACTTTGTAATTATTAAATTACATTGTTACCTTTAAAGCCATTTACAACTGTAATGACATTAATAATAACACAGCAATGTGGTGCATTGAAAATTCCAAATGCTTTGAAAGCTCAGTCACAGTGCTTGAGCGCCAACCAATGAGAGCGTTATGTCAGGCAAGTCTCACTTCTCTTGCGCCCTGTGTGGGAATATTCTGTGTTGTTGGTAAATTCATGCTTCACTGCGAACTTATTGTCAATCAGTAAAACGAATGAATCCAAGACACCTTTAAATATTCTATTATTATTATTATTATTATTATTATTATTATTATTATTATTTGTATTATTCAAATGTTGTATTTTTACATTTACATTTATGCACTTTTCAGTCTTTTGTACTTAAAGGACCACTCTAGTGCCAGGAAAACATACTCGTTTTCCTGGCCCTACAGTGCCCTGAGGGTGCCCCCACCCTCAGGGTCCCCCTCCCGCCCGACTCACAAAGGGGAAAAGGGGTAAAACGTACCTTTTTCCAGCGCTGGGCGGGGAGCTCTCCTCCTCCTCCTCTCCGCCCCGTCGGCTGAATGCTCACGCGCGGCAAGAGCTGCGCGCGCATTCAGCCGGTCGCATAGGAAAGCATTTACAATGCTTTCCTATGTACGCTTGCGTGCTCTCACTGTGATTTCCACAGTGAGAATCACGCAAGCGCCTCTAGCGGCTGTCAATGAGACAGCCACTAGAGGATTAGGGGGAAGGCTTAACCAATTTATAAACATAGCAGTTTCTCTGAAACTGCTATGTTTATAAAAAAATGGGTTAACCCTAGCTGGACCTGGCACCCAGACCACTTCATTAAGCTGAAGTGGTCTGGGTGCCTAGAGTGGTCCTTTAATATGTCTATAAAAATAGAACTTGAAAAAGAAAAAAAAATAGGATCGGTCTGCAAAATATTTGAGAATTTTAGCTCCCTAGATCCAGACGATATTTATATATTTGAAAGTATCTTGACTTTGTCAAGGTTATTTGTGAAATGTCTGCAATTTAAAATAAACTCACAGTAAACGTCAATAAATTAATTCTGAAATCATTTTGAATTCCTGCCAATTCCCACTTTAGTAAATAGTCCTGGGAGATGTTAAAGATTAAATATTAAGCCACTGGAAAATCTTATATTCAGGTAACTAGCATACCTCGCATAATGTATATCCAGTATATGTATTAATATCTACTAGATTTTGGTCATCCAAATACATTTAGCCAATTTTTTTTGTTTTGTCCGAATCACATTTTGTCAATTTTTAATTAGTTTTGGGACGAAATTCGGCCATTAAATTCGTTTTGGAATTTTTTTTGGAATTAAATTCTAATGCAGATCGCTGCTGCATCTTGCAGCCATTTAGTAGATAAGTCCCTAAATCAGTGTCCTTATCGGATTGCCATAGTTAGTATTAGTAAATAAGGGAGGTTAACTCCTCCCTCCTACTCAACAGCAAGCAGCCAGTGGTTGTTCACGGTTATAAAAAAAGACTAGCGACTGGGCAGCAATTAATTTGAATGGGGGGGACATTAATTTGAATGGGGGGGACACCACAACGTTTGGTGGCAGGGGAGGGACCTAAATAATAAAATGAACAGTGGACCTATTGTCCCCCAAGCCTGTACCTATTGGCAGTGGTGGGCAGTAATAATAACTATATTCCCCCCCCCCATGATGGTTCTCAAGCACCTAGTAAACCCCCCTACCCCCTCACCCTAATTATAGTGAGGGGGTCAAAAAACAACATACCTGTAAAATAAAACAATACTTACCATTTGAGGTCTTCTTTTTTTCTTCCATTTTCTTTTTTCAGCCTCAAAAAGGACAAATAAAAATTCAGCCGGCCAGCTCTTGGGTCCCCTTAAAATAAGGCTAACTTGGGATTTGCCTGGGCATATGGGGGCATTTTTTGCCACCCCCTGGAAAGTGAGACACAAGGCAAATGCCTTGTTAGCCTTTCGGTAAAAACAGCGCTGGTCACAGGTGGAGGCTAGAGGAAGACACTAACTTAGTAGCGTCTATTCATGTGTCCCTCTAGTTAATAATTTTTTTAGGTGCCACACCATGGGGGCAAAGGGGACCTAGTTATTCGATTAGTGACTGGGTAGCAATGGCTGCCTGGTTGCTAGTCTTTTATTATAGCATAACATTTTTTAAAAAGGACCCAATTGTGCTCTGACTTAAGCCAACCAATCAGTGTGCTCTGAGACTTATAGGTACGATATTGTTTTATAGGAGGTTGACTAGTGGCTTGGGGTGAATTACTTTTATCATGAGCTCCCACCTGCCACCAGTGGGTGGGAGTTTGGTGTGGATAATAGGTCCAACACCCACTTTATTCTTTAAGGCCCGGAAATGCCACCAATGGGTCGAGGCCTGGGAAACAACAGGTCCACCATCATTATTATTTAGGGCCCTCAAATGTCTCAAATGAGTGGGGCTGGATAATAGATCCACCCGCAAATTTATTATTCAGGGTCCACACCAGCCGCCAATGAGTGAGGTCTGGTGGGGGACAATATGTCCATTCCCCATTATTATTTTGGGTATCCCTACCCACCACCAATTGGTGAGGGCTGGGTGATAATGTGACCCCCCCCATTCAATTTACTTAAAAGCCCACACCAGTGTTCACAGGCATTGGTGTATTTTGGATCTGTGCTGCCCTAGGCATTATCGAACTCGGACACCCCCTAATTTAAATTTGCTCGCCATTCCTGTCATGGCCACAACTCTTCCTGTTAAAGACTAACACACACTTTGACTAACAGACAGACACACTCTAAGATATACTGACATCCACACACACTCACTGATTTGACACAATCTGACAGACACAATCTGACAGACACTCAAAGACAAATGGACAGACACACACACACACTCACTGACAGACACGCACACACTCACTCACAGACACACATCGACTTACATTCACTGACAGAGACACACACTCACAGACACATACTCACAGACAGACATACACATATTCACTGACAGACACACACTCAATCATACACACAATGACAGAAACACACACAGTCATTCAGACTCACACACACATTCACTGACAGACACACATGCTCACTCACAGAAAAGCACACACACCTACACATACTGACAGACACACACACTGACAGACTCACACACACACTCATTCACAGACACTGATTGACTCACAGACAGACTGTCACAGACTGAAGGTCCACACACTCACTCACTCACAGACACACACACACACACTCAGACACACACTGACAGACACACACAATCACTCAGACACACATGCTCACTCACAGAAACACACACACCCACATTTACTGACAGACACACACTCATTCACAGACACACTGACTCACAGACATACTGTCACAGACTGAAGGTCCACAATAGGTCCACACACTCACTCACTCACAGACACACACACGCACACACATATTCACTGACAGACACATACTCACTCACAGACACACACACACACACTCATTAATTCACAGACACACACTGACTCACAGACAGCCTGTAACAGACTGAAGGACACACACTGACTCATTCACAGACACACGCTCACTAACAGACAGGCTGACTCACAAACACACTGTCACAGACTGACAGACATACACACACTCAATCATTCAGAGACACACGCTCAATCACACACACACTGACAGCTATACACACACACACATTCACAGACAAACATACACATTCACAGACACATGCACATTCACAAATAATAAAGAAGAGGGTTGCACTCAATCACAGAAATAAACACAAGGTGCTAGACTGAGCATGGGCCAGCATACCCCATATCATCTACATATAGGAAAAAATCTCAGGCACTCACTGTGATACATTCAAGGTAGTTTTATTGGATCCGCAATATTGCGGATCCAATAAAACTGCCTTGAATATATCACAGTGAGTGCCTGAGATATTTTCCTATACACACACATTCACAGACACACATAAAACTTCCCTCAACACTCACAGGTTATTGTTATTTTTTTAAATTTAGTTTAAATTCACCCAGTCTCCCTACCTTTGGGAGAGCAGCGTGGATATTTTACCTGTGGTCCAGTGGGGCTGCCTAATGGCTGGTCTGTTGAGGCTGCTGAAAAGGCAGAAGGGAAGGCAGGAGGGCAGGCATGCAGGTGGGCAGGTGCGCTAAGCAGGCAGCGAGGGAGCTGAGCGCTTCTTGTTCCGCTCCCTTGCGCACCGCAGAGTAATGTCGAGAGCTGGAAAGAAATCATATTCTGTCTCCCTTCATTACTGTCCCATCTAGGACAGAACTGGTCGCCTGCCCCAGGGGCCCAAAGGTGTTTTATATCATATAATCAGTTCCCCTTATTTATTCGATTAGTGAATGGGCAGCAAAGGCTGTCCAGTCGCTAGTCTTTTATGATAGCATTATATTTTTTTAAAAAGGACCCAATGGTGCTTTGGCTTAAGCCACCAATCAGAGCACTCTGACTCAAATGGCACGGCATGGGAAAGCTTCATAAAGTTTTTACTGCCTGCAAGCTCAGTCTGCATGGAGCCTTCGTGGGTTGAAGTTTGATTATTTTTTCATCTGAATTTTTTTTATTGCCATGTTTTTTTGCGATCAGGTACTTTTTTTCTTAATTTTAATAGTTCACTGTGACCCTGTGGGTTTTAATTTGACCTTTTTAATTTTTGGGGCTGAATAAAGAAGATGGAACAAAAAATTAAGATATCTAATAGGGAGGTTTTTTTATTTTTTTATTTTAGGTAGTTTATTGCCACCCTCACTATTATTAGGATGATGGGTTTGGATATTGATTTATTGGAGGGTCATTAGGTGCTTGAGGGGAATTATTTTTATCAGCCCCACCCGGGGGATAATAGGTCCACCCTCACTTTATTTCTGGGGGGCTGGGGTACAATAGGCCAACCCCCTGTTATTGTTGAGGGTCGCCACCAATGGGTGGGGGCTTGGGGTGGCTAATATTACCCTATTTTAATATTTAGGGCTGCCACCTACCGCCAATGGGTGGGGCCTGGGTTTGGATAATAGGCCCACCCGCAACAAAAAATGGGTCCACCCCCCAATATTATTTAGGGTACTCAGCTGCCGCCAATGGCTGTGGGCTGGGGTTGGATAATAGGCCCACCTGCAACTTTATTATTTAGTACCCCCATTCCCTGCCAATGGGTGGGGGACAATAGGTCTGCCCCCTATTATTATTTAAAGGTTCAACACAGCTCCAATGGGTGAGGCTTCGAGGAGGATACCAGGTCATCCATTTAGTTTAATAGCCCCTACTCGCTGGGCACAGGATACACTATTTGCCCCCCAGTTAATTGCTTTTTTAGGTTACCCACCATGGGATATTAGCGACCTGAGCCGGGTTCCCCTATTTATTTGATTAGTGACTGGGCAGCAATGGCTTCCCAGCTAGCAGTCATTTTTTATAACAGTAAAGAGCCACTGCCTGCTTAGCTTTTAGTAGACATGGAGTAGGGCAGCAAGAAAGATTTAACTTCCCTTATACTAATATGGGGATCATATTGTCCCCCATATGGTAAGGGGGAGCATGGAAGGATTTAGAAAGCTGTGCTCCCCACTGATTCTAATTTTAAATATTTCAAGGAGAGAGCCATGAGTCAGTAGCTCCCTACTTGTAATAAACTAAAACAAATGAAGAACAAATAGCACCAAAAAACATGAAATTCCGGCCAACAAGCAATTCAATATCTGTTTCATTTATTGTAATTTGTATTTGTAGCAGAGCTGCAATCGTGAGACCGAATATCTCCACTGAAGTCCTCTGGAGCTGGAAGAAAGTGCTGTTCAGTGATTATAGCCCATCCCCCCAGTAACTGGATGACACACAGTTCTGGGAGTCAACTGGTTTATCAAGCTCAAAGCTCAGCTTTTAGTGCTTTTTATGCCCAGCATGGGGTCTCCATTGAAAATCACACAAACCCCTCCCAGGCGTCCCTGTGTCTGGGAGATAATTGAGTCAAAACTGGATAACTCAATTATCTCTCAGATACAGGAAACCACATGACAAAATACATGAAACACCCTAAAAACATAGTTATGTCGCAGAAACCCCACAAGTCTTATATCCCTGAATAGCACCGAACATATCCAAAAGTGCTCAGATCTGTTCAATAGAATGGGATCGCCATTGGGTAAAGTTCTGACCGTCCGGCCACGAGGTGAATATCCAAAATAGTTCCAGAGAAACTAGGGCAATGGCCAGTCTACTTTCAGGGGTTCCTGTGCAAACACCAACAAACGCTCCCCCTGACTTGTAGGGAGCTAAGGTTTTCCCTTGCCGGTAGTTTCTGTCTCCTGAACGTCATTCATCTAGCTGGTTGGGAAGTGGGTGGGGCAGCGGGACAATCTTTGCCTGGGTTTGTGCCCGAAATTAGTTCCATGCATTCGACGACCAAGTACCGCTGCCAGTGTTCGGGAGACAAATGGAACACGTGCATTCACTGGAACACATGCGTTCGGCTATACGAATGGCGGCGACCCAAGGAAAGCACTCAAGTTAATCACTTAATTGCGGTTAACAGCCATTTGGTCCACGAACAAGGAGGTACGAATGAGTTCGGGAAACTTGGGGATAGGTACGGGCCACCAAAGGGAATAGTACCAGGTCCGCTACAGTATTCATTTATTCCATAGGCGTGCGCACGGGGTTTGCCGGGTGTGCCTGTGCTCACCCTAATCCCCGCGGCACACCTATGTATTGAGACCAGCAGGGGAGATCTCAGGATCCCCCCTGTCGGCTCATGCAGAGAGGACCGGCTGAGCTCTTGCCAGCAGCTCCGCCGGGTTCCTCTTGCGAGATCTGAGCGTTGCCGCGGCAACGCTCAGATCTCGTGAGAGTGAACTCTAGCCCCGCAGGCTAGAGTTCACTCACCACTGGACCACCAGGGAAGGATGGCATAACAAGGATCCCCCTCCCAGGCATAAGGTAACAAGGGAGGGGGGGTATTAACTGATCTGCCCCCACCTCCACTGGACCACCAGGGAATGTAGCAAGGAACAAGAATCCCCCCTCCCCACATAAAGTAAGAAGGGAGGGGGGATATTGAGTAATGTACCCCCACCTACACCCCCCACAATCACCCACACACATATACAGCACCCACACACATTACACAAACAGCACCCTAACACACAGCACACAAACAGTACCCTCACAAACACAAACAGGACCCTAACAAACACACACAGCACACTACCAGTACCCTCACACATAGTACATTAACAGCACCCTCACAAGTGCACACGCACACACAAACAGCACCCTCACACAGTACA